>NW_026594711.1:0-5270 GCF_907164565.1 Psammomys obesus
CCAGTACCATGCAGTTTTTATAACTGTTGCTCTATAGTACAGCTTGATATCAGGGATGGAGATACCTCCAGAAGATCTTTTATTGTCGAGGATTGTTTTAGCAATTCTCGGTTTCTTGTTATTCCATACGAAGTTGAGAATTTTTCTTTCCAGGTCTGTAAAAAATTGTGTTGGCAATTTGATGGGAATTGCATTAAATCTGTAGATTGCTTTTGGTAAGATGGCCATTTTTACTATGTTAATCCTGCCAAGCCATGAGCATGGGAGATCTTTTCATCTTCTCATATCTTCCTCTAATTCTCTCTTCAGAAACTTGAAATTTTTTTCATACAAGTCTTTGACTTGCTTGGTTAGGCTTATACCAAGGTACTTTATGTCATTTGAGGCTATTGTGAAGGGTGTTGTTTCTCTAATTTCTTTCTCAGCCCTTGTGTCTTTTGTATAGAGGAATGCTACTAATTTTTTGAGTTAATTTTGTATCCGGCCACTTTGCTGAAGGTGTTTATCAGCTGTAGGAGTTCCCTGGTAGAGTTTTTGGGGTCACTCATATATACTATCATATCATCTGCAAATAGTGATAATTTGACTTCTTCCTTTCCCATCTGTGTCTCCTTGATCTCCTTCAACTGTCTTATTGCTCTAGCAAGGACTTCCAGAACTATGTTGAAGATATATGGAGAGAGTGGGCAGCCTTGTCTTGTCCCTGATTTCAGTGGGATTGCTTTAAGTTTCTCTCTGTTTAGTTTGATGTGGGCTACAGGCTTGCTGTATACTGTCTTTACTATATTTAGATATGTGCCTTGTATCCCTGATCTCTCCAATACTTTAAACATGAATGGATGTTGGATTTTGTCAAATGCTTTTTCAGCATCTAGGGAGATTATCATGTGGATTTTTTCTTTCAGTTTGTTTATGTGGTGGATCACATTGATGGATTTCCGTATATTGAACCACCCCTGCATACCTGGGATGAAGCCTACTTGGTCATAGTGGATGATATCTTTGATGTGTTCTTGTATTCGGTCTGCAAGTATTTTGTTGAGTATTTTTGCATCAATGTTCATAAGGGAGATTGGCCTGAAATTCTCTTTCTTTGTTGAGTCTTTGTGAGGTTTAGGTACCAAGGTGATTGTGGCTTCATAGAATGAGTTTGGTAATGTTCCGTCTGTTTCTATTTTGTGGAATAGTTTGAAGAGAACTGGAGTTAGCTCTTCTTTGAAGGTCTGGTAGAATTCTGCACTGAAACCATCTGGACCTGGGCTTTCTTTGGATGGGAGACTTTTGATAATGGCTTCTATTTCCTTAGGGGATATAGGACGATTTAATTGATTTTACCTGGTCCTGATTCAGCTTTGGTAAGTCAAATCGATCAAGAACATTGTCCATTTCATTTAGGTTTTCAAATTTTGTGGCATATAGACTTTTGAAGTAAGTCCTAATGATTGTTTGGATGTCCTCAGTATCTGTAGTTATGTACCCTTTTTCATTTCTGATTTGGTTGATTTGGATGGTGTCTCTCTGCCTTTTAGTTAGCTTGGATAACGGTTTGTTTATCTTGTTGATTTTCTCAAAGAACCAGCTCTTGGTTTCATTGATTCTTTGAATTGTTTTATTTGTTTCTAATTGATTGGTTTCAGCCCTGAGTTTGATTATTTCCAGCCATCTACTCCTTTTTAGTGTGTCTGCTTCTTCTTTTTCTAGGGTTCTTAAGTGAGCCATTAAGATGCTTGAATAAACTGTCTCAAATTTCTTCTTGAAGGCACTTAGTGCTATGAACTTTCCTCTTAACACTGCTTTCATTGTGTCCCACAAGTTCGGGTATGTTGTATCTTCATTTTCATTGAGTTCTAGGAAGACTTTAATTTCTTTCTTTATTTCCTCCCTGATCCAGCGGTCATTTAGTAGCAAGTTGTTCAGTTTCATTGTGTGTGTAGGATTTTGCTATTTCTGTTGAGGTCCAGCTTTATTCCATGGTGATCAAACAGGATACAAGGGATTATTTCAATTTACTTGTATCTTTTGAGGCTCACTTTGTGACCAACTATGTGGTCTATTTTGGAGAAGGTTCCATGAGGTGCTGAAAAGAAGGTAAATTTTTTGTGTTTTGGTGTAAGCTTCTGTAAATGTCTGTTAGGTCCTTTTGATTCATGACCTCTGTCAGAGACATTGTTTCTTTGTTTGATTTCTGTTTTCTTGATTAATTTTCTTGATTAATTAATTAAATTAATTAATTAATTTCTTGTTTAATTTCTGTTGTCTTTTGTTGAGAGTGGGGTGTTGTATTCTCCCATTATTAATGTGTGGGAATCTATATGTGGTTTAAGTTTTATCAATATTTCTTTTACAAATGTGTGTGCCCTTGTATTTGGGGCATAGATGTTGAGGATTGTGATGTCTTCTTGGTGGAATTTTCCCTTGATGAGTATGAAGTGTCCTTCCCCATCTCTTTTGATTAATTTTGGTTGAAAGTCTATTTTCAGATGTTGGAATGGCTACTCCTGCTTGCTTCTTGGGTCCATTTGCTTGGAAAGCCATTTTCAACCCTTTTCCCTCAGGTAATGTCTATTTTTGTGACTTAGGTGTGTTTCTTGTATGCAACAGATTGTTGGTTCTTTTTTACTTATTCATTCTGTTAGTCTGTGTCTTTTTATTGAAGAATTGAGTCCATTGATGTTGAGAGAGATCAATGACAAGTGGCTGTTAGATCCTTTGATTTTGATGTTGGCTGTTGTTATAAGGTTCTGTCCTTGGTTGTTTTTTGTTTTACTCCAGTGAGGTTAATTATTTCCTGTGTTTTCTTGAAAGTAGCTAGTTTTCTTGGGTTGTATTTTCCCTTCTAGTGTCTTCTGTAATGCTGGATTTGTGTGTAGGTATTGTTTAAATTTGTTTTTGTCATTGAATATCTTTTTTTCTCCATCTATGAGGACTGAAAGTTTTGCTGGGCTTAGAGGCTGGGCTGACATATGTGTTCTCTTAGGGTCTGCATGATATCCATCCAGGCCCTTCTGGCTCTCATAGTCTCTGTTGAAAATCCAGGTTTGATTCTAATGGGTTTGCCATTATATGTTACTTGGTCTTTTTCCCTTGCAGCTTTTAGTATTTTTTCTTTGTTCTATATACTTACTTTTTTGATTATTATGTGGTGGGACGATTTTCTTTGCTGGTCTAAGTTATTGGGTGTTTTGTATGCCTCTTGTATTCTTATTGGCCTCTCCTTTAAGTTGGAGAAATTTTCTTCAATGATTTTGTTGAATATATTTTCTGGGCCTTGGAGGAGGGAATCTTCTTTTTCCTCTATTCCTATTATTCTTTTTTTAATTTTTTATTAATTACACTTTATTCATTTTGTATCCCCCCATAAGCCCCTCCCGATCCCACCCTCCCTCCCCTTTCTGCATGCATGCCACTCCCCAAGTCCACTGATAGTGGAGGTTCTCCTCTTCTTTCTGATCTTAGTCTATCAGTTCTCATCAAACTTGGCTGCATTGTCCTCTACTGTGGCCTGGTAAGGCTGCTCCCCCCTCAGGGGAAAGTAATCAACGAGCAGGCCAATCAGATTATGTCAGAGGCAGTCCCTCTTCCCATTACTATGTAACCCACTTGGACACTGAACTGCCATGGGCTACACCTGTGCAGGGGTTCCAGGTCATCTCCACGAATAGTCCTTGGTTGGAGTATGATTTTCTGGGGCGTTCCCTGTGTTCAAATTTTCTTGTTCTGTTGCTCTGCTTGTGGAGTTCCCATCCCCTCCAGCTCTTACTATTTCCCACTTCTTACATAGAATTCAATTCACTCTGCCCATCAGTTGGCCATCAGGCTCAGCATCTGCTTTGACAGTCTATACTGCAGAAGCTTTCAGAGGCCCTCTGTGGCAGGTTTCAAGGTTGTTTCCTGTTTTCTTCTGACTTTCAGAGGCCCTTTGTAGCAGGTTCCGAGGTTGTTTCCTATTTTCTTTTTTTTCTGATGTCCATCCTCTTTGCCTTTCAGGATGGGGATTGAACATTTTAATTAGGGTCATCTCTTTTGCTAAGTTTGTTTAGATGTACAGATTTTAGTGGGTTTATTCTATATTGTATGATTATATGAGTGAGTATATACCATGCGTGTCTTTTTGCTTCTGGGACAACTCACTCAGGATGATCCTTTCCAGGTCCCAACATTTACCTGCAAATTTCATGATTTCCTTATTTTTCATTGCTGAGTAATACTCCATTGTATAGATGTATCACAGTTTCTGCATCCATTCTTCAGTTGAGGGGCATCTGGGTTGTTTCCAGCTTCTGGCTATTACAAATAAAGCTGCTACAAACATGGTTGAGCAAATGTCCTTTTTGTGTACTTGCATCTCTTTTGGGTATATGCCTAGGAGTGGTATGGCTGGATCTTGAGGAAGCACTATTCCTAGTTGTCTGAGAAAGCGCCAGATTGATTTCCAGAGTGGTTGTACCAGTTTACATTCCCACCAGCAGTGGAGAAGGGTTCCCCTTTCTCCCCAACCTCTCCAGCATGTGTTGTTCCTTGAGTTTTTCATCTTGGCCATTCTGATGGGTGTAAGGTGAAATCTCAGGGTTGTTTTGATTTGCATTTCCCTAATGGCTAATGAGGTTGAGCATATCTTTAAGTGCTTCTCTGCCATTCGATATTCCTCTACAGAGAATTCTCTCTTCAGCTCTGTTCCCCATTTTTTAAGTGGATTACTTGGTTTATTGCTTTTCAGCTTGTTTAGTTCTTTATATATTTTGGATATGAGTCCTCTGTCAGATAAAAGTTTGGTGATGATTCTTTCCCAATCTGTAGGCAGTCGCTTTGTTTTGATGACGGTGTCCTTTGCTTTACAGAAGCTTTTCAATTTCATGAGGTCCCATTTATTGATTGTTGCTCTTAGAGCCTGTGCTGTCGGTGTTCTGTTCAGGAAGTTTTCTCCTAAACCAATGAGTTCTAGGGTATTCCCCACTTTTTTTTCTAGCCAATTCAATGTGTCTGGTTTTACGTTGAGGTCTTTGATCCACTTGGATTTTGGTTTTGTGCAGGGTGATAAGTATGGATCTATTTTCATTTTCTACATGTAGACATCCAGTTGGACCAGCACCATTTGTTGAAGATGCTATCTTTTTTCCATTGTATGGTTTTGGCATCTTTGTCAAAAATCAGGTGTCCATAAGTGTGTGGGTTTATTTCTGGGTCTTCTGTTCGATTCCATTGATCCACCATTCTGTTTCTAGGCCAGTACCATGCAGTTTTTATAACTGTTGCTCTATAGTACAGCTTGA
>NW_026594712.1:0-5234 GCF_907164565.1 Psammomys obesus
GATCAGGAGTGCAGGTCTTCCTGAACACACTGTTAAGCTTGAGGCAATCCTGGGCCAAAAGGGACCATCCTGTTTTAGACAAAAGATAAAGCAATCATAATAGAAAATATGCATCCCTTGTTTCAAGCACTGCTAAGTGGTTTACGTATATTTGCAGTCAGAAGTGACACCTGGTGGTAGGAAAAGAAAACAGTAAGACAACACACTAAAAGCAGGAAGGTGTACCTTCCTGGTCCTGTGACTGCTGACCTTATATTCTAGCATTGCACTGTGAGAATATTAATAGTCTAAATTACAAGGGGCCTGCACCCACTTGTCTACACCAACAGCCTGAGACAAAGCCTTGCCTTATGGATAGCATGACTAGCCTGGAGTTCACATTATAGCTAAGTATACCTTGATTACATTTATAGTTGCCAAAACTATTAGTTATAAGCCTGATCTACAGATTGAGTTCCAGGACACCCAGGGATAAAAAAAAAAACACAATTTTGTTATCTCTGCCTTTCAAGGATTATGCAACACACCACACACATCTGTTTGTTTGCTTTTTGTTTTTAGTTTAAAACTAAAAAAACAAAAAACAGTATCTCATAACAGCCTTTGACATGGAGGTATATACCTGTAATCTCAGCTACTTAGTGTGTGAAAGCCTGAGCTATTTAACACTTTATTCCCAAAACAAATAGAATAAAAAATTACCATAACTCCTGGGGATGCAGTTTGGTGGTAGAATGTGCTTGCCTAGCTTGTGCAAGACCCTCGATTCAATCCTCAGCATCACATGTGACACACACACATACACACAGACACACACATGTTTGTAGATAAGTTGATAATATGTACCACTGTTAAATATAATACTAAAGAAGGATAGTATATGTAATAGATTTCTTAAATATGTGTATGTACAAGGACATACTGCAATACTAAGAATAGTCGCAAAACTAGATAATAGTTATTAAGTCTTTATTAGGTGAGCTGAAGTGTGCTAAGAGCTTTGAATGTATTGTTTATTTCATTTTCAGAATAGATTTAAGGTAAAAATTACTGCCATCCTCTTCCATTTTCAAAAGAGGTTCAGGAGGTATGGTTCAGGATTTTCAGCTAATGTGAAGCAGTGCCAGAATCTGCATCTATATAGGCAATCCTCAAAGCCTTCATAATAGCAAATACTTGATTTAAACAAAGAAAATCCTACATTCAATCTTGAAATTATTTTTTAAAGATATACAATTAAATTGGCAGGTTTTAGGGAAAAAATTAAAGCTGTAAATTAACTTCTTACCCATCATTCCATCTTTACATTGATATTATTTATAAATAAATTGTTAAATTTATTTATGGTGAAAAATCAGTAGTTGTTTAGCCATATATGTTGGCACATCCCTTTATTCCAAACACTGAGAGGCAGAGGCAGGCAGATCTGAGTTCAAGGACAGCCTGAACTATATAGTGAGTTCCAGGCCAGCTAGGACTACATAGAGAGACTTGTCGCAAAAGCAAACTTGTGTGTGTACAGAATGGATGATATACCTGTACTTCTAGCTACCCAGGAGAGCAAGGTCAACTTGAGCAACCATCGAGACCCTGTCTCAAAAACAAACTTGAAGGCCTAAGTGCATAAATTTGTAGAGGAGTACTTGCTCCACTAAAACATAGTCTCTGAAGGTAGTCTGAGCCCTGGAAGAAAACAGAATTTTTTTTTTTTCATTTTGATTGACAGTTATTGCCACAGACAAGCCCCCTCGGGTGCCCCGCGTCCACAGGAAAATCAGAGAATTAGGATATCAGGAAGGCAGAGATAGGCAAAATGACAGAGACCACACCAGGGGGAATTGGTTTGGATCTTCTGTGCTTTACTGAATTCAAGCCAACACTTTTATAGTAATCTTACAAAGAAGCACCTTAAAGTTGACATATCCCCCGAACATTTACAAAGTTTATATTTTAACTGAAAGAGTAACCTGGTAGAAGCAGTGTCTACAAAAAATCTTGGCCTAACAACCTCTTAAGCAGAACAAACATAGAACTAGTGACTTGTTTGTCAATTTAGCGAGTAGAGGGCCAGGGGCTTGTAAAATTTATGGTCTGTTTACTCGGTTTATTGTTAGTTAGTTAGTTAGTTAATTAGAGTTGTTAATAATCCTCCGAACTAGGTCAGCTAAAGATTTATAATTCCCCTGGAGGTAAGCACTGTTTGGCTTGCTAAGGGTATACAATCTTTTCTTAGAGATAAGATGCTTGAGTTAGCTGTCCGTAAAACTTATAGTATAATACAAAACTTTTTGACCTCCTATGTTTGTCTATCTTTTCTGCCTCATCATAATACCTGTGTTAGGCAAAGGTTTTGTAGTAGCTTTGTTGCGGTGGGAATATGCAGAGCATTTATCCTAACAGATCCTGATTAAACATTTTCTTTAGAAAGCTCTAAAACTCTTGTCCTTTTACTACCTACAATGTTTGGTTTTTCCACAAGCAATTCCTAATGCTGAATCTGATTTATTACCTCTCCTAAAATTTTATTTTCCTTCTACTCTTATTTGCTAAAACTTTTAGTGATCTATTAGAAATGTTTCCTTGAATAGTTAATTGTACTGTTTCAAGAATCATAGAGAAATAACAAAAGGGAGCTCATCAATTCCAGTCTTGCCTTTGAGAGCAGGATTATAAGAGCAGGTCATATTTCAACAGGGTATTTTTGCCAGGAACTTCCAGGAAGCTGATTCCCATAGGAAACGTGTCTTCTCGTCTGTTTGCATAATTTTAAGCTTGCATAACACATGTTTATGCTATACAGACTTTCTGGAGTTAGTGTAGCAAGTTATATTTATTGAAGATTGTGTTTTACTCTATATTCTCTGTGTGAAGTAATATTGTGCTTAAATCTAGTTCCCCTTAGGCAAGCTGACACTCATTACATATCAAGATTGCTGTATGTCTCTTAGAAATGTTTCATATGTAAGATTCTTAGACCAAAGTTCATGTACTCCACATATTAATCAACTAGAATTTAGATTGGATGTATAAGTTGAATATTCTTATGCTTTATAATATATCCATCATTTTCTTCATTTACTTCTGGATTTGTGTGTGTGTGTGTGTGTGTGTTTTTTTAGGACAGGAAAAAATTATTACTTCAAATAAATATTTCTATTAAGCAACATTTCACAAATAGTAAAAATACAGGTTTCACAGCTAAAAATGAGTCATTAAATCATAAACATACCACGTAATCAAAACAGAAATTCACATAATTAATTATCCATATCATTACATTAGAAGTACAAAGTACACTGAATCATTTGAGTTGAAACAAAATTCATAGAAAATATATAAATTTACACACATGTGTGATTAAAGTTAGTTTTACAAAAAAAATTCACATTATTTTATTTTTTAATCTTCCATAGAAACACATGTTCAAACTTGCACATATCATTTCTATTCTTTTAAAAATTATTTTACTATTATCATTTATTACAATTTATTCACTTTGTATCCTGGCTGTGTCTCCCTCCCTCATCTCCTCCCAAGTCCACCCTCTCTCCCTTTTCTTCCATATGCCACTTTCCTAGATCACTGATATGTGAGGTCGTCCTCCACTTCTATTTGACCCTAACCTATCAGGTTTCATCAGGACTGATTTCATTGCCTTCTTCTGTGGCCTAGCAAGGCTGCATTGGGGTAGCCATTCCATTGGACCTGCATGCAAGCCATGCTGACTTGCTATTCTTGTTTTCAGCACACACAGCCTGTTTTGTTTGGTTAAGCCTCCTCTTTTGCCATTGAACATAATTGCTTAAGAATTCAAAAGATAAGATGGTACATGTCAAGCGAAATATGAGCAATTGCATCATATATAATTGTTAAATTAAATGTGTTTCAATTATCTTGACTGATATCAGCACTGACTGTGGTGGTGTGAATAAGAAATGCCCCCTGTAGGTTCTGATATTTGAACATTTTGTCTCCAGTTGGTAGCACTGTTTGGGGAAGTTTAGGAAGAATGGATTTGCTAAAGGAAGTAAATTTCATCATTGAGAACAGGCTTTGAGAGCTTAAAGCATTACCCTCCTTCTAGTTTGCTCTCTGCTTCAGACTCCCAGTACAAGATGTGAACTATCAGCTTTGTGTTCCTGATGCCCTGTGTGCTGTTTGTGCCTGTGCCTGTGCTCTGCCTTGCTGGACTCTTATTTATCTAGAACTGTAAGCCTCAATAAGCTTTCTTCGTAAGTAACTTTGCTACTGGAATTTTATCACAGCAACAGAGAAATAACCAATAAAGGGACTAATAGAAGCTCTTTAAATTAATAATGGGTTATTCCTGTGTAGTCTCTCCCCCAACTCAATGGGACCATTTCTGTTAGAAAAGTTCAGAGCCGATTATTGGGGATCTAAGATGATGGTGCCAAGAGGGCACTGTGTCTGATAAGCAGGACAGCAGTGACTGAAGAGGGACCAACATATTGAACTCTGGACCCTAAAACACCAGTGATTGTGTTTCCCAGATGAGAGGAAACCTCACAGTGTGGGAAGAAATGGGGTCCATTATCAGGTCACCCAGGTAAACCCTGGAAAAGTTCCAGGTCCAGGCAGGTGCATGGTATCCAGGCCAGAGCCACAGGAATGGGTGCTCTGATCACCTTCCAAGACTGAAATGTGGGCTCAACAACACCAGAAACTGGGTATTCCAGTTGAGAGAAAACCCCACAGTCAGGAAAGCAATTGTGGCCAACCTCAGGTAACCCAGATACCTGGAATAGGTCCTGAACTCCGCCCGGTGCTCAGTTGCCAGCCCAGAACCACATGCTAGATTCACTGTCCCAGACCGAATTGTGGACCTTCAAAAAACCAGAGACTGGGTTTACCTGTTGGGAGGAAACTCCATGGTAAAGGAAACATCAGGTCCAACCTCAGGGCACTTAGCAGATGCTCCACTACCAGCAGCAAAAAATGTTCCCGGGGAATGTTCCCTGGTTCCCAAGGCACCCACTTGCCATCACAGAGCCACCCATCTGCCCCTTCATGGTCTACTCACCATTACAGACTGACCTATGGATGGCAAAACACCACAAACTGAGTCTCCCTTTGGGGATGAAATCCCACTATGGAGGAAATATCAGATACAACCTCAGGAAATCCAGCTAATCCCTGAAAATTTCCTGGGTTCCTGCAGGCTCCAGGCTTTAGCCTCTTGCTGCATTCTTGAGTGTTGCCCTCCCCTGCCACTG
>NW_026594713.1:0-5659 GCF_907164565.1 Psammomys obesus
TTTGGGGGTATTTTAATAGGCATGATTTTTGTGAATAAGGAGGGAGAAAGAGAGGAACAGCGGTGGGGTGGGGTGGAGGGAGAGAAATTGATTGATAGAGGTTTGTGTGCGAGGAGGGCGGGAGGGAAGAGAACGGGAGGGGGGACGAGGTGAAGAGATAGCCCCAGAACAGCCCCCAGCCCTCCCGCGGCTTTACCTGTCCCTCCAATCCCCGACCCGTGGAGCAAGTGCAGCCGACCTAGCCGCAGATCTCTCGCTGGGGTCCCATCGCCGCCGCCGCCGCCGCCGCCTGCCGCCGCCGTCCCCACTCCCGCCTCTCCCAGCTCGGCTGCCCGTGATTGACAGCCGGAGGCCCACGTGCCCGCGCAGCCCAGGCGCGCGCAGCCAAGAGTAGCGGCCGGGTCCACGCAACGCGGACGGGCGGCCTGTGGGAAGGGCGGACCTGGAGCGCCGCCCCTTCCTGCCGGGGGTAGCTCCTGGTCCCCACCCTGGCCATGCGGGGCTCCCGCCTTCTTCTTCTCTGCTCTTTACCTGACCTCCTGCTTTCTGTATTCTGTCTCAAAGGCGTTTTCCCTCCAAGGATCCAGTGTTAAATTCTGAGCCATGAGCTAGCGCCCTACGTTGAGCCATAGCTCTGCCTCTTTCTGTTTTTCTTTGGAGACAGGTCTCAAAAGTTGTACAGGCTGGTCTTGAACACGCTCAAACCCAGGCTGGCCTTGAACTTTTGACCTTCCTACTTTAACATCTGAAATAGTTGGGATGACAAACTGCACTACCAAGCCTTTTTCTGTTTGTTTGTTTTGTTTTTTGTTTTTAAATTAGATTTAAAAAAAAAAAAGTAAAATCTAAAATCAGAGCAAGGAGTGGTAGCGCACACCTTTAGTCCCAGCACTTGGGAGGCAGAGGCAGGAGAATCTCTGTGAGTTTGAGGCCACCTTGGTCTACACAATAAGTTCCAGGACAGCCAGGAGAGACCTTGTCTCAAATAAACCAATAATAATAACAACAACAACAACAACAACAATAACAACAATTAAATGTAATGATGATGATGATGCTAATGATGGGTGAACAGAGAGGCAGGCAAATTCAATGACTGTTTCTTCCACTTCCCTTCATTTGACATGTGCTCCCCTCTCTGTTTTCTGTCCTTGAAGAGGCAGGAAGTGAGCAGCTGGGCTGGGCTTGCAGAGCAATGCCAACTGCCAGACCTTGACTCTCCCTCAGCCAGTTATTTCAGCTCCTCACTTTGCCCTTGACTCTGACAACAGGAAGCCTAAATGGATGAGAGGAAGACAGATCAGAACGGTGAATTAAATGATAATACTCAAGAGGTGAAAATGAATGCTTGAAGGCAAGAACACCAGAGAAATGTCCTGTGTGTGCCTCAGAAAAATGGGTGTAGGGGTGTACACGGCAGCGTATAAACGCAAACACAGCCGTCCCACGGACTTAATGCAGATCACTGGTAAGTGAGGCTCAATGAGAAAGATGATGTAGCATTAATATTTGCGTGCATTTGCTATGATTAGTAATAGCAACAACAATAATAAAATTATGCCACATCTACTGAGTACCTTACTTGCTGGACATTGCTTTATCCACACTTTGTATGTGTCCATCATATATGTAAGACATCTTTCCTGTCAGCAGCAGTCTTCTATTGGAAGGTATCCACTGAACAGGTAAAGAGACCGAGGTAAGAGAAACGTGCATACATGATGTGTATACAGACCATAATTGCTCACACAACCACTGCTGTGATTTAAGTGAAATGGCCCTCGATGAATGTCACTAACTGTGTAACTGTGCTGTAACCCTGAATAAAAATCCCTCTCCCCCTGAGCTCGGGCCCACACACTGTCACCAACCTCAGCGGTGTAGGGTGTAGAGCTCCGAGCTCAGGGGGAGAGGGATTTTTATTCAGGGTTACAGCACAGTTACACAGTTAGTGACATTCATCGAGGGCCATTTCACTTAAATCACAGCAGTGGTTGTGTGAGCAATTATGGTCTGTATACACATCATGTATGCACGTTTCTCTTACCTCGGTCTCTTTACCTGTTCAGTGGATACCTTCCAATAGAAGACTGCTGCTGACAGGAAAGATGTCTTACATATATGATGGACACATACAAAGTGTGGATAAAGCAATGTCCAGCAAGTAAGGTACTCAGTAGATGTGGCATAATTTTATTATTGTTGTTGCTATTACTAATCATAGCAAATGCACGCAAATATTAATGCTACATCATCTTTCTCATTGAGCCTCACTTACCAGTGATCTGCATTAAGTCCGTGGGACGGCTGTGTTTGCGTTTATACGCTGCCGTGTACACCCCTACACCCATTTTTCTGAGGCACACACAGGACATTTCTCTGGTGTTCTTGCCTTCAAGCATTCATTTTCACCTCTTGAGTATTATCATTTAATTCACCGTTCTGATCTGTCTTCCTCTCATCCATTTAGGCTTCCTGTTGTCAGAGTCAAGGGCAAAGTGAGGAGCTGAAATAACTGGCTGAGGGAGAGTCAAGGTCTGGCAGTTGGCATTGCTCTGCAAGCCCAGCCCAGCTGCTCACTTCCTGCCTCTTCAAGGACAGAAAACAGAGAGGGGAGCACATGTCAAATGAAGGGAAGTGGAAGAAACAGTCATTGAATTTGCCTGCCTCTCTGTTCACCCATCATTAGCATCATCATCATCATTACATTTAATTGTTGTTATTGTTGTTGTTGTTGTTGTTGTTATTATTATTGGTTTATTTGAGACAAGGTCTCTCCTGGCTGTCCTGGAACTTATTGTGTAGACCAAGGTGGCCTCAAACTCACAGAGATTCTCCTGCCTCTGCCTCCCAAGTGCTGGGACTAAAGGTGTGCGCTACCACTCCTTGCTCTGATTTTAGATTTTACTTTTTTTTTTTTAAATCTAATTTAAAAACAAAAAACAAAACAAACAAACAGAAAAAGGCTTGGTAGTGCAGTTTGTCATCCCAACTATTTCAGATGTTAAAGTAGGAAGGTCAAAAGTTCAAGGCCAGCCTGGGTTTGAGCGTGTTCAAGACCAGCCTGTACAACTTTTGAGACCTGTCTCCAAAGAAAAACAGAAAGAGGCAGAGCTATGGCTCAACGTAGGGCGCTAGCTCATGGCTCAGAATTTAACACTGGATCCTTGGAGGGAAAACGCCTTTGAGACAGAATACAGAAAGCAGGAGGTCAGGTAAAGAGCAGAGAAGAAGAAGGCGGGAGCCCCGCATGGCCAGGGTGGGGACCAGGAGCTACCCCCGGCAGGAAGGGGCGGCGCTCCAGGTCCGCCCTTCCCACAGGCCGCCCGTCCGCGTTGCGTGGACCCGGCCGCTACTCTTGGCTGCGCGCGCCTGGGCTGCGCGGGCACGTGGGCCTCCGGCTGTCAATCACGGGCAGCCGAGCTGGGAGAGGCGGGAGTGGGGACGGCGGCGGCAGGCGGCGGCGGCGGCGGCGGCGATGGGACCCCAGCGAGAGATCTGCGGCTAGGTCGGCTGCACTTGCTCCACGGGTCGGGGATTGGAGGGACAGGTAAAGCCGCGGGAGGGCTGGGGGCTGTTCTGGGGCTATCTCTTCACCTCGTCCCCCCTCCCGTTCTCTTCCCTCCCGCCCTCCTCGCACACAAACCTCTATCAATCAATTTCTCTCCCTCCACCCCACCCCACCGCTGTTCCTCTCTTTCTCCCTCCTTATTCACAAAAATCATGCCTATTAAAATACCCCCAAACGTAGCAATTTGAGACAACCAACTTCAGGCTTTGGAGGTCTGTGGTCTATGTTATGTAAGGATTTGGGGGTATTTTAATAGGCATGATTTTTGTGAATAAGGAGGGAGAAAGAGAGGAACAGCGGTGGGGTGGGGTGGAGGGAGAGAAATTGATTGATAGAGGTTTGTGTGCGAGGAGGGCGGGAGGGAAGAGAACGGGAGGGGGGACGAGGTGAAGAGATAGCCCCAGAACAGCCCCCAGCCCTCCCGCGGCTTTACCTGTCCCTCCAATCCCCGACCCGTGGAGCAAGTGCAGCCGACCTAGCCGCAGATCTCTCGCTGGGGTCCCATCGCCGCCGCCGCCGCCGCCGCCTGCCGCCGCCGTCCCCACTCCCGCCTCTCCCAGCTCGGCTGCCCGTGATTGACAGCCGGAGGCCCACGTGCCCGCGCAGCCCAGGCGCGCGCAGCCAAGAGTAGCGGCCGGGTCCACGCAACGCGGACGGGCGGCCTGTGGGAAGGGCGGACCTGGAGCGCCGCCCCTTCCTGCCGGGGGTAGCTCCTGGTCCCCACCCTGGCCATGCGGGGCTCCCGCCTTCTTCTTCTCTGCTCTTTACCTGACCTCCTGCTTTCTGTATTCTGTCTCAAAGGCGTTTTCCCTCCAAGGATCCAGTGTTAAATTCTGAGCCATGAGCTAGCGCCCTACGTTGAGCCATAGCTCTGCCTCTTTCTGTTTTTCTTTGGAGACAGGTCTCAAAAGTTGTACAGGCTGGTCTTGAACACGCTCAAACCCAGGCTGGCCTTGAACTTTTGACCTTCCTACTTTAACATCTGAAATAGTTGGGATGACAAACTGCACTACCAAGCCTTTTTCTGTTTGTTTGTTTTGTTTTTTGTTTTTAAATTAGATTTAAAAAAAAAAAAGTAAAATCTAAAATCAGAGCAAGGAGTGGTAGCGCACACCTTTAGTCCCAGCACTTGGGAGGCAGAGGCAGGAGAATCTCTGTGAGTTTGAGGCCACCTTGGTCTACACAATAAGTTCCAGGACAGCCAGGAGAGACCTTGTCTCAAATAAACCAATAATAATAACAACAACAACAACAACAACAATAACAACAATTAAATGTAATGATGATGATGATGCTAATGATGGGTGAACAGAGAGGCAGGCAAATTCAATGACTGTTTCTTCCACTTCCCTTCATTTGACATGTGCTCCCCTCTCTGTTTTCTGTCCTTGAAGAGGCAGGAAGTGAGCAGCTGGGCTGGGCTTGCAGAGCAATGCCAACTGCCAGACCTTGACTCTCCCTCAGCCAGTTATTTCAGCTCCTCACTTTGCCCTTGACTCTGACAACAGGAAGCCTAAATGGATGAGAGGAAGACAGATCAGAACGGTGAATTAAATGATAATACTCAAGAGGTGAAAATGAATGCTTGAAGGCAAGAACACCAGAGAAATGTCCTGTGTGTGCCTCAGAAAAATGGGTGTAGGGGTGTACACGGCAGCGTATAAACGCAAACACAGCCGTCCCACGGACTTAATGCAGATCACTGGTAAGTGAGGCTCAATGAGAAAGATGATGTAGCATTAATATTTGCGTGCATTTGCTATGATTAGTAATAGCAACAACAATAATAAAATTATGCCACATCTACTGAGTACCTTACTTGCTGGACATTGCTTTATCCACACTTTGTATGTGTCCATCATATATGTAAGACATCTTTCCTGTCAGCAGCAGTCTTCTATTGGAAGGTATCCACTGAACAGGTAAAGAGACCGAGGTAAGAGAAACGTGCATACATGATGTGTATACAGACCATAATTGCTCACACAACCACTGCTGTGATTTAAGTGAAATGGCCCTCGATGAATGTCACTAACTGTGTAACTGTGCTGTAACCCTGAATAAAAATCCCTCTCCCCCTGAGCTCGG
>NW_026594714.1:0-5654 GCF_907164565.1 Psammomys obesus
GGGAAGCGGGGTCTCCCCATCTAGAGAGGCTCAACGGGAGTCTTTCATTTGGAGGTCCCACCGAGATTTGAGACCCCCGCCCAGGGACCACCGACCCAAATTCGGGAGGTAAGATTGCCGGCAGAACTTGTTTGTCTGTGTGTCAGTTGGTTTCTGTCTTAAGTGTTTGCATCCGACTCTGAGGCTTGGCCAAGTCATCCGTATTAGGGCGGAAGCCAGAAGGAGCCGACGGGCTCGGACTTCCCTTCCGCACCCCTGGGAGCCGTCTCAGGGGGTCTGGGGAGCTAAGTTTTGGCTCCGGTTTGTTGTGAGGGTTCGAGTCCCTCTTCTGGTAGGGAGCCGATTTTTCAGCTCCCATCTGTTTGGAGGCACGAGCCGACCCGGACCTTTTGGGGCTACGCCCCTGTCCGAGGGCTATATGTCTCTTCTGGGAGACGAGGGATCCGGACCCTCTTCGCAGTCTCCATCTGAAGTTTTGTTTTCGGTTTGGCGCCAGAATCGTGTCGCGCGCTGTGTTTGTGTCACTGTCTATTGTTCGTCGGGTTTGTGTTCGGTGTTAGTCTCTCTGAAACCATGAGAGACGTCCCCCAACTTCATCAGTATCCGGAGGTGGTCTAGAACCACCCACCACTCGGGCTTCTGTGGCAGAGGAGCCAGAGTGGGAATCTGAAGGTCTGTTTTTACAGTACCTTACCCAGAAAGGGACTTGGGCCTGGGTGCTCGTCCTGGAGGAATTTCTGTAAGGCCTCAGTTTTGGTCCCGGGAAATTTGGTCAGCTGTTGGGTGTTTTTTTGTCTCAATGTCTCTGTGCAGCATTTGCTCGTGTTTACCTTCTGTTTTCTGTTCTGAAAGGCCTCACAAAACTTGTTTAAAATGTGTGCCTATGTGTTCATTAGATCTATGAATGCATATGTATAGTGTATCACGTGGTATGTAAAGTGCCTCAGTGCCTCGCCGCCATCTTGCCTTTGCCATGTGGGTTGTGGTGTGACCTCCATCTTGGTGTGGATAAAAAAAAAAAAAAAAAAAAAAAAACCTTGGTCAAATAATTCTCATTTCCTTCTAGGTTAAAGGGATAAGTTGTTTTAGATTGATATTGGTTTTAAAAATTACATTGTTTACACTGGTAAATGCTGGTTGTAAAATCTGGTTTTGACTTTTAAAGACTATGGTTATAACTTATGACTTCTCTCCTACAAAAGGGGTACTTTATTTTGATATTACAAAAACGGGTTTTAAAAAATTGTTTAAATGTTTAAGGCTATAAAATATTTAAAGTTTATCAGGCATTTGGGTATGACAATGATCTTGGGTAATCTGACAAAATTTAAAAGTTTCTCGACCCTTTGGGGAAAAATAAAAATACTTTGATATTTATTTTATCAATTTTATTAAATAAAACCCAGACGTATGGTTTGTGCTAATTGAACAAAATTGCAGTTTTTAGAATGTATTTTATGGAGAGCTGTTTGTTTGTTAAGCTGTTTTGTTTATAGAAAAACATGTTACCACCCTTCAAAAAAAAAAAAAAAAAGGAAGTTTCAACAAGTTCCTTAAAGCTTGTTCTAAGTTCCTTAGAGTTTATGTGACCTTGGACCATCTTGTCTGCTACAGGAAAGTAATTTTAGAGAAAAAATTTGGCAGTTTCAGAACTCCTCTTTGTAGTAATGAAACTTGTTTTTGCTTTGCCTATAAAAAGCAAATTGTGGACGCAGGGCTCCAGCAGGATCATGTTAGGATAAAAAAGATTTTGATGAGAGTTTGTAGGTTGTCTAAAAAGCAAGAGAGAGAAAAAAAAGTAAAAATGTCTGGTTAAGCCAGAAAAAAGGAAGCTAGGAACCTGAAGGTATATAGGATGTTGCAAAAGGTTAGTGGACATATTATAAAAAGCCAGAGAGTTAATATGATTTAAAAAAAAAAACTGTATTTTAAATATGTTATAGTTCATTTAAAAGGCTGGTGATTCCTCATTACAAAATGTTTTCTTATGCTCTTTTAGGGGAAAAAAATTCTGGCTGATAGGTTTGGTATGGCTAGAATAATTCATACAGTTTAAAATTGTTCTGTACTGTAATGTTATGCAGTTGGTTCTAAAACTTATTTAATCACTAAGTTAAAAATGTTGGCTGTGGGAGATTGTAAATGCTCCACAATGTTTGCTGTATCATCATCAGCACCTAATGGCTATGTTTGGTATTGTCAGTCGCAGCCTGTGGTAGCCTAACACGTGGCTAGCCGCCATGATCTTCAGGGATAGAGAGCACGTGAAGCTGTATTTTTGCTGCCATATCTGTTTAGGGCTTCCAGCTGAGTTCAGTTACACGTGGTCAGCCGCCACGCTAGTCCAGAGAGGAAGAGGGTGGAGCCATGAGTTTGTGATCATTTTTGTTCAGGTATCTCAGTTATGTTCAGTCATCTGATTAGTGCTAAATGCAAAGCTTTTTACT
Organism: Psammomys obesus; assembly: GCF_907164565.1. Taxonomy (NCBI): domain Eukaryota; kingdom Metazoa; phylum Chordata; class Mammalia; order Rodentia; family Muridae; genus Psammomys; species Psammomys obesus. The sequence continues at coordinate 2,448 of NW_026594714.1, forward strand.
GTTCAATTTTAATGCAAGTGGTAGGAGCAGCAAGATTTGCTAGGCTCTCTATGAACTGTATCTGATTAAAAGATTTGCTATGATTTTAGTTCAGAAAGAGCAGATTTAAAGTTATACTAACAATTGCAGTTGGTTATACCTAGTGTCTTTGTTTAGTTTTTCTTTTACACAGTTTAGAACAGATAATAAAGATAGACAAGAAATAACTCAGATATGCTGGCCCTCAAGCTTGTCAGAGATCTGATGAATATGGCATTTTAACTGTGTGAGCTTATTGTGACAGAAAGTCCCGAAATCCTGGCAGTAGCTCCCCCAAGGTCTCCGAGAAGATTTGGGCACAACGACAGATGACTGCGACTCTGGATTGTGGTATGCTAACCACTGGGCAATATTGCCTCAACTGGCCCACTGCTAGGGCCCAGCCTAAGCTGTGGACAAAGCCGGGGACATCTGAAGAGCCATTGTCTCACATTGTGAGAGGCAAGGTGAGGTCAATCTCTTCTGTTCCTCTTTCCACAGAAGCAGTAAAAGCAGTCTCTCACCTTCTGTGCCTGGCTGGACAGCCTCTGTTCAGGATGCCATGAGAGACAAGAGCGAAGGACACTGCCTAGGTGATGGACTAAGTAGTCACCTCTGTCATTTTGATTGACACATAGATTGGTATATTTATTTAGCTTATAATTTATCCTTCTCAGGTCTCTGAACACCTTGATGGCTATGCTAAGCTTACGGTAGCTTTGCAGCTAGAGAGAAGACAATTAAATCCACTGTTAGTCCATTAGCTAAAACTACTAGGTACTAGATCTCTTATTTAGAAAAAAAAAAAAAAAAACAGGTTTGCCTTGCTCACAGAATTCATGTTAGTTATCTGTGTCCTAAGACATATAGCTAGATTAAAAAATACGGAGCCTATGTAGAGTCTGAGGATATAGGAGTTTAGGTTGTAAAAATCTAGAGTGTTGTTATTTAGTCTGAAAAAAATGTTTCAGGGTTGATAAATACAAAAAAAATTAGAGTGTCTAAGTTAATGTTTTAAGATATATAATTATAAGTTATAATAATATAAAAATAATTTAAAACATGTTAAAATGAGAGATACTTTAGATCTCTCCCCCCCTCTTTGCTACTGTTGTGCTTATGTTATGAGATTTCAGAAGTTCAGAGTTTTGACATTAATCAATAGAGTTCCTGATAAGTTGATGGAGCACTGACTGCTTAGTATTCAGTTACCAGGTTGAGATTTTAATTTCCTTTGGTTGGCTTCTGGAGATAGACTTAAAGGTACTTCTCATCATGTTAAAAACATCTGTTTAATGTGTATATCTGACCCAAAAGTCATAGCTTTTAGTATATTTGCCATTTCTGGGGTAGATTTTGACACAGGAATAGCTTAAACCTATTCCTTCTAGTTACTTTATAAAAAAAAAATTTAAACATCCAGGGTCTAACACTGGACACACTTAAGTTGTGTATAAAGGTTATAAAACAAACAGCTGATACTTATTCAGTGGGATGCAGTTTTACCTGTTACTCTCAAAATGTTCAATTTGCTGATATGTTACTTTTCTGAGTGTTTAAAATTATATATTTCCTTTTGTGTACTAAAAAAATGCATATGAGTTTCAAGATGTGACCTAGATCTGGCATAGCTCAAAAGGATCGCAGATGAGATTTTCCCTGATCTTTCCCATTTAATAGATAAATTTTAACTTCTGTCTCCAGTCTGAATTTGTCTCAGCAGATTTTCACCTGTTTAACTCTGTTCCGGGATCAGCTGTAGACTGCAAGCTGAGATCTGGACTTCCTGAAAACTGACCTGATTGCTCCCTGCCTCTTCGGGTGGATCAACTAACCAGATGCTTGGGACTGCCCTATTTGTTGCCCAGCCTTTGACTGGCATTTCAGCCTCCCTAGCTCCTGATGCCTACGGTCCAACGGTCAGCATCGAAGAAGCTACAGAAGACGGATCTTCGCCCAAATCCCCCCTAGCAGGCTGAAATGCTAAGTCAAAAGTGGCTCCCTGGCATTAGCTATTATCTTAAACATCTGCTTAGCTGAAATAAAAACTAATATTACAGCAACTGGGCTAAAAGCCTAGAGAGACCCTAAAAAATAATAATAATAACCCCCCCTTTCTCTAGGGACCCCTCTAGACTCACTGCTTTAATCAAGTCCATTTTAGTACTGGGTGGTCCTCCTCCCACTGGCCCTATACCGGGCCCGGAACACCCTGGGCCCCCATGGACTCACTCCTTTCGAGATCCTATATGGAGCCCCACCACCAGTCGTTAATTTCTTTGATCCCTATATAGCCTCCTTTGCTGACAGCCCCTCTCTAAAAGCTCATTTGCAGGAAATGCAGATTGTCCAGAAAAAAGTCTAAAAACCCATCGCCGCTGCATACCAGGAACAGCTAAACCGACCGGTGGTGCCGCATCCGTTCCAGATCGGAGACACAGTTTGGGTCCGCCGACCTCAAACCAAGAACTTAGAACCCCGCTGAAAAGGACCATATACTGTGTTGCTGACAACCCCGAAGGCACTCAAGGTCAACGGTATCGCAGCGTGGGTGCACGCCTCCCATGCCAAGGCGGCTCATCGCGACGCAAAGCAAGATCAGACTCCAGCGTCCTCATGGAAACTCCATCGCACCCAAAATCCACTAAAGATAAGACTGACTCGGGGGGGGGCCCTAATAGGTTTATAAGTAGTCTTGCAGAACAAAAGGGGGCTAGATATCCTCCTCTTACAAGAAAGAGGACTGTGTGCAGCTTTAAAAGGATAAATGTTGCTTTTATGCTGACCATACTGGATTGATAAGGGATAATATGGCTAAACTCAGAGAAAGACTCAGACAGAGACAGCAATTCTTTGAGTCAGGACAGAGCTGGTACGAGAGATGGTTTAGTCGGTCCCCCTGGATTACCACCCTGACGTCCTCCATTATGGGTCCCCTAATCATAATTCTCCTGATTCTACTAGTTGGGCCTTGTATCCTAAATCGGCTAGTTCAGTTTATGAAGGACCGGCTCTCCGTCATACAGACGTTAGTGCTAACCCAGCAGTATCATCAACTCAAGCAGCTGGAGACGGAGATTGACTCTCCCTAGACCCGTAGAATGAAGGATTCCATTCTAAGCTAGAAGAAAAATGGGGGGAATGAAAGAATAAAGCCCTAGCATAATACTGTCAACACTATTTTACAAG
>NW_026594715.1:0-1472 GCF_907164565.1 Psammomys obesus
CACACACACACACACACACACACACACACACACACACACACACACACGCAAGGTAGCAACCTAAACACATCTCTAGGCCTGAGTGAAAGGGCAACCAAACCAAGCTCAAACCCCTAATTTTAATAGACCACCCACTGTGTGATTTGATTAATGTAACTTTCTTCAAACAACAGAATTATCAATATGGAGAAGACAGTACTAGCTTCAGGGCTTAGGGGTGGGGGGAGGGGCGTCGTGGGGAAGAAGGAGAATCTAGATCTCTGGCCGTGAGATTGTTTTGCATCTTGGCTTCTGCACATAAATCTGCACCTATGACAAAATCGTGAGCACCTGTCCTCCATATACCCCCCGGCATACACGTATGTACGGCACCATGGCACATGCTCTGGTCTGTTTTGACCATGTTGTAAATCAGAGCGAGGTGTGCACTCAGCCTCCCTCTACTGTCTTTGGAACCTTCTGTGACTCTTTACCTGTCTCAAACAGAGATTGTTAGAGACACCTGATCTGCTCCTGCAGGGGGCTTCATCCTGCCGCTCTGCACTTCCACACCTACCCTAGCCTGCTTGAATATTTAAAGAGCCTCTGAGCCTCTGAGCCTCTGTTGTTATTATCCATTTCTTTCTTCCACTTTCTTGGCTGTCAGTGAATTGAGGCTTTGGACCAAACCGCAGCTCCTCAGAAAATGAAGGGAAATCAAAGGAGGCTGCAGCTAAGCCCAAGGCTTCGCCTCAGAGCTTCCTGGCCTCCAGGGGCCCCTTAGGGGCAGGGTATAGAAACGGAAGGCCTAGAGGGGCTATGGAAAGAGAGGGAGCTCCCTGGGCACAGGGCAGGGGAGGGCAATTCAGTGCACCTGCCCTCACCCAGAAAGCTGCTTCTGGGAAGGGGAAAACTTGGGAAACGTGAGGACGAGGTCTGTAGCTGACCGAAGGCCCATCACTTGCAGATGACACCAGCTACCCTCCTGCACCTGGAAGATTCCTGCAGAGGACAGTGGATTCCTGGCCGCACGAGGCCACGGTGGCTGCTGGCCTTAGAGAGACTTGAGTGCACCCCACACCAAGGAGAGCTGAGGAAGCGTGGGGCGGGGTGAGCCATGTTCTCACCTGTAAGACAAGGTCCGAATCCGCATGCTTGCCAATCGTGGTGCTTTTATTTAGAAGAAAAAACCCATCCGCGCTCTTCAAATAGGCTTTCATTCTCTCTGATTTTCCTGCAGAAGGGTTCAGAAAGGGCTTGGTTAGAGAAACACATTCTGGGTTAGAATGGGAGGGATGCAGTAGCCTGGCATCGTGGGGTCCTCAGGGGGAGGGGAGACAAGGAGTGGTGACCAGTGGGGCCAGTGGTGACCGCGCTCCGCCTTTTGAAGATCATCTCTCCTGACAGAGAAGACTTGAAATCTGATAATCAAACTGAGGATATTTTATATATATGGTGAGTGTGTGTGAGATATATATATATATATATATATA
>NW_026594716.1:0-1455 GCF_907164565.1 Psammomys obesus
ACACACACACACACACACACACACACACACACACACAATGTGTGTGTGTGATGGTGGTCTTGAGTTGATGCTGAAACATTGGCATCAACTTATTCAGAAATCCAAGAGAGGATTTCTGGCAGTGTAATCAGTCTCTTAATCTTAGAGAACATGGATGTAGGTGAATGGCATGCGAGACCCAAGAAGAGATCCATAAGATACTCAAAGATGAATGGGAAATATTTACTCTCTTGAGGGACAAGTTTTAATCCTTGTTTGTAGTGCCACTGACAAAAGCTATTGTTAGAATTCTAGAGTGGAAACGCTTTACAGTATGATAAGAAACCAGAGGCTAGAATTGTTGATGAGCTCTCTTCTGGGAAGTGGGAGGAAGCAAAGGACTCATCTGAGGCAGGCGGAGAACAAGGGTGTTGTGTGCTGGAAGCCAAAAGGAAATGTTCTGTCTGTAAAGGAAATCCTACAGAAAGGACAGGGAATGATACCATGCTGGGGAACCGCTTACCCTTCACCCTCATGTGGTTAAATAAAAGCAGGGTTGAGGAAAGCATTTTCTGTTGCCCATATTGCTATTAACTTATAGTAGTTTTGTAATGCAAAAGAAAGGCAGAGGAATAATAAGTAATTCCCAGAACGTGGTAGTTACCCCTACACAACCCGACACCCCATCAGTTGCGAGAGATTGCTTGTTAAGACAAAAACAAAATTAAAAAATCCAAACCTAACATTTTGACCTTGATTCTACAGATGAGAAAGAGGCTGGTAGCCCACAAATGTTAAATAGTGTGCAAAAAGTTAATATATTAGCTGATAACAATCATATCCTGATCCCCAAATTCTGATTTCCAATTGCATAGTGAGTTTGACCACAAACTATTCTCTCTTGTTTGATTCTGAAAACTATTTGCACAAAATTCCTACTGGCTTGCAAGCCACTATTTTTTTACATATATATACTAATAAGCACTGCAGAGTTTTCCTTCTTCCCTCTGATCACTTGTGATTTTACTTGATATATATGAAGCTAAAGAATAGAAGTCATAGCACTGTGACCAGAGCTATCATCTTTTATCCAATAGTTTTTTTTTGTTTTTTTTTAAGGTTGGACTTGCCACCCACATACAAAGCAGAAATGTAGAAATGTGTGTGTAATTCAAGTCACCTGGTTCCAGGGGCGCTGCAGGTGTTCGGAGCACATACACCCTTTACTGGAAAATGGTTTCCTGGTGTTGCTTTGGTCCCAGTGTCACTGCCTAAAGAAGGAAATCTCAGACATCAAAGGAAAAAAAAGATTAAAGGATCCAAGCACTTTAGAAACAAGACATCATCGGCCCCACTGTTGACTCCTGCAATGCTCCACCTCACCCAACCTCAAGCTTAGTCACTGGGAGGGCACAGGCAGATCTGTTGGGCAGATGTTGGAATTTTCATCTACACACACACACACACACACACACA
>NW_026594717.1:0-4912 GCF_907164565.1 Psammomys obesus
TATTTATTTATTTATTTATTTATTTATTTATTTATTTATTTATTTATTCTATTCGATTCTATCTATTTATTTATTTATTTGTTTGTTTGTTTATGAGACAGTGTTTCTCCGTTTAGCTCTGGCTGTCCTGGAACTTGCTCTGTAAACTAGGCTGGCCTTGAACTCAGCAACCTTCTGCCTCCCAAGTGCTGGGATTAAAGGGGTGTGCCACCACTGCCTGGCTCTGTTATTTTGTTTTATTTGATTTTGAAGACAAGGTCTTAGTTTGCAGCTCCGACTGTTCTGGAACTGGTCTGTAGAGGAGGAACTGCAACTGAACTCTGAGATACACCTATCTGCTGGGATTAAATATGTGTGTCACCCTGCCAGGGCTGGTTTTTGTTTTTGGTTTTTTGTTTGTTTGTTTAGAAGAGCTTTATTAAGACGAAATGAGAAAAAAATATCTTGGTTCCAAAGAAGAAATAATCTCTTTTTTGTTTTGTTTATTTTAAAAGGGTGTTGTTGCTATGTAGCTCTGGCTCGCTTGGAACTTGACAAGACTAGCTAGTCTGGGTGGTGGTGCTACATCTTTAATCCCAGGGCACTCAGGATGAAAAGGCAAGAGGATCTCTGTGAGCTGGAGGCCAGTCTTATCTACAAAGCGAGTCCAGGACAGCCAAGGCTGCACAGAGAAACCCTATTTCAAAAAACCCAAAGCAAAACAAAGAAACAAACAAACAAACCAAAAACTTAAAAAAATTTCAAAGCTGGGGCATAGTGATGAATGCTTGTAATCCCAGCACTTGGGAACTGGAGGCAGGGGGATCAGGAGTTCCAGGTCAGCCTGGGCTAGCTTTGAACTTGTAGTGATCCTTTTTTTCTCTATCTTAGTGGGATTACAGGCCCGTGACACAAGTCCTCTGCAAGAGCAAGCGCTCTTAACTCTGAGCAGTCTCTCCAGTCCCTAATGTAACTTGAAAAAAATTATGGTGGGAGTGTTTTGCCTGCACATATATATGTGCACTGGGTTGTTCAGTGTCTGCAGAGTTCAGAGGAGGGCATCTGATCCCCCGGAACTGGTTTGCCATGTGGGTGCTGGGAATCAAACCTGAGTCCTTTCCAAGAGCAGCCAATGTTTGTAACTAATCTATCACCCCTAATGTAACTCTTTAACAAAGTGAACGTGAAGTCTGACTGAATTTTAAAAATTGCACTTTTAAAAGAGATTATTATATCAAGACAGGCATGGGGGCTGGAGTGATGGCTCAGTGGTTAAAAGCACTGTCTGCTCTTCCAAAGGTCATGAGTTCAATTGCTGGCAACCACATGGTGGCTCACAACCATCTATAATGTGAACTGATTCCCTCTTTTGGCAGGTGTAAATGCAGATAGAACACTCATACACATAAAATAAATAAATCTTTTTTTTTTAAGTTAGGCATGGTGGCACATGCCTTTAATCCCAGCACTCAGAAGGCAGAGGCAGGGGGATATTTGTGAGTTCAAGGTCAGCATGGTGGTCTACAAAGCAAGTCGAGGACAGCCAGTCAGCCAGAGCTGCTACACAGAGAAACCCTGTCAAAAAAAAAGGGGGGGGGGGAGTATGCCTTTTCCCCTCTCAAAACTACTGCAGGTAACCTGCACAGATACAAGGATACAAGACAGGGGAGGTGGCTGTAAACAGGTACAGTAGGGAGTAGGCAGAAACACAGTGGGATAGGAGGCAAGTCAGGCAGGGTAAACACTGAAACAAAATGCCACACAAGTGACCAAACAAAACCATGCTGCTAGGTGACCAAACAAGTCTCAGGCAATGCCAGGAGACTGAAAGCACAGAGGCTTCTGACCTTAGTGGAATTAGAGCAGAGATCAATACTAAAAACTTCAGCAGGGTGTGCTGGTGCAAGACTGTAATCTCAGCACTTGGGAAGTACAAGAGAGCAACCGGGAGTTCAAGGTCCTCGTCATCTACATAGTGTTCAAGGTTGGGGCCCTGTCTCAAAACATTCTCAAAGCTGGGCATGGTCATGAATGCTTATAATCCCAGTACTTTCAGACTGGACCAGGAGTTCCAGGTCAGCCTGGGCTACAGAGTGAAACCTTGCCTCCAAAAAATGAATAAATGAATGAAGGAATGATATAGAGTAAAAATAACTTATGGGTCAAAAATGAAGTCACTGCCAGGCAAATGCCTTTAGTCTCAGGACTCTGTAGACAGAAGGAAGTGGATCTCTATAAATTCTAGGCCAGCCTGGCTATGAGATACAGGTCAGACAGGAATACATAGTCACACCTTATCTGAAAAAGAAAAGAAAGAAACAGCCAAGTCTACACAGAGAGTTTAAACTGTCTTGAGAAATCAAAACCAAACCAAACCAAGTAAAAAACAAAAGAAAAAATGAAGTCACGGGGGCTGGAGAGATGGCTCAGAGGGTAAGAACACTCGCTGTTCTTCCAAGGGTCCTGAGTTCCCAGCAACCACAGGGTGGCTCATAGCCATCTATATAAGATCTGGTGCATAGGCAGACTGCTGTATAAATAATAAATAAATCTTTAAAAAAAATCCCTCTCAGTTTAAAAAAAAAATGAAGTCACAAGGAAAATGTGAAAGGATCAAAAAATATTTGGAGCCGAATAAAAATTTTACATGTCACTAATGTTTCACTGAAATCTATAGCTTTCAATAAATATATTAGGCTTTAGAAAAATCGCTTAAGATCAGTTATCTACTATCTACGCTTTAACCATAACAAGCTAGAAAACCTTGTTGACAGTGTGGTTTAGTGGTAGGATCTTGTCTAGCACGTACAAGGCCCTGGGTTCCATCACTGGCACTAAAACTAAACAAACAAAGCAAGCAGAACACAATAAAACAAGACCCAAAGTAAATGGAAGGAACAAAAATTAAGAAGAAAAATCCATAAACTAAGCTGGCTGTGGTGGTGCACACCTCTAATCCCAGCACTCAGGGAAGCAGAGGCAGGTGGATCTCTGAGTTCCAGGCCAGCCTGGTCTACAAAGTGAGTCCAGGACAGCCAAGGCTACACAGAGAAAGCCTGTCTAAAAAACTAAACAAACAATCTATAAACTAGTAAACAATCAACATAGAAAATTACATTTAAAAATCAAATAAAGCCCACAGTTAACCCCTTAGCAAGTGTGATTAGAGGCAACACTAATATGGAGAGTGGAGTTTGCCTACCATCACATCCTTCTGGGATGCAGAGGGAAGAAGGTCCCTTAAATTCAAAGCCTGCCTGGTCTACACAACAGGTTCTAGGCTAGCTAGGGCTAACTTGAAAGACCCTGCTACAAAATAAACAAACAAACAAAAAACAACTACAACGACAATCAAAATTAAAAAAAAAAAAAACTAACCAAATAAACAAACGGACAAAGGAAAATACCCTGCTGATTTTCAAAATCAAAAGGAAAGAAGGAACATTACGAAAAATCATACAGACATGAGAATAAAACTTCTGTATGAAGGAAATCTTGCAGGCCAGGCATGGTGGCTCACACCTTTATCCTAGCATTCAGGAGGAAGAGGCAGGCAGATCTCTGTGTGGTTTATAGACTGAGTTCCAGAACAGCCAATACTACAGAGAAACCTTGACTCAAAAAGACCCCCTTCCAAAAAAACCCCAAACAACAACAACAACAACAAAAACCCAAAACCGAAAACCAGACACCCCCCTACCCCCAAAAAAGGAAATCGTGCACTCAGAAGACCTCTGGTAAATCCTAAAAAAAATATTTAAGTAAGAAACAATATGCTGCACAAACTTTTTCTGAAAATAAAGGTAACAGGAGGACTTCCCCACTCTGTTAGGTCAACATAGCCGTGGTATGCAAACCTGCCACGGCTTAATAATCTTCTACATAATTGTAGAAGATTGAGATCAATATCTGTAATGGACTTTTTAAAAAAAGATTTATTATTTATTTTTATGTATACAGCGTTCTGCTTGTATGTATACCTGTATGCCAGAAGAGGGCACCAGATCTCATTATAGATGGTTGTGAGCCACCATGTAGTTGCTGGGAATTGAACTCAGGATGTCTGGAAGAACAGCCAGTGCTCTTAACCTCTGAGCTACCTCTCCAGCCCCCGGACATTTATTTAAAAACAAAAACAAAACAACAACAACAACAAAACAAGTCTTCAGGGGGCTGGGCTGGAGCGATGACTCAGTGGCTAAGAGTGGTTAAGAGTCTGCTCTTCAGAGGTCCTGAGTTCAATCCCCAGCAAGCCCATGATGGCTCACAACTATCTATACTGGCATCTGATGCCCTCTTCTGGTATACACGCAGATAGAGCATTCAAATAAATCTTAAAAAAAAAAAATCTTCAGGGCTAGAGAACTAATTCAGTGCTTAGGAGCACAGGAACCAAGTTCTCACAGAGGAACCAAGTTGAGTTCCCAGCACCCACATCAGGTAGCTCTCAGCTGTCTGGAACTCTAGCTTCCTCTCTGACCTCCTACGGCACATATGCAGACAGTACATACACATAAATAAATCATAAATAACTTTAAAACGTCTTCAATGAAATGTTAGCAAATCAGCCTATGAGCACATACAAAGTGTCTTTCTTGTTTTTGCCTAGCTCATGTATGCTAGGCAGGTACCTTACTATTGAACCATATCCCTGGCTCCGTTAACAATTATTATTTATTTCAGGGCTGGGTGTGGTGGTGCACTCAGGAGGCAGAGGCAGGCAGATCTCTGAATGTTTGAGGCTAACCTAGCATACACAGCAAGGTTTGGGACAGCCTAGGCCTATCTAAACAACAACAACAAAACCAAAATGCTATCTATGTATCTATCTATGTATCTATCCATGTATGTATGTATGTATGTATGTATGTATGTATGTATGTATGTATCTATCTATCTATCTATCTATCTATCTATCTATCTATCTATCTAT
>NW_026594718.1:0-16359 GCF_907164565.1 Psammomys obesus
AGGTGTACACCAACCACCACTTCCCAGCTTCTTTTTTTTTTTTTTTTTATTTAGGTTTTTTTGAGACAGGGTTTCTATGTGTATCAGCCCCGGCTGTTCTGGACTTGCTTCAGAGACTAGGTTGGCCTGGAACTCACAGCAATCCCTCTGCCTCTATCTCACCAAGTGCTGGGATTAAAGGTGTGCAGCAGCACCACGCCCAGCTTTAACATGCCTTACGTTTCTAGTTGCTGTGATAAAACACCATTAACTGTCTTCTTTGGGGTTTTACTGCTGTGAAGAGACAGTATGACCACGGCCACAGCAACTCTTGTAAAAGAAAGCATTTCATTGGGGCTGGCTTACAGTTTCAGAGGCTTAGTCCATTATCATCACGGTGGGGAGCATGGCATCGCAGAGGCAGCACAGAGCTGGAAAAGGAGCTGAAAGACCTACCTCTTGATCCGAAGGTAGCAGAAGGTGTAACCTGATCTATATGACCTCTAAGCCCACCTCCACAGTGACACACTTCCTCCAACAAGGCCACACCTAATAGTGCCACTCCCTATGGGCCAAGCATTCAAACACAAAAGTCTATGGCAGTCATTCCTATTCAAATCCAAAATTCCTATTAAATGACCAAAAGCAACTCTGGGGGGAAAGGGCTCATTTGGCTTCCAGGTTACAGTCTATGATCAGGGTAGATGAGTGTCTTAAGGTTTCTATTGCTGTGAAGAGACACCATGACCATGGCAATTTTTATAAAGGAGAACACTTAATTGGGGCTGGTTTACTGTTTCAGAGGTTTAGTCCATTGTCATCATGGTAGGAAGCACGGTGGCATGCAGGCAGACATATTGCTGGAGAAGTAACCGGGAGTTCTACATTTGGATCCCACAGGCAACAGGAAGTGACAGTGGCACACTGGCCAGGCTTGAGCATCTAATACCTCAAAACCCTTAGTGACACACTTCCTTCAACAAAGCCACACCTACTCCAACAAGGCCACACCTCATAGTGCCACTCCCTATGGAAGAACTAAAGAAGAACAAAAGGAGGAGTGTTGCTTAATGGCTTGTTCCACATGGCTTGCTCAGCCTTTCTTTCTTTTATTTTTTTTAAGATTTATTTATTTTACTTTGTGAACGTTTTGCCTGAATGCATATATCTACACCACATCTCTGCCTGATAGATTCCTTGAAACTGGGGTTACAGATAGTTGAAAGCCACCAAGTGGGTGCTGGGAGTCAAACCTGGGTTGTCTCAGAGCAACAAGTGTTCTTAACCACTGAGCCATCTCTCCAGCACCCTCCCCCTCTTTCGAGACAGGACCTGTCTATACTGCTCTGGCTGTCCTGGAACTCTCTGTGTAGAACAGGCTAGCCTCAAACTAAGAGAGATGTGCCTCCCAAGTGCTGTCAGTTTCTCCTACAATTCAGGACCACCTGCGTAGAGATGGCACCTCCCACATCAATTACTGATTAAGAACTTGGCCCACAGGCAAATCTGAGGCAGCACTTTCTCCACTGATGTTTTCTCTTCCCAAATGACCCTAGCCCATGTCAAGCTGACATAAAGACTAACAGGACACTTAGCATGTTCCAGGGCCTAGGTTCAACCTCCACTGCCACCTCCCCCCAAATGTAAAGATAGAAGAAAATCATTGTTGAGCTCTGACCTACACACACACACACACACACACACACACACACACATCTCTGTTGCCCTCATAGCAGAGACTCATAGCAGGAAGATGAGGTTTCAAATGCCTTGTTTGGAAAGTTACAGAATGTTTTTTGTTTATTTTATTTGATTTTGAGGCAGTTGTGAGCTGCCATGTGGGTGCTGGAAACTGAACCTCAGGTCCTCTAGAAGAGCAGCCAGTGCTCTTAACCGCTGAGCCTTCTTTAGCCCCTCAGAAAGTTTCTGTTCAGGACCTGTAGGTGGACAGCAGAGCAAGGCTCTTTGAGTTTTGAAACTCACTTTAGTTATGTGCCCATTGCTCGTGAATGAATTGTGCCTCCTATGTGTTTAGTCCTAACCAAGCATCCAAAGTCCTCCTTGAACTAGACCCCAAACTTCTCCCCACTCCCCACTATTTCTCTTTACCTCAAACCCTAAAAAATGTCTTTAGGTGGCTCTGTCCCCAAATACCATCCACAGTGCAGTGCGCCTTTAAGACCCGCTCAGTGAGTAATAGTCTCTCGACTGTGCTTTGGGGAGTAGTGATTAACCAGAGAAGTTGAAAGACCCCTGCCTCACCCTAAGTTAAACATAGCTAACGCCATTTTGTGGGACACCACTGTTTTGTAAAACTCTAAAGGCCAGATGAGAAACTGAAAAATTACTAAGAAACCCAGCTGTGTCACCCACTTGGGATATCTGCGGTCAGGCTGCCCCAGTCAAACTAAAACAGTTTGTATTAATCACCCTCATGGATATCTGCGAGACTGTTCCAGTTAAGATAAGGGTCCTAAGGAAAACAACAGGTGGCGGGCCACGTCAAGGAGTCATCATGACCATTGTGACCACCCAGTTCCTGGAATCTTGGTGTCCCTGCCAAACTTTGACGCAAACCGTGGTCTCGTGTAAACGTACCAATCAGCCCCCTGTAACCATGCCTCTCGCTTCTGTACCAGTGCTTCTGCTCTAAAACCCTATAAAACCCCCAGTTTTTCCCCAAGGAGGCGCGGAAGTCTCCCGAATGACTTTTCGCCCCGGGTACCCGTGTATCAAAATAAAAGCCTCTTGCTGTTTGCATCCGAATGGACTCGTTGTTCCTTGGGAGGGGGTCTCTCTGACGGAAGATACACTCCGGGGATCTTTCAAAGTTTGGGTTTGGTTGTTCTTTGAGACAGGGTATCACTATAAGCCCATGCTGGCCTCAAACTCATAGTAATCCTCCTGCTTCAGCATTCCAGATGCTATTACAGGCATTAATGACCATACCTGGCAAAGGACTCTCTCTACTTTTTGCATCTTCAGAGCTGTACAGCTGGGCTATCCACACCCCCTGTGGTCTGTGCCCTGGAGCAGTCCACGCTATCTCTTTGAAATCAGATTCATCTCTTTTTAAAAAAAATTATTTTATGTGCATTAGTGTGAAGGTCTCAGATCCCTGGGATCCCTCAGATCCCTCAGATCCCTGGAGAACTGGAGTTACAGACAACTGTGACGGCCATGTGGGTGCTGGGAATTGGACCCCCGTCCTTTGGGAGAGACAGCGTTCTTAACCACTAATCCCTCCAGCCCCTCATCTCGTCTTGTTTGAGCACAAGTTATTTGACTACATTGTCATGGATCTTCCTTCGCCATGCTTTCTCCCAGACACTTGACAGTTTTACCTGTCCTGTTACATCCAATATTTTTAGGGGCACATTCACTTTTAGGGGGCAGGGCATATCCCTTCTGCTTCGACACACCCCACGCATTTTCTCAGCACCATTCCCCACCACCACCAACGGTCCCTCCGTAGGACTTGTAGGGCCACTTTGGCTAAGCATCATAGTCCTCAGTGCTGCATCTTGTCCTGGGGAATCCAGGTAAGAGAGGCATCTTACCATCTGTCATTCTCCCAAATATCTTGGGCAGCTATTTTGTATCATTTCCTAAGAAAGAAGGGAAAGCCCTTTCTGAGTGCTGTGGGAAGCCCAGTGTCTTGAATGTCTTGAGTGGCCACAGGCGTCCAATGGCCTGCTGTGGGCGATGAAGGGGGTTGGCAGATCACAAAGACATGCTTGTCCCCAGACAGTGATGGGCCTTGTTCATGGAAATATTTGCTGGTGGTGGAGCTAGGCACAGAGCAGCAGCCACAGCAGTCCCAGACACAGAGAGCTAATTGGCTCAGCAGTCCGGAAACAGTGCCTAGGATTGGGGGTTTTAAATTCATTCTCCCTTCTTGTCCAGGGATAGTCTGTCCAACCTATGGCCAGACCCTTAGATAGTGGCAACCTTTCCCATTCACCTGCTGACTTGTTGGGTAGGGATCTGGGTGAGGCGTGTTGCAATTAAAAAAGTTGCACTCGAACCCGAGCTCAGGTGACCTGGCCTCTTTGTGTCTTATTCTTGGTTCCGGGCCTGCATCTTAAAGCTTGACTGAGGCTACCTAGTGCCAAGGAGAGCACGTGGTGCACGGTTCTAATTTGTTACCCCTCATCTGCAGGCCACGGACAGTGACACCCAACAGAGAGGAGAATAGATGGTTAAGGAAGGTCCCAGGCTGACTTGCCCTGAGGCGGTAATACTTCCATCTCTTCACTAGACACTGGGGTTTGGTGCTCCTCTGCTATTCTTTTTAAAAGGTACTGAGGGTTCAGGATGCATCTCCATTGGCAGAGTTTCCTTTATTCCCATAAAACTGGGTGCATGCCTGTAATCCCAGCCCTTGAGAGGCAGAGGCATTAGGAATTCCAGGCCCTCGGAATGTGATCCTCGGGCACATCAAAATCTGAAGCCAGCCCGTACCACATGAGGCTGTGCTTCCAAACAATTAAAGGAGCACCATCTTGGCCTTTAGGAACACTTTTGCTGCATAGGACCTGGGTTGGGTTCCCGGTACCCACAACTCTCCATAACTCCAGTTTCTGGAACTCTGATACCCTGTCTGGCCTTGGTGGGCACCAAGCACACGTGACATGTACTGTGTAAACACATACATGTACAGGCAAACGTAAATGCACATAAAATAAAAACAAAACAAAAATCTAGCTGGGCAGATGTGGCCCATGCCTTTAATCCTCCCAGCACTCAGGAGGCAAAAGCAGGTAGATCTCTGAGTTTGAGGCCAGCCTGGTCTACAGAGCTAGTCCAGGATAGCCAAGGTTATACAGAGAAACCCTGTCTAAAAAATATTTAAAAGTGAAGATTTTTGCTTTGCTTTCTTTTCTTCTAAAACTATGTAACCCTGGCTGGCCTAGAACTTGCTGTGTGGCCTAATCTGACTCCCAGTTCACATAGTTCCTCCTCCCTCTGCTTCCTAATCCACACTCAGCTTTCTGCTTTTCAAAAGGACCTAGGGGTGGTGGAAAGCTCAAGAGAGAAGCAGGGACAACTTCCTAGAACCGAGGCCAGAGCACATGGGAGTGGGGAGTTGGGAGCTCCTGTGTTGGGGGGCTGCTTGGGCTTAGAGGTCTAGAGCCTCCTCAGCTATCTGGAAGCAGTATTAAGTGTAGGATAACGAGGAAGGGCTAGTAGGAAGCAGATACAGGTTCTGGAGAACCCCAAGGATGGCGCCAACCATAATGGAGGCAAGACTACTGGAAAGACTAGGTCCAGTTGGGGGTTTTTCTGAGCTGAGGGGCTGGAACCTCTGAGACCTGGGTTCAGGCCTGGCAGGAGGGCGGAGTAGCTGAAGAACATTGTCTCTGCCACTCAGTCTGTGCCCAGTTACATTGAGGACTCAGGTGATCCTTGCCAGGATTTGGTTCACCTGCAATTTGGAATACAGGCCAGTCCCCACACCAGGTGGAACATATCTAGCAGTCACCCAAAGATGAACAAAGAGCTGCCAGCAGATGGCACCAAAGGCTTGCTCCAAAGGAGAGTGTCCGGCCTGTCAGGCAGATGCCCCCAAAGAGCAGATGCCTGAGCAGCCCTTGTCGCCCACTGCTACCTTGTCAGTGGGGTCTTTCAGGCCCAAGCCCTCTTTCTGACACCTCCCTCATCTTGGAACAAAATCTTCTATTTCCCCTCTGGTTCGTGTTCATGGGCCTGCTGAACACTTCTACTCAGAATGGGCTCCTGGAAAGCCAGCTGGATGGAAGGCTTTGGGCTGTGTAGACAACCTCTGCACTCCCTCCCAGAAATGTCTCCAGGGTCACTTTGGTTGGGTGTGGAGAGGCCAAAGCACCACCTGTCAATGGGCTGCTCTCTGCTGGGCAGATCTTTGGAGAGGTATGGCCAGGCTTGGTGATATACATATGGGACCCCAGCACAGGAGAATGTGGAAGGATGATTCAGAGTTCTAGGCCAATGAACTATCCCAGGAGAAGAGGAAGTTTGGGAATTGGGGCATAGCGCTTCTACCCTAAGAGACAGACATGTAAGTTGATAGGCGACAAATGGTTTATTGACATAGTGATGGAGTCCCCGCTCTCCTCTCTGGGTCTGAGGCTTCATCCAGAGCTGGGAAACTCACCGGCCACCAGCACAAAGGCTGGTGGAACTAGCCAGAGACAGCTGTTGTCCCAGGCTCTCTGGGTACAATGGGGCATCTGCAGTTAGGTCCATTCTTAGATCTTGAAAAAAGAAAGAATACAGCATACTCTATTCCAGCAGGGCACCCAAGACCTCCTGTCCTGGAGCCCCGTGACCAGGTTGTTCTTGGGGTGCTAGCAGCGTGAAGGGGAGTGTGGGCAGATCTGAAGGCAAGGTCATCAAGCTGGCCAGCTGGATGCACAGGCCCATCCTGCAGTTAGGGCCCAGCAGACGTGGGGGCAGGTGAATGGAGAAGCAAGCAATACAAGGGAGATGGGTGGAGTTGGGGCCCAGCATCATAAGGGACAGGAGGCTCCGTGTGCACAGGGAAGGCCAGGGGAAGAGGCCTTGCCCACCTGGAGAGTCCTGGGGCCTTGGCAGCAGGTTGAGGAGGGACTGGCACTGCCAGGTACAGGTTTGGCTGAGGCTGGCCTTGGTTTGGGGAGGAGAATATGGGTTGGGGCTCGGGTTGGGGTGTCAAATGAGCCACCCACAGGTGTAGCTAGGCTCATGCACAGGGCTCTGCCTGGAGGCCAGTTACACCCAGCCCAACTGTGTCCTTGGTATAAAATAATACACATATAAAAATAATACTCCATGCATTAGGGTTGGGCCCACTACAGGTGCGGCCTCCCCTGTCTCTGGTGAAGTCCGCAGGGTGGTTTAGCTGTCCTCCGCTCTCCTGAACTTGTGCATAAGCTCCTCCAGCTCCGACCCACTTTGCTTTTTCTAGAAAAGAGAGACTGGACCTCAGCCGGGAGTTTGGAGAATAGGGTGTACAGGTCAGGGCCCTGCTGATTTTTTTGTTTTGTTTTCCCAGTGACCCCAGGAGCAGGCGCGTGTGCCAAGAAAGGAACTCAGAAACAGGCAGGAGCTGCTCACCTCCAGGAAGGCTTTCTGAACCGTAAGCTGGCTGTACACGCGACTGCCCTCTTCCCCGCACACCTTCTTCAGCTCCTCCTTGTTGAGGGAGAAGAGCTGGGGCCCAGTCAAGATGCCCAGGTTCTCCACGATCCTAGGGGCAGGTGGGCGTGAGGGCGGGGCCGTGGGCGGGGTGGTGTCCTCCTGGCCCCGCCCCACCGGCTGTGCACACAGGGCTCACCGGCCACTGAAGGCTTTGGCTTCCAGCCAGGCGCGGACCTCGTCAGGACCTGACTCGAAGGTAAGCGGCAGGTGCACTGGCTGGCTGCGCTCCACGCGGAAGTGGCGCTGTGGCTGTGCCTTGATGTGGCTGATCTTTTTCATGAGCTCGTCATTGACTTCGTCCATATGGTGGATTAGCTCTGTGGGGCGCACGCTCTCAGCCCATCCACCCGGACTGGTTCTTTGTCTCTCCCTCAACCCCCCGCCCCACTCTCCCCTGCACTTCTGACCCCAAAATGGCTCTACTCACCTTCTTTGTTCCCTGCGAAAATTGGGGGCACTTTGTGGGTGGGGCTTGCAGGACCCCAGTATTTCTGGCCAGACTGCAAGGGGTGAGGAAGAGGGGAGGGGCTATTAGGACTTACCCGGGACCCCAGGTGTGTGGGCCAGCCCTTCCTTCCCTTGAGTAAGACCCCAGGAACCCACACAGCCCTGGGCCCAGCTGGGGGGCAGCAGGTGTGTCCAGGGCTCAGGTTCAAATGTCACATTGAGACCCGCCGCACCCCTGACCTTAGGGGCTCTGACTGTGCTGTAGACAGAATGGAGCCGTGGCAGGCGGTCACCTGTTCCAAGGGGGCACCCACGTCCTCCTGCCGAGCCTCTGCCAGGATGTTGCAGGGAACGTAGCCTGCCTGGCCACTGCGATTCCGGAGCTTCCACCACTGCCGGCCATCCTCCAGCACCTGCCAGGGTGTCATAATGTCTGTGAGACTCACCAACACCCTTCTGCAGACCTCAAGTACTCCTGGAGTCAGATGCTGGGGCCGCTTGCCAAACCCTTCACAGAGCAGAGTCGTCCAGGTGTATAAAGCCCAGCTCTCCATCCTCTGGGCACCATCTCGGTCTAACCGGCTACCCAGTACCTGCCTGCCCACCCCAGTCTTGGGGACAGGGTACCTCTTAACCTGATTCTGAATGTAGAGCTTCCCCCATTCTGCTCCACTTTCTGTCCCAGAGTGGGTGACCTGGATTCAGGTCTGGCACAAAGAAGCTGGTCCAGGGTAGTACTCTTGGGTGGGCATGAGTGACAAGCCCCCTGCTGGCTTCCATTGAAAGGCTACCCACCACAGTAGACCTTCATTCAGGGATTGCCCCAGACATCAGAAGGCAGCTCAGTGGCTCGGCCAGACTATGGTGGGGGTCAGAGAGGCCACTGGATGCCCAGTAGGAAGCCCAGGTCAAGCACCCCGGGAAGGTGGGTGGGTTACACAACCTGGTCCCAGGCCACGCCCCACTCCCCCTGTAGAGCCCAAGCCCTCACCTCCAGGACCTCATCCTTGAGCACCGAGAGCTCGTTGGCGTTGCGTGCTGTGAAGTCATAGAGGATCTTCACATACTTCGTCATGGCTGGTGTCGGCTGGTAGCCCCTGCAGGACCAGGAAGGGTTGAGGCCCAGGGCCGGACTGGGGTCTCTTCCTGCTTCCCAGCGGCAGCTGCCTGCCGTTCTGCAGCCCAGGTTGCAGTGCAGAGAAGCTGTGCTCACCAGCCGGGAATGGAAACTGTGACACCCCAGCAGGCAGGAGGGGGCAGAACAGGCTCCACGAGACTGGCCCAGCCCAGACTGTCTTAGGGAGTCTCTTGTCCTGCTCCTCAGAGGGACTAGAACAAGAGGTGTGCCTAGGGAGTGACAGGTCACACCTTCCCAGCTGACCACAGGGCTAGGGTTATTTTCAGTCATAACCCCCTAGAGGCAACTAGGTGTTCTCTCTGGAAGCCTCCCCGTACTGCTGCAGCAGGAGTGAGCTCTGGCTATTGGTATACCCCCAGCCAGGTCATGATCCTGGTGCACCGGACAGGGAGGAGGAATGGGGGTTCGGGTCTGTGTATAGATAGGCTGAGAATGTTCCACACATGTGGTCCTAGTAGGCATGCTGCATACCAAGCTCAAAAAGGCCCAGGAAAGGGACTCTTTTGCTGGAAATTGTTTCTAGCCCTTGAAAGGGAACCCAGGGACTACTGGGTAGGAGGAAGAACCAGAGGCGGGGGAGATAAAAAGGGTAG
The DNA here is from genome assembly GCF_907164565.1 of Psammomys obesus. Taxonomy (NCBI): domain Eukaryota; kingdom Metazoa; phylum Chordata; class Mammalia; order Rodentia; family Muridae; genus Psammomys; species Psammomys obesus. The sequence continues at coordinate 9,319 of NW_026594718.1, forward strand.
CCCCATTTCTTGGGCTTCTGTCTTATTCACTGTGAGATATAGGATGCACAACAGGAGAAGGGGATAACCTGGGACCCTCAATCTGTGTCCTCCAGCAGCACCATAGTGGGCAGGGCTTGGTACAGCTGTTGGTGATCAGTAAGCGTGTTTCTTTATTTCCTCTTTTGGTTCAGTGAGTTTCTAACCTTGATTGTAATTAATTAATTTTTTGAGACAGGATCTCCCTATGCGGCGGTTGGCTGCCTGAGACAGAGATTTGCATGCCTTTGCCTCTGAGTGCTGCGATTAAAGGCATGCGCTATCAAACCCTGGGCTTTCAGGGAAAGGAAGAACAGGGTCTCACTCTGTAGCCCAGGCTAGCTTGTAACTTCATGTAGCCTATGTGGCCCACGTTGGTTGTTCTTGGAGTCTGTCCAATGCTTTTGCTTCAGTCTCCCGAGTGCTAGGATTTACAGGCACGGGCCATCACACCTGGCTTTTTTGTTATTTGAGATAGGGTCTCACTAAGTAACCTCAGAAACTTGGTTGATCTGGAGTGTACTGTGTAGACTCAGAGACCTGCCTGCCTCTGCCATCACACCTGGCTTTTTTGTTATTTGAGATAGGGTCTCACTAAGTAACCTCAGAAACTTGGTTGATCTGGAGTGTACTGTGTAGACTCAGAGACCTGCCTGCCTCTGCCTCCTGAGTGCCGGGATTAAAGGTGTGTGTCACCACATCTGGCTTCTATCTCTAACACTGATTGTAAGAAAGAAAGTAGAAAGAACTGATGTAACCAGGCTGATGTAAAGGAGCACACCTGTAGTCCCAGTACTCTGGAGGGAGAGCCAGGCAGATCTCTGAATTCCAGGCCTGCCTGGTCTACAGAGTGAGTTCTAGGACAGCCAGGGCTATACAGAAGAACCCTGTCTCAACCCCCGCCCCCCAAAAAAGTTAAGAAATACAGAAGAAAGAACTGATGTGAGTTAAGGTTGTGAAAGCATGTGTGGCTTGAAGAGTTTCCTTCAATTGTATGTTTACAAAGTTAAGAAGAAAATTGGTGGCTAACACAAAACATACTCGGGTATTTTTAGAGGGTTTTTGCCACATCGCATTTTGCCTGCACATTGTTTTTACCTTACCGGACTTTTGCTTATGTATTATGGTTTCCGATTTTGTGTTTTTATGGGATTTTTTGCACATGTTTCTTGTGCTTTTTTTTTTTGTTTGGCTCTCTCTTTTTTTTTTTCTGCTTGTTTGTTTCATCCTATTCTTGCTCATTGTGTTTTGTTGTTGCTGTTATGAGAGAGAAAAATAAAGGGTGTGGATTTGCATGGGTGGGGAGGATCTGGGAGGAGTTAGGGGAGGGAAAACCATGATCAGAATATATTGTATGAAAAAACTGCTTTCAATAAGAATTAAAATTATAAGGGAAAAAAAAGAAGAAAATTGGATTCTCATTTGGAAAAGAAATGCTTTACGCAGAACAAGGCATTTGGCACCATGTGGCGTCAGCACACTTGGAACAGTGCCCGGCTCTCGCTCTGCATGGACTTACCTGTTAGTGTGTGGGGAGCTGCCCGGTGATGCGATGTCCTCTGGGACTTGGGGTTCAGAAGAGAGGCTGTGCTTTGGGGAGTGTCGGACCGATAGTCGGCTCTTGGGGGTCAACTGTGGGGAAAGCAGGGAGCCTGGGCTTGATGTGGGGTACAGGCTGAGTCAGAGTGAGTACGTTACGGTGAGTCTCAGGACAAGGGACACAGGGGGGAAGCTTGATGAATGTGCTGTGACCTAGCATCAGTGAGGACAAAAGGCCAAAGGCCCAGGCAGGTGGTTAGCTAAAGGTGGCCTGGCATTACAGGGGTTGCGCAGACTGCACTGGTGCTTTAGGAGCCTTGGGGGTGGAAGCTGGTGGGCTGGGGAGGTGAGGGGTGGACATGGGCTGGGCTGGAGTCCTGACCTGATCGCTGGGTACAGATGCCAGTCCCTCTACTTCCCAGGGAGCCTCCTGTAGGACGTCCAGGGGTGGTTCCCAGCCGCTCTGGAACTTGGGCACATAGAGTGGCACTTGTGGCTCCCGGGGCCACTCAGAGCTGTGGTTGGCAGTCCAGAAGGTCAGTGACATGCCCTGCCAGGACCAACCCACCAGGGGCCTCCATCTTCCTTCATATGTGCCCCTTTTCCATACCGAGGCCTCATCCAGGTCTCCCCCAATGACTCCCACAGTGCCATCTCTTTGGGGACCAGGTGGCCACGCAGGAAGCTCACAGCATCAGTGGACAGCAAAGGGCTGGAGACAGAGCGCGCAATGTCTGGGCCGCCACAGGTGTTGACGATCTGGACATAGTGATTTTCAGTTGGGGGCCCAGCCCACCAAATCCACTAGATCCAGCCTACTACCCACCTACCACGCCTCTATAGGCTGGCCCTCTGGGAGGGACCTCAGCCTCCTGGGAACTTAGAGTCTGATTATGCTAAGGTGGGCACTTGTTTCTTCTACCCCAAATCCATGGTCTATCACTCTGTTGCCCCAATCCCATCCTGCCCCAATCCCAGTCACCAGATCCAGAGGCCCGAAGAGGAAGTGCACCAGCTCAGCTGCACTAGGGTTTTGGATGTGCTTCTGAAGCTTTGCCTGGGGGTGGGAAGAGCAAGCAGGTGACAGATGGCATGTGCGTGTGTGGGCCCATGTGACACCCCACCCTCACTACCAGCACAGGGCGGGGCTGACTCACCAGCAGGTTGATGGCCAGCTTGGTTTTCTGGAAACAGTCGACAAACTCTCCTTCCAAGGGGGGCCGTGCTCGAAGTGTGAGGACGCCCTCTGGCAAGATGTGGGGAGTTGTGAGCCTCAGCCCCCACTGAGTGCCTGATGGTTCCTGCCTGTTGTTAGACACTGGTCCCATCCAGACTTGACTTCCCTCCAGCTCAACGTATGCCCACCATTTCCTGCCCCAGGTTTGTCCAGCCCTTCCCTGTTACTGTGGTCAGTACCTGCTGGCCCCTTCTTGTTCTTCTTCTTCCCCTTTTTCCGCTGGTTCAACTGCTTGAAAGCCTCAGCTGCCTTCTGGAGCCGGGCCACAAACCATTCAATGTCATCCAGGGCAGAGTTGAGGATTTGCTGAAGTTAGAAGAGGAACCACGGGTCAGCCATTGTCATCCCCACCTGTGGGGACACTTTGGCAACAGAATGAGCCAGGCTCAGTGCTAACAGGAAGCAGGCAAGGATGGAAAGGAGTCTTGGAAGGCTGGGCACCCACCGTTTCCTTTTCTATTCTCTGGGCCAGCACGGCCCGTGGCTCCTCTTCCTGGGATTCCCTCCGGCGATAACCTGTTTGTGGTGGGGGGAGTAGTTGCTGAAGGCTCTCCATTAACCCCCAGGGGAGTCCCCACTTACCCCCAGCCTACCTGGTTCACTGAATGGCACTGGCAATGGCAGGCCTACACGATTCTTGGCCTGAGGGGAATCCTGTCGCTGGAAGGGAATGGGGGCCGGGCTCTGTGGAGGGGGCAAGATAGACTGCCGCTGCCGGATTTTCTCCTGGTGTCCCCTAGAGGGGAGAAAAAAGACACAGTTCAGCCTGGCCATGGTCCTCCTGCTGGGTGCTGCCACCCTGCTGCCCTCACTCCCCAGGCTACTGTGCCCCAAGCGAAAGGGCAAGATCCCTCACTGTCTACACCCCAGGGCCGTACTTTAGGGTCTGCGGCCGCATCTTCTTCCCCAGCCGGTAGTCAGCCAGGGCGCTCTCAATGTCCTCCTGCACCAGTTCCGCCTGGGGAAACACCCGTGTCAAATCAGCTTGGCTCACTGGCATGGTGCCCACCCCTGGCTGTCCTGCCTTACCTCCACCTCATCACAGTGAAAAAAGTGGATGTCGGGCTTATTCTGGTCTGAGTCCTGGCACACCAGCAGCAGCACGGAGGGGTAGCGCAACTGGTTTAGCACTGTCTGGCTGTGCTGCACAGTGGGCAGCGGGAAGTTCTCCAGCTCCTCCTGTGGGAGGAACATGATGGGTCAAGCCATGCCTGACCAGCCCCGGATATGGATGTAGGCTGCCATTGCGAGCACACTACCTATGTGACTGCCACCCCAGGAATGGATACTCCTGGCCATGGTATGTAGAATATGCTACACACAGAGGAACACATATGTAACTCGCAGGTGCAAAACACTAATGGGGATGCCCCAGAGCATAGGCCTCTGGGACACAGCCAGCTCATGCTCTCTATAGCCAGCAAGTCTTTTGCAGAGAACGGTGATGCCCTGATTGGTCAGCAACCCAGCAGGTTCTGAGCTAAGCCAGTCTAGGTTGCCCAAAGCGGCCCAGACTCTCAGCTGGGTCCAGTTCTCCCTAACCATCCTCAGCCTCATTCCCTTCCACATGGCCACACACATCTGGATGAACTGGACATCTGGCCCTGCCTCTGCCCATCAGCTCCCAGCACCTGCTGTTGCCAGCCAGTACCTGAGACTCAACGTCCAGCAGTCGCAGTGACTTGTCATTCACCTGCAGCAGCACTTCCTGGGCCCAGACCTTCTCCTTGGAGCTCAGCTGCACCAGCTTCCGGATGGCATCATCCACTGAGGCAATAGCCTCACTCTTGTCCATGATGAATGTGGCCAGGTGCTAAGGGAAAGGTCAGAGGTCACGGATGGCCACAGATCTTCTACTGCTTAAACCGTGGGCATGGGAGAAGGCAGTCTGGGAGCCTCAGACAACTGGGGATCCTCAGTGGTCACAGCTACACCTCGGGTGGGAAGAATCGTCTTTCTGCTATGGTGTGTGTCTTTGTGGGTCATGATTGTTGACTAAAGTCTTCAAAAACTTTCACACTGGGGCAAGGGATGGCTCAGTGAAAGAACAGTAGCTGCTCTTTCAGAAGACCAGGGTTCAAGTCTCAGCATCCACATGGCTGCTCACAACCCTCTGTAACCCCAGTTCCAGGGGCACTGATGCCCTCTTTGGACCTCTACAGCCACAAGTCACACATGTAAACATACAGACATATATATGCAGGCAAAACACCCATACATGTGAAATAATAAAATCAAACCATTTTCCAGACTGGCTGGAGATGGTGGTACATGCTTTAAATCCTCATGAGGCAGAGGCAGATAAATCTCTGTGTGTCTCTCCATTTTGATACTGTGATGCAGGGACAGTGGCGTTTAAGAGGCTTAGCCCTCACTGCCCCTGGTCTCCCTTCCTTCACAGATGTTACCTTCCATGCTGATTTTGTTTTTATTTCTTTCTTACTGTCTTATTGAGACAGGGTTTCGTTTATCTCTAACTGAAACTTGCTGTGTAGCTGAGGATGACTTTGAATGTCTTCAAGCTTCCAGTAACCCTTTTTTAAAAAAGACTTATTATTTATACAGTATTCTGCCTACATCTCATTATAGATGGTTGTGAGCCACCACGTAGTTGCTGGGAATTGAACTCAGGACTTCTGGAAGAAGAGTCAGTGCTCTGAACCTCTGAGCCATCTCTCCAGCCCACTTGGGCCCTTTGTAAATGCCATCTCCAAAGCCCCTGCCTAGTTTTGTTTATGTACATAAAGAGTGACATGCATTTGGGTGGGGGTGGTGCACCCCTTTAATCTCAGCATTCCAGAGGCAGAGACAGGCAGATCTCTGTGAATTAGAGGCCAGCAAGGTCTACAGAGTGAGTTCCAGGACAGCCAGGTGTTGGGGCTTGGTCTGATGCTAAACACTGGCCCTCAAGATCTGAGTACTGCACTAACCTTGTTGTGTAAACCTACCTAAGACATTGTTCCTGATTGTTTAATAAAAAAACGCCTGTACCTGGGCAGGGCAGAAGGAGGTAGGTGTGGTTAAGTTTCCCTGCCTTTCGGGACAAGAGAATCACAGGAAGGGGACAGGCAGACACAGATAGGAAGAGAGGAGAGAGGAGGAAAGCCACAATGAGTTAGTGTGAAAAAGGAACCACGTGGGCTAAGAGGAAAGGACTCCAAAGGTGGCATGGAAAGGATTGATCAGGATGAAGGCTAAGCAAGTATTTATAAGATTATGGATGGAAGGTAGCCCAGATAAGAATGTTTAGGGCAGATGGCAGTGGATGGGGGCTGGGAGGTAGATGGTGAGGTTATTGAGATGAAGGTGGAATTATCTGCCCAGCCCAACGTGCTTTAAGGCATTTATAAAATCTAACAGGTGTCTGTTTCTTATTGATTGTGATAGTGGGTTAAATAATACCAGCACAAGAATTATAGGGAAAATAATAAACAACATATAGCTCAACACCATTTAATTTTCAACAGCCAGGGCCACACAGAAAAACCCTGTCCTGAAAAAAACAAAATAAATAAATAAATACATACATACATAAAAATATTATTAAAAGATAACACTGAACAACAACAACAAAACCTGAAGAACTGGAACATTAAGTCTACAGAAGAATAAGCAATTTTTAGTTTTGTTGTTGTTGTTTTTTAAGTTTTATTTTATGTGCATTTTTATGCAGGTGTCAGCTCCCTGGAAACTAGAGTTACGGAAAGTTGTAGGCTGTCATGTGGAGGCTGGGGATTGAACCCAGGTCCTTTGGAAGCTGAGCCATCTCTCCAGCCCACATTTTTTTAAATATATATTATATAAGTGCAGGTTTATTAGGAGCAGCTAGGGAGGAGGAGGGAGAGGGGGAACACTTGCTGTGGGAAGGGGAAGGTTGGGTAATGGGAGAGAGAGCAGGAAGGGGGAATGGGAGAAAAGCCATTAAAAAAAGTTTTATTTATGTAAGTGCTACTCTATTTGCATGCATGCCTGCATAACAGAAGAGAGCATCAGATCCCATTATAGATGGCTGTGAGCTACTTCGTGGTTGCTGGGAATTGAATCTGGACCTTAACCACTGAGCCATTTCACCAGCCCTGTTATAGGTTTTGAGACAGTGTCTTGCTATATGGCCCAAGCCCTTGAACTAGGAACTCTCTTGCCCAAACCTCCTCAGTGCTGAGATTACAAGCGTGGGCCACCACACTGTTATAAATAACTTTCTATTTATTTATTTATTTATTTATTTATTTATTTATTTATTTATT
>NW_026594718.1:16459-28844 GCF_907164565.1 Psammomys obesus
TATCTATCTATCTATCTATCTATCTATCTATCTATCTATCTATCTATCTATCTATCTCATCCCTCCATCCATTTATTTGTGTATTTTCCTGTGCATGTGTGTGTGCTTGTAGTTCAAATGTGCATGCAGCAACCCATGGAAGCCAGAAGAGGGCATTAGAAGTCTTGGAACTGAAACTGCAGATAGTTATGACCTGCCATGTGGGTCCTGGGAATTGAACCCATGTCCTCTACAAGAGCAGCAGGTGCTTTTTTGTGTTGTTTAGTTTTTGGTTTTTGATTTTTTTTTTTTTTTTGAGACAGGGTTTCTCTGTGTAGCCTTGGTTGTCCTGCACTCACTTTGTAGACCAGGCTGGCCTCACAGCAATCCACCTGCCTCTGCCCCTCAGAGTGCTGGGAATACAGGAGTGTGCCACAGTACCTGGCTCATTCTTTTTCTTTTGAGACAGGGTCTCTTTCTACATAGCCCTGACTGTCCTGGAACTCACTATGTGGCTGGCCTGGAACTCAGAGATTCCTACTTCTTCCTCCCAAGTGCTGGGATTAAAGGAGTGTGTCACCATGCCCAGCTGTTTGCTTCACTTTTGAGACTTTTGAGACAGGGTCTTGCTTTATAGTTTAGGCTGCTTGGAACTTGCTAAGCAGATAGCCTTGCATTTGTGGTGATTCTTCTGGCTCTACCTCTGAATGCTGGATTATAATTGTGTGCCAATATACCTGGAAGACATCTTGAATGAATGAACATATCATAAATACCAAAGTTTATTCAGCATTCAAAAACCAATTCATAATTTTTTTTCTTTTTCTTTTTTTTATGAGACATGGTTTCTCTGTGTAGCCTTGGCTAGTCTTGAGCTCACAGAGATCTGCCATTGCCTCTGGAGTACAGGAATCAGAGGCGAGCGCCCTCACCACATGGCTCAGTATGGTTTTTTTTTTTTTTTTATATTAATAGCAGTGAACAAATCTCAATAGCTTTAGAGAAAAAACATCTGACAGAATTTAATACCTTTTATGCTAAAGAATTGAAAGAACTGTCTCCAAAAGCATGTGACAGATAAAATATAGAATACAATTTAATTGTCTATGAAGACAGTCTGGACTACGAGGAAATCATTCACTTTACCAAAGTCTCAGGACACGTGACGACCATACTAAGGTTTCATTGGTTAGCTATATGTAAGCAGAAGATAATTAGAAGGCGAAGTGTAAAAATATAGTGCTACGGTGCTGTAACCTTGGTGGTTATCACAGCTCTCTATTTGGGCTTAAGATTCTATTAGCGGGGGCTGGAGAGATGGCTCAGTGGTTAAGAGCACTGTCTGCTCTGCCAAAGGTCCTGAGTTTGATTCCCGGAAACCACATGGTGGTTCACAACCATCTGTGTGAACTGATTCCCTCTTCTGGCAGATGTAAATGTAGATAAAACATTTACATACATAAAAAAAAATCTTCTTAAAAAAATAAAGATTCTATTAGCAAGAGGAAATCATGCCTAGTAGTGAAAACACAGCCAACCACCCAAGACTTATGAAGCTATAGATCTTAGAGGAGAAACTACAACTGCCACTTCATTACACCAGCATAATCCCTAATTACATTTTAAATATTTGTCCTTATACTCACGGATAAATGTAGTCCTCACCCTTCAACAAGGAAACGTCTCTTTGCAACAATGGGAGACCATTACAGAAAACCACAACCAATCAAAATGTAGAGCTGTGGAGCCCAGTCCCAAAGATAAACCTACAAAGCCATTCCCACACCTAAAGCTCAGGTAACATTGCAGAAGAAAGACTAGAAAGATTGTGTAAGAGCAAGAGGAGCAGGGAGTTTGCTGTGAGACTGCGTCTCCTAGACTCATAAAGTCTCGCCAACATGGCTGCCCAATCAGGAGCTGAACACAGGTAACAACGGTAGACATGGCAGAGTGGATGGGGAAAGCCCACAGGGCCTCAATCTCAATCCTGTAGGCAAAGAACTGTAGGCAACTGAGTAAGGCTGAGTATGGGAGAAATAGGCTTCTCTAGGGCAGAGCACATCTACTCACTGTCCTATACCAAATGGTCAGTGCTGAAAACATACATACACATGCGTAACATCGTACAGACTGAGCAAATTGTATGTTTAGAAATATATATGTATATACATGTATATGTATATATATAAAACAACAATTAATGAAAACGAGGCCATGAATTTGAAAGACAGTCAGAAGGATATATAGGAGAATTTGGAGGAAGGAAAGGGAAGGGGTAAATGATGTAATTATGCTATAATTTCAAAAAATAAAAAGGGGCTGGAGAGATGATTCAGTGGTTTGAGTACCTTTTGTTCTTGCAGAAGACCCTGGTTCAGTTCCCAGCACCCACACACCAGCTCACAACTGTCTGTAACTTTAGTTCCAGGGAATTTAATGCCTCCATGGGTACCAGACACACATATGCTGCACATACATACATACATACAGGCAAAACACTCATACATACTAAAAAGTAAATAAATATTAAAAAATTAAAACAACACCAAAAGTAAAAAACAAAAACAATACCATTGGTGTCAGGTGTGGTGGTACAAGCCTTCCATCCAGTACTGGGAAAGCAGAGGAAGGTGGTGAATCTCTATGGAAACTATCCTAGTCTAAATAGCAAGTTCCAGGTCACTCACGGCTCTGTAGTGAAATTCTGTCCCAAACCAAAACCAAAACCAAAGCCACAATAAAACCACACTATTTATATGGTGAACATGACGTGATAACCATTGCACTGGGGAAACCTCCCATAGTAACATTGTAAGCTAAAGAATAATTTAGATATAAATATGACCTCCACAATGAAAGCCAAAAAACATTGTTTTAAAAAATTAAAGAAAGTTAATAAATGGAGAAACATCCCATGTTTGTGGATGGGAATAAAAAATATTAAGATGCCAGTTCTTCCTAAACAGGTAATAGATTTGACTCAATGCCAATCAAATGCTAGCAATGTGCTTATTTATTTAATTAGAAACAGGGTCTCAAAAATAAAATAAAATAAAGCTAATCATGGGCCTAGATGCAAAAGACTACAGTACCATGAAAACACAGAAACTGTCAGTGTTAGGCAACAACTCCTTGGAGATTAAAAAAAAACCCAACAACAACAGAGCCGGTATGACGGTCCATGCCTTTAATCCCAGCACTCAGGAAGCAGAGGCAGGTGGATCTCGGTGAGTTTGAGGCTATCCTGGTCTACAGAGAGAGAGAGTCCAGGACAGCCAGGCCTACTGCACAGAGAAAACCTGTCTCGAAAAACCAGAACCAAACCAAAACCAGAAAAGAAAAATAGTTACATTACTAGATGTCTCCAAAATAAAACATGTGTGCTTATCAAAAGACAAGGACACACATTAGTTAATGGATTACCAACTGGAGGAAAATTTTTATCTGTTTTTGAGACAGGGCTATAGGTTTGTAGCCATGGCTGTCATGGAACTCACTGTGTGGACCAGGCTGGCCTTGAACTCACAGAAATCTGCCTGCTTCTGTCTCCTGAGTGCTGGGGGATTAAAGGAGTGCGCCACCAATGTCAGCTTGCTTATTTCTATTTATTTATTTATTTATTTATTTATTCATTTATTTATTTATTTATTTACTTACTTACTCATTTATTTATTTATTTATTTATTTATTTATTTATTTATTTATTTATTTATTGAGAGAGTCTGTGTATGTAAGCCTGGCTGTCCTGGAACTCTCTGTGTAGACCAGGCTGGTCTCAAACTCTCAAACTCACAGAAATTTGGCTGCTTCTTCCTCCACCTCCTGAGTGCTAAGATTAAAGGCATGTTCTACTAGGCTCAGCACAGAGGAAGCTATTTCTAATCCTCGTGTCTAACCATATGCTCAAAATACTTCCATAAACTCAGGGCATCGCTGCATACCTGAGGCAGGGCAGTAGTGGAGGAAAGCTTGGATTGAGCTACGGAAGAGGTGAGGGTGCTGGAACTTTCTTCCATCCTCTGTACATGGATTCCCCGCTCCCCCCCCCCCCCCCCCCCCCCCCCACACACACACAGAGTTTCTCCATATAGCCTTGGCTGTCCTGGATCCTCTGCCTCCCTAAGTGCTTGGGTTACAGGCTGCCATACCCAGCTCATGGTTTTGGTTTGTTTTTGTTTTTAAGAGCTCCTGAAGCAAAAAAGAGGTGGCTGTAACTATAGGACCTCTCTTACAGGGTAATATTCCCAAAAAGATACGTGTTGGGGATGCAAGACAGATGGAATTGCTAGGGATGGGGGCGGGGGAGGGGGATGGCTTTGAATGCAAGGTCTGAAAGACACCTGGGAGTGATGGAGCTGTTTTATGTTCCACTCTGATGGTAACAGAACCTATTAATTAACCCTATTAATTTGTTATATAGAAAGTCAGGAAAAAGTCAAAAGAAGCAAGCACAGCCTCAGTGACCTCTACTGCTTCTCAGCCTCTTTCCCCAGGCTTCAGTCTTTTCATCAGAAAGAGGCAGAAAAACCTTAAAGAAACCCCTGCCCTGCTGGCTCCTGAGCAGGAAGGTCCCCGAAGCAGCTGGGCAGAGTCAAGCAGTATGGACCAAAGTCCAGGAGCCAGGCTGGACGCCCCACGTAGTTCCTCACCAAGGAGGACAAAGTTCCACTTCTGAGAAGAGTGGTACATTGTAAAGGAAGAGGTCAGAGCCGACCCGTCTGTGCCTCCATGCCCTGTCCTTGGACACTTGAGTTGCTGTGGTCCCCGTATCATGACCCATTGGCCCAGGTGGGTGGTCAGAACCTTGGTTACCCAAGATGGCAGGGTTGAGGAGCCATGGGGATACCTGATGGCTCTTCTGGTCCATTCTACAGACAAGGAGGCAAGGTTCTGAGGACAGCAGCCTGCCTTACTTTGGGGGTAGGGGTCCTGTGTGGTGTGGGGAGACAGCGGAGAACCAGCAATACATGGAATCCACCGCCAGTGCTGGCTACTCTGGGGCTCCTCTCTCTACTTCTCTGTCATTCCTCATTATTATCTTACAAGCTCGGTCTGCGGCTAGGAACCCAGTCAGTTCCCACTCGCAGGAAAACCATTATAAAAGACAGTTCTTGAATTCTCTGTGCAAATTCAAAGCGACTGGGAGAAGGGCCACTCAAGCTGGCAGCTGGTCAAAGGGCACAGGTCATGTCTAGACTCAGCAGTGCCATCCAGGCTCCCTGTGGCACTCAATAAAGAGTGTCTTTGTTCCATCATGTTCCTGCCAGTGCAGTTCCTTGTTTTGGGGCCAAGATGACAACTTCCTTCCATGGTCTTTTCTGAGCTGCACAGTGACATAGGTGATGTCTCAGCACCCTGGGTGGTGTGGGCCACGGGTACCAACTCCACGCGGGCCCCACTATGAACTCCCTCTACCTCGAGGAAGCTGTTCCACCACGATGGCTGGATCCAGGACCAGCACAGGGCAGTCCTTTGTGCTCCCTTCCCACATCTCCCTGAACCTCTGTTTCTCCAACCTTTCCCAGGAACAAAGGGAACGGGGTATTTCCTGGTCCTCACCTGGACATGATACTGTGAAGTCTCATGCATGATGACATTGGAGTTGGAGTACTTCTTCCTCTGCTCTGGATGGAGAGACAGATGTCATGCACCCCAAAGAATTAGACCCAGTCTGGTGAGACTGGACCCCCAGGGGTGACGGGAGAGTAGAGCTGAGATGAGAGGTGCTGTTCTTTGAACTCCTCACAGCCATCAGGAAGGACTGCAGGCTGGGGAGTGGCATTGACGCTCCTGTGGGGACAAGGAGGATCCACAGGAGGCCCACTGGCTTGGCCCCATGATGGGCCCCACTGGGGACCTGAAGCTCCAGGAGACAGGGACTTATTCAGAATGGGAGGGGGCAGCCTCTCACTGAGAGTTTGTTTGGGTGAGGGGCAGGAAACTCAGTCTTCTCTAATGGAGTCTGCCCAGTTTCCTAGGGAAGGAGTCCAGGCCAAGGCTCCCCTATCCTACAAGCTACCACCTTTCTCTGGAGCTCTTGCTGTCCAGGCCTCCAACTTCCAGCATCTAGTAGCCAGCATCCAGAGGCACAAATGAAGGGCATGGTTGGGGAGGGGCACAATGGAGCAGAAGTAGCTTTGGAGCAGATAGTCCCCTCTGACCCCACCTACTCGATCGGATTGCAAGGCTGCGCAGTAGAATCAATATTAATGCTCCCTGAATTATTCGTAAAGGCCTCTCCCCTTACAGTGTAGTGGAGAGCATTTAGTAGCCAGGAGCCTTGTAGGGAGATATCCAAAGTTCTCAGTGAATTAGGATCCAAAGGCCTCCCCTGGGTACTTAGAACCACCCAGGCTTGGGACAAGCAAGGATGAGACCACTATGGTCACATTCATCTTCCTTAAGTCCATACCGTCCTTAAACTTCACTCACCAAACAGGTCCTTTGCACTCATCTTGGGCACACCATAAGACCGGCCCAGACTGCCACTGCAGGGGGAGAGGCAGGTGAGGGCAGGGCTCATGTCACACCCCTCCCTGGGGACTTGGGGGGCGGTAGGACAACACTTACTTGGCAGCTCCTGGGCAGCAGCTCATGGACCCTGACTGGCTCATGGTGTTCCCAGTGGCGGCCAGCGTCGAGGGCAGACCTTAGTCTGGTTGGTGTCTAGGGCCCAGTGCCTGGCCTCCACCTAAGGACAGAGGAGCTCAGCTGACACTTTCTCCCGGCTAGGCTACGCCTGGGTCTCCTTTCTCATTTCTGCTCCACAGCCTGGAACCCTCAGTGCCTGGCCAGACACGCCAGGTAGCAGAGTCCTCCAGACTCATGCCATTGCTGGTGGCGATGGAGACCTATCTGGCCTCAGACTCTTGGTTCTGTGCAGAGGTGCTCCCAAGAAGCTGTCAGGGAGGCTCTGCTGGAAGGGCTGGGTGGGGAGCACACTGAGGAGAGAGGACAGCTCCTTCAGAAGCTGAGGCAGGTGAGGGTAAGGCTAGAGACCTAGGAGAGCACAAGTACAGAGGAACCCCACTATTCCAAGGGACCTCTGCATATACATGTGAACATGTCCACAGGGACCAGCTCCTCCAGATCTGGCAAACAGACCAGCCCTTGGCTCCCTCTTGGGAGACCCTCGAGAGGGTGGGGAGAGAGAGAAGTTTTGGGGGTGACTGGCCTCCCCAATACAAATTCAGGTGACCGTAAATATGCAAAGCCTGTCCATGAGTAGGATTCCCAGCCCTGTCCTCCCCTTGGTTACATTTTTGGGGAAACTGAGACATAGATATGAATGTGAGCAAGCTTTTCCTATAAACTAGTCTTGGGTTCTTTTTAGACACAACAGAAGCTGGTGGCCTGGGCCAGCCTTACATCAAATGATGACTCCAGGTACCTTCAGTGACAGGCTGCCTTCAGGCCACTGGAGAAACAGGTAAACAGTGTTTCTAACTGTCCTGCTGGGGCTCTACAGCCAGCTCTTCCTGATGTTCTGGGTCCACATACACAGACTACCTCTGTCTGCTATTACTAGCGAAGCCACCATCTCTCCTAGCTAAAGCATTTGACTGGTAGGGCCACCAATCAGGGTGCTGGTATGAGGGCTCAGGAGAAGGCCTTTAGTATTCTAGTATTTTCTGGTTTGGCCAGGTCTTGAGGGGTGGGCTGCCAGGAAGGGAGGCCTTAGCTCTTACCTTTACCGACTCTCCTGCCGCACTCCTGCCCCCACTCCAGGTCCCAGCTTATGAGAAGAGGCTGGGCCAGATTTTTAGGTCCACCTATCCATGGAGAATGTCCGGAATGCTCCTGACCTCAGAGGGTAAGCCCTAGTGTTTGCTTAATGGGATTCCTGGCTAGCTCAGCCAAGGGCGCCAGGCACGTGGGGCCAGGAGTACACAACCAGGACAAAACAAACTTCTGGAGACCCAGGCCTGAAGGCACCTACACTCGGGACAGGCTTGGACATGCAGCCCTGCCCTTGGGGGAATATAGGCCGGGACCTTTGGCCTAGGGAAGAGGGATGACACCGGGGCTGCCTCTAGCCTGCAAAAGGCTCACTCCTAGGAGGCTGCTACAGCTGAAGAGGGGTGGGAGGCAGGAAACTCATAGAATCCATTGCTGGTGAAGATGAAACACCCAGGCCCAGGCTGGACTTCGGTTTTACTGTGGCCATTTTCCGGTTTGAAGGGAGGCCCAGCATGCTAGAGTGTTTGGTAGGTTCAGCAGTGGAAGGGGAGGAGGCCCTGGCAGGGCAAGGAGGGCGGAAGAACTGGCTCCAAGTTCAAATTCCAGCTCTACATGCTGAGTGACCTTGGGGAGGGGTCAGTTTAGTCACCTGGGCACTTGGCTGTCCTTGTGGGAGCAGGGTGTGGCCCTGGAAAGGGATGGGGGAGTTCCTTAGGTGCTAGCTGGGTCCTGGTCTTGGAACAAAGTTCAGGAATCATCAGGTGGGAGCGATAGAGGCTGAGATAACTGGAAAGCTCTTGGTGGGAGGGGATGGGTGCACCTGAAGAGACCCAGGAAGTCTGGCTGGGAGCGATGGGCCACCCAGCTCTAGATAACAGACAGGGCTAGGAGAGGTCAATGCACAGGTCTAGGGGTGGGAGGGCCCCAGCAGTACCCTGCCTCCTCAATAGGTAAAGGAGGCAACAGCAGAGGTGGTCTGTGGACACACCTCCCCCCTCCCTACCTCTAGGGATACCCTCATTGTAGTTAGTAGTACAGACTTGTCAGTCCCGGGGACCTTAGGGAGCCAAGCTGTGGATGTCCATAGGTCCTCCCACCGGCCGATGGCTCCCTGCCGGGATCTACTCCCAGCCCCTACCCCCATCCCCTGAGACTCCACATCCCAACTTTGACCTGAAGACCGGCTAAACCTGACGTTTCCCCGGCTCTTCGTTTCTTTGGGGCTCAGACAGCAAGGAAAGGCCAACCTTCAGGCGCTGGGTGGTATGGGTGGTATGCCCATGCCAGGGTGAGAGTCTGAAGGAGGTCCAGCCTGCTGGATGGAATGAAGGCCCTCCCTTCCTCACCACCTCTCTTGTCAACTGCCAGGTTCCCCTCATCCGCCCCAGGGCTGGGAGGGGTCCGGGACCAGGGCGAGTGAGTCACACACCACTGGCTTAAAAATATCACTGAACCACTGGCCGCCGCCCGCTGGACCGATGGGGCCTCAGCCGAGCGGTTCTTAGACTAAAAGCCCAAGAAAGGCTCAGGCCCAGCCTCTCCCTCAAGTTCCTACGCCCCACGCCCCACTCAGAGCCCCCAAACCCAGGCTTAGCTGGCCCCAGAGTCCGGCGATCCCGATCATCCCAAACCTCACACTCAGGTGCTCTCAGCTCCCGGTGCTGGGTTGCCCTCCAAACCAAGCGCCCGACCCAAAGTCTCGGGCCAGAGCTCCACATCCCATGGCCACTCTGGGAAACTGAGGCCCAGTTGGGCAACCTTCCTGGCTGAAGCGCTCACCTGCTTTCCGTCAGTCAGCGCCTGCGTTTGCCTAGTCCCCTAGGTCAGTTTGTCCGCCGGCCCCGTCTGTCAGAGCCTCAGCAGCAGTGAAGCTCCTTCTCCCCCGACAGGCGGGACCTCTGCTGGGCCGGATAGGCCGGGGCGGGGCTGTGAGAGGAGGAACCTGAGCGACAGGTTACGGAGTCACCCGGGAGTGGGGGCGGGCCTGGGACAACCCCCACTCCCACAACACAGTTCCGCCTCCCTCGCCTCCTTGTGCCCTCCCAGCGGTCCCCAAAGCACCTGGGGCCCCTCCGCAGCTGGCCCTAGAGTGCAGGGTGCGGCCCCAGCTGCTCTGACTGGCCAAGCTGCAGTAGCAGGTAGGGACATGGGCCTGCTTGCAGAGACAGTACGGGATGAAGCCTACGAGGCTGAAGCCCTGAAGCCGGGGGGAAGTCTCAATCAAGCCGCTATCCGGTGCCCTCCCACCCCCCAGTTGCACCGGGCCAGAGCTCTTTAGTGGTTCAGTCCTGGGGCCTGGAACTTTGGGTTCAAGGCTTTTTGGGTTTCAGAGCTTTAAGCTCCCCGGCGGGGTCCCCTCCCTTCTGCACATGCAGGAGCTCCTAAAGTCCAGCTTGAGCATCATCCCCTAAGAGTTGGGCTATCATGGAGTTGGGCTACCTGTCTCCACTACGTTGACCCTGGGGCTACCCTGCCCACCCTGCTATTTGACAGCTCAGAGCAGGGTTGGAGGAATTTAGAACAGCCAACTAGCTGGCTAGGAGGAAATAAAGGGAGTTATGACCCGCTAGCAAAGGGTACTGCCCTTATGTGAACACCCTAAGGCCCCGGGTATTGTTCCTGGAGTTGGGGCACAGGAAATGGGTGCTGCCAGGAAGTCAGGGTCCCAGGCTACAGTCCCAGAAGGGCAGGGCCCTGGCATGTTTACTCTGGCCAGGCAGTCAGTCCTTCCTAGGGCACTGGGTGCTCTGCCCCTGAGGGTCAGCAACACTGTCTGACCTGGTTTGTGCCCATCTGACACATTCTGAGACATCACAGGTGAGCTGGACAGAGGGATGGCTGAAGTGGACTTGGCCTTAGAGGTCCAGCTCCTGATGAACCCCGGAGAGGCTTCCTGGTTCACAGCCCTTACTGCGGATCTCACAGAACTGGCCCAATCTTGCTCTGCCTGTGACCTCACCCTGGCCCAGCAAGCAGGGGTCAAGTGCTCGGCCGTGTAACGGGAGGGGCGGGTGCACGTGTGTGCCCTGACATTCCTGGGCAGTGCTGGGATGGGGAAAGAGTGGGGCGACCCAGCGCTGCTACCAGTGTTCACAAACTTTGCTGTGAGATAGCCCAAGCTGGCGGTAGCAGCTCATGTCCACTTGGGGCTGCCTGAAGCCATGTAGCCAGTAAGAACAGGGGTGTTAAATGCCTGAAACTCTGGCTTACTGCATGTGCAAGTGACAAACTTTCTTCCCAGCAGAGGTCCTGACTTGATGTGCAGGGAGTGGCTGAGCCCTCTGGACCCACTGGTCTTAGCCTGTTCTGTATACCCAGGCTATACTTGCTCAAGGCAGAGGGACGGTGGGGACGGGGTTGCCCATAGGCTTTCTAGATCACTGGTCCTTTACAAGCCTGCCTGTGGGACAGGCAGAACACGTCTCCAGGCCATCCTGGTACTCACCATGGTCTCTGGGAGATATGGGTTAAAGGAAACCAGCCAAGGACCCATGGGTATAGAAGGTTCCCTGGTCCCAGGGAAGGCTCTGCATAGTCCTGTAACAAACTTCACAGGGAGGCTTCTGGCTAGTTACCAGAGTAGAGAAAAGCCAGATAGAGGCTACAGGGCATGTCCTAGGACAGGGTTGAGAAGGGGTAACAGCATGGGCTCTTCATGCTGGACCCTGGGGGGAAGGCAGGTGGTTGTAATTAAGACAAAATCATGATAGTATCATTTATTTTTTAAAAAGAGATACTAGATATTTGAACATAGCATCACAAACAGAGAACACATAACAGAAACAAACAAAAGAAACTATAAAGAAACTGATTAAATATTTTTTTTAAGAAAAAATGGGCTAGGAATGGAAAAACAAGAGAGGAAGTCCCTTGGTACTCTACAAAGGTGGCAGTTTAGTGGACTGTGATTCCCAGAATCCTAGACTGTTCTTTTATTCTGTCTTTTGCTCCTTATAACTCCCCAGGCTCCTATCTCCCCCCCCCAAAACAGCTGAGATGAACATCATAATACCCAGCTCTCTGCCTTTTTTTTTTTTTTTTTTTAAGACAAGGTCTAACTATGTAACACTGGCTGACCTGCAACTCACTATGTAGACCAGGCTGGTTTTGAACTTACAAAGATACGCCTGTCTTTGCCTCTGGGTGCTGGGATCAAAGGTGTTTGTATGTCACCACACTTGGCATACATTTGCTTTTGTTTCTTTTTGGAAACCAAGCAGTTTCATTCAAGGCTGGCCTGACAGGGAGCCAAATTGGGGGAACACTGGAATACAAGGCCTGCAATTCTGCAGCTCCAGGCGGATCCCAGCCCTGGACCAAAGTCTGACAACAGAGTAAAGCAGGCTCCCAGAACAAGAACCAGTACCAGTGTGGGATGCACGGAAGGCAGTCATTCCTGTGTGAGAAAACATATGGTGACAGAACAACACAGCCAAATCCTCCTGCCATGATGCTGCGTTTCTGGTGCTGAGACAAGGTGGAGCTGCTGGGCTGCCCCCAGGTGTTGACTTCCTGAAAGGCTTTACCTTCCACTGGCCTGTCAGTCACTGGTGGTTCTGCTGTTACAGCCAGAACCCCAGCCACAGGATATGAGCAGACATCTCTGGGATTCAGTAGACTTCTGTCCATGATGGCCGTCTTCAAGTTTCTAAAAGTTTGTCCCTCTTTGGTTTCTGTACCCCCCCTCACTAAAAAAATATTAGAAACCATATAAAACTATCTATAG
>NW_026594719.1:0-18608 GCF_907164565.1 Psammomys obesus
ACTCCACAGCAAGAATATTAATTGTGCTACAAGAAAAAAAAAAAAAAAGTGTTGCTTTATGGTCATTCCATACCAGTTTATTTGAAGGGACCTTTTTTTTTTTTTTTTCCTAGAGCAATGTACAAGGACCCTATAATACAGTTCATCATGTTATGCTGACCCCAACAATAGTTATTTTCATTGCTACATCAAAACTTTAATTTCACTACTGATATAAATTGTAACGCAAATATCTGATATGAGATCACTTTGAAAGCATCTTCGACTCCCAATGGGTGGCAACAGAGAAGTTGCCTAACAGCTTGCTCCAGAAACAAACATAAAACGAGTCAAAGAACTTTGAACAACACAGCTTGACATGATGGAAATGTGGGAAAAAGATGCAAGTGTCTACTTTAAATCCTTTAGAAAATCTTTTTTTTCTGTTATGTCCTGTGTTTCTGTGTGCATGCTCACATATTGAATATCATTTGCAGATTATCATGAGGTATTGACTGGGAGCTGATTTGTTCAGCAAAGAGTTCATACATTTAACTGCTGTTGGCTTTGATTAAGCAAGCAAGGAAGGAAACAGGCAAACAAACAAAACACATGTTTATTTACTCTTTGTCACTTTTCAAATATACCAATACCAACAGGAAAAAAAAAAGAGGAATAAAATGAAATTTAAAAGTTCTGATATTGCATACAAGAAACACACCTAAGGCACAAAGATAGACATTACCTGAGGGTAAAAGGTTGGAAGACGACTTTCCAAGCAAATGGACCCAAGAAACAAGCAGGAGTAGCCATTCTAATATCTGATAAAATAGATATTTAAACCAAAATTAATAAAAAGAGATGGGGAAGGACACTTCATACTCATCAAGGGAAAATTCCACCAGGAAGACATCACAATCCTGAACATCTATGCCTCAAATACAAGAGCACCCACATTTGTAAAAGAAACACTGATAAAATTTAAACCACATATAGATCCCCACACATTAATAGTGGGAGACTTCAACACAACACTCTCAACAAAGGACAGTTCAACAAAACAGAAATTAAACAAAGAAACAATAACTCTGACAGAGGTCATGAATCAAATGGACCTCACAGACATTTACAGAACTTTACACCCAAACACAAAAGAATTTACCTTCTTCTCAGCACCTCATGGAACCTACTCCAAAATAGACCATATAGTTGGTCACAAAGCAAGCCTCAACAGATACAAGAAGACTGAAATAAACACTTGTATCTTTTCTGATCCCCATGGAATAAAGCTGGACTTCAACAACAGAAATAGCAAAAAGCCTACACACACATGGAAACTGAACAACTTGTTACTAAATGACAGCTGGGTCAGGGAAGAAATAAAGAAAGAAATTAAAGTCTTCCTAGAACTCAATGAAAATGAAGACACAACATACCCAAACTTGTGGGCCACAATGAAAGCAGTGCTAAGAAGAAAGTTCATAGCACTAAGTGCCTTCAAGAAGAAATTCGAGACAGCTCATTCAAACAACTTAATGGCCCACTTAAAAACCCTAGAAAAAGAAGCAGCAGACACACCAAAAAGGAGTAGATGGCTGGAAATAATCAAACTCAGGGCTGAAATCAATCAATTAGAAACAAATAAAAAAATTCAAAGAATCAATGAAACCAAGAGCTGGTTCTTTGAGAAAATCAACAAGATCAACAAACCCTTAGCCAAGCTAACTAAAAGGCGAGAGACACCACCCAAATCAACAAAATAAGAAATGAAAAGGGGGACATAACTACAGACACTGAGGAAATCCAAACAATCATTAGAACTTACTTCAAAAGTCTATATGCCACAAAATTTGAAAATCTAAATGAAATGGGCAATTTTCTTGATCGATTTGACTTAGCAAAGCTGAATGAGGACCAGGTAAATCAATTAAATAGTCCTATATCCCCCAAAGAAATAGAAGCAGTCATCAAAAGTCTCCCATCCAAAAAAAGCCCAGGACCAGATGGCTTCAGTGCAGAATTCTATCAGACCTTCAAAGAAGAGCTAACTCCAATTCTCTTCAAACTATTCCACAAAATAGAAACAGAAGGAACATTATCAAACTCATTCTATGAAGCCACAGTCACCTTGGTACTTAAACCTCACAAAGACTCAACAAAGAAAGAGAATTTCAGGCCAATCTCCCTTATGAACATTGATGCAAAAATACTTAACAAAATACTTGCAAACCGAATCTAAGAACTCATCAAAGATATTATCCACTATGACCAAGTAGGCTTCATCCCAGGTATGCAGGGATGGTTCAATACACGGAAATCCATCAATGTGATCCACCATATTAACAAACTGAAAGAAAAAAAAACACATGATAATCTCCCTAGATGCTGAAAAAGCATTTGACAAAATCCAACATCCATTCATGTAAAGTACTGGAGAGATCAGGGATACAAGGCACATATCTAAACATATTAAAGGCAATATACAGCAAGCCTATAGCCAACATCAAACTAAATGGAGAGAAACTTAAAGCAATCCCACTGAAATCAGGGACAAGACAAGGCTGCCCACTCTCTCCATATCTCTTCAACATAGTGCTGGAAGTCCTTGATAGAGCAATAAGACAGTTGAAAGAGATCAAGGGGATACAGATGGGAAAGGAAGAAGTCAAATTATCACTATTTGCAGATGATATGATAGTATACATGAGTGACCCCAAAAACTCTACCAGGGAACACCTACAGCTGATAAACACCTTCAGCAAAGTGGCTGGATACAAAATTAACTCAAAAAAAAATCAGTAGCCCTCCTGTATACAAAAGACAAAAGGGCTGAGAAAGAAATTAGAGAAACAACATCATTCACAATAGCCACAAGTGACATAAAGTACCTTGGTGTAACCCTAACCAAGCAAGTCAAAGACTTGTATGAAAAAAATTTCAAGTCTCTGAAGAAAGAATTAGAGGAAGATATGAGAAGATGGAAAGATCTCCCATGTTCATGGCTTGGCAGGATTAACATAGTAAAAATGGCCATCTTACCAAAAGCAATCTACAGATTTAATGCAATTCCCATCAAATTGCCAACACAATTCTTTACAGACCTGGAAAGAAAAATTCTCAACTTCGTATGGAATAACAAGAAACCGAGAATTGCTAAAACAATCCTCTACAATAAAAGATCTTCTGTAGGTATCTCCATTCCTGATCTCAAGCTGCACTATAGAGCAACAGTTATAAAAACTGCATGGTACTGGCATAGAAACAGAATGGTGGATCAATGGAATCTGAACAGAAGACCCAAAAATAAACCCACACACTTATGGACACCTGATTTTTGACAAAGATGCCAAAAACATACAATGGAAAAAAGATAGCATCTTCAACAAATGGTGCTGGTCCAACTGGATGTCTACACGTAGAAAAATGAAAATAGATCCATACTTATCACCCTGCACAAAACTGAAGTCCAAGTGGATCCAAGACCTCAACATAAAACCAGACACATTAAATCGGCTAGAAAAAAAAGTGGGGAATACCATGAAACTCATTCGTACAGGAGAAAACTTCCTGAACAGAACACCAACAGCACAGGCTCTAAGAGCAACAATCAATAAATGGGACCTCATGAAACTGAAAAGCTTCTGTAAAGCAAAGGACACCGTCATCAAAACAAAGCGACTGCCTACAGATTGGGAAAGAATCATCACCAACCCTTTATCTAACAGAGGACTCATATCCAATATATATATAAAGAACTAAACAAGCTGAAAAGCAACAAACTAAGTAATCCACTTAAAAAATGGGGAACAGAGCTAAAGAGAGAATTCTCTGTAGAGGAATATCGAATGGCAGAGAAGCACTTAAAGAAATGCTCAAGCTCATTAGCCATTAGGGAAATGCAAATCAAAACAACCCTGAGATTTCACCTTACACCCATCAGAATGGCCAAGATGAAAAACTCAAGAGACAACACATGCTGGAGAGGTTGTGGAGAAAGGGGAAAAAGGGGAACCCTTCTCCACTGCTGGTGGGAATGTAAACTTGTACAACCACTCTGGAAATCAATCTGGCGCTTTCTCAGACAACTAGGAATAGCGATTCCTCAAGATCCAGCCATACCACTCCTAGGCATATACCCAAAAGAGGCGCAAGTACACAAAAAGGACATTTGCTCAACCATGTTTGTAGTAGCTTTATTTGTAATAGCCAGAAGCTGGAAACAGCCCAGATGCCCCTCAACTGAAGAATGGATGCAGAAATTGTGGTACATCTATACAATGGAGTATTACTCAGCAATGAAAAATAAGGAAATCATGAAATTTGCAGGTAAATGGTGGGACCTGGAAAGGATCATTCTGAGTGTGTTGTCCCAGAAGCAAAAAGCCATGCATGGTATATACTCACTCATATAAACATACAATATAGAATAAACCCACTAAAATCTGTACATCTAAACAAACTAAGCAAAAGAGTGGACCCTAACTAAAATGTTCAATCCCCATCCTAAAAGGCAAAGAGGATGGACATCAGAAGAAAAAGAAAATAGGAAACAATCTCAGAACCTGCTACAGAGGGCCTTTGAAATCCAGAAGAAAACAGGAAACAACCTTGGAACCTGCCACAGAGGGCCTCTGAAAGCCTCTGCAATATAGACTGTCAAAGCAGATGCTGAGCCTGATGGATAACTGATGGGCAGAGTGCATGGAATTTTATGTAAGAAGTGGGAAATAGTAAGAGCTGGAGGGGACGGGAACTCCACAATAGAGCAACAAAACAAGATAATTTGAACACAGGGAACTTCCCAGAGACTCATACTCCAACCAAGGACTATTCCTGGAGATAATCTAGAACCCCTGCACAGATGTAGCCCATGGCAGTTCAGTGTCCAAGTGGGTTACATAGTAATGGAAAGAAGGACTGCCTCTGACATAATCTGATTGGCCTGTTCTTTGTTCACCTCCCCCTGAGGGGGGAGCAGCCTTATCAGGCCACGGTAGAGGACAATGCAGCCAATTTTGATGAGAACTTATAGACTAAGATCAGAAAGGAGAGGAGAATGTCCCCTATCAGTGGACTTGGGGAGTGGCATGCATGCAGAAAGGGGAGGGAGGGTCGGATCAGGAGGGGAGGAGGGAGGGGCTTATGGGGGATACAAAATTAATAAAGTGTAATTAATAAAATAAAATAAATGCAAAAAAAAGTTCTGATATGATACATCCGTACAATGGAGCATTATTTAGCCATGAAAGAAATCCATGCTGTAGCATGGCTAAACTTTCAATACATGCTACATGAAATAAGAAGGCATGTCACAAAAAGCCAAACATCATATCACCACATTTATCTAAAATGTTGAGAATTGGCAATCCATAGAATCAAAATGTGTAACAGTGGTTGACGGAGGAGGGGAAAAGAAAAAAATAGTGGGGGTCATGTCACATCTGGGTACATTGTTTCCTTTTGGAATGACAATATATTTTTGGGGGGTAAGTAGTTTGTACACAACTCTGTGAATAAAGAAAAACAACTCATTTGCTTACTTAAAAAAATAAAATAAGTTCTGGCAAATACATGAAAAGTTTATTGAATTGCACACAGACTTTCCAGGAAAGTGTTGTGCTGTAGTAATGAATGGAATCTGCATGGTTGTCAGTTGTCTTTGGCCTTAGAGGAAAGTGACTATAACTGGGATGCAAAGTGACTAAATTTAATTATAGTAATAGTAATAATAATAATGATAATAGGAAAAACGTAATATGTATATATATATGTATATATATATACATATATATATATATATTCTGAGCTAATAAAAATCTCAGTTTAGAATTTAGTTAAAAAAAATGAATCAAACTAGTTGTATGGGTCTTTGGCCTGGCCATGGGCTCACCTTTCAAATTGCATTCACTTTAGGAAGTTTTCGCACAGCTAAATTGATGTCAAAGAGATGGAGAGAAATGGTCCTTTAAAGAGGGGTCAGGGGCAGAGTGAAGATGGCGACTAGCACGCACAGTTTCTGAGTTGCAGAAGAGCTGAATGCCTGAGTTGGTGAGTGGAAGGACTTCTGAAGCCAGGAAAACAACAGTGAGGCTTTCTAAATGACAGGGAACATTGCACAAGCACTTCATGGAACCTTTTCCAAAATAGACAAGATAGTTGGTCACAAAGCAAGCTTCAACAGATAAAAGAAAATTGAAATCTAACCACCATGGTCTAAAATTGGACCTCAACAACAATGGAATTAGAAAAAAGCCTACAAGCACATGGAAACTGAATAACTTGCTGCTCAATGACAGCTGGGTTAAGAAAGAAAGAAATGAAGAAATTAAAGACTTCTTAGAATTCAACAAAAATGAAGGTACAACATACCCTAATTTATGGGACACAGTGAAAGCAGTGCTCAGAGGAAAATTGATAGCATTAAGTTCCTTCAAAAAGAAATTTGTGACATCTCATAATTTAATGCCCAACTGAAGGCCCTAGGGAAAAAAAAAAAAAAAAAGCAAATACACCCAAGAGGAGCACACAGTTGGAAATACTCAAACTCAGGGCAGAAAACAATCAATTTGAAACAAATAAAACTATTCAAAGAATCAAAGAAACCAAGAGCTGATTCTTTGAGAAAATCAACAAGATAGACAAACCTTTATCTAGATTAATTAACAGGCATAGAGAAACTATCCAAATCAACAAACTCAGAAAAGAAAAAGGGGACATAACTACAGATACCAAGGAAATCCAAACAATCATTAGATCGTACTACAAAAGCCTATATGTCACAAACTTTGAAAATCTAAAAGAAATGGACAATTTTCTTGATAGATTCAATCTAACAAAGTTAAGTCAAGATCAGGTAGAAAGATTGAATAGTCCTATATCCCCCAAGGAAATAAAAACAGTCATCAACAGTCTCCCTTCCAAAAAAAGCCTTGGGCCAAATGGACTCAGTGCAGAATTTTACCAGACCTTCAAAGAAGTGCTAACTCCAATTCTCTCCAAACTATTCCACAAAATTGAAACAGAAGGAACACTACCACACTCATTCTGTGAAGTCACAGTCACCTTGATACCTAAACCACACAAAGACCCAACAAAAAAAAAAGAACTTCAGAGATATATCTCTCTTATGAACATTGATGCAAAAATACACAATAAAATACTTGCAAACTGAATCCAAGAACACATCAAAGATATCATCCACCATGACCAGGGAGGCTTCATCCCAGGCATGCAAGGGTGGTTCAACATAAGGAAATCGATCAATGCAATCCACCACATAAACAAACTGAAGGAGAAAAACCACATGATCACCTACTTAGATGCTGAAAAAGCATTTGACCAAGTCCAATAACCATTCATGTTTAAAGTCTTGGAGAGATCAAGGATAAAAGGTACATACCTAAACATAGTAAAGGCAATATACAGCAAGCTTATAGCCTACAATAAAATCAATGGAGAGAAACTTAAATCAATCCCACTGAAACCAGGGACAAGGCAAAGCTGCCCACTCTCTCCATATCTATTAAACATAGTACTTGAAGTCCTAGCTAGAGCAATAAGACAATTAAAGGAGATCAAGGTGATAGAAATAAGAAAGGAAGAGGTCCAAGTGTCACTATTCACAGATGATATGATAGTATACATGAGCGACCCCAAAATTCAACCAGAGAACTCTCTCAGCTAATAAACACCTTCAGCAAAGTGTCAGGACACAAAATCAAATAAAAAAAAATAAAAAATAAAAAGAATCAAAGCCCTCCTTTATACCAAAGACAAAAGAGCTGAGAAAGAAATTAGGGCAACAACACCCTTCACAATAGCCACTAATAATATAAAGTACCTTGGGATGACTCTAGCCAAGCAAGTGAAAGACCTGTTTGGAAAAAAACAAAAAAACAAAACAAAACAAAAAAAAAACCTTCAAGTCTCTGAAGAAAGAAATTGAAGAAGATATCAGAAGATGGAGAGATCTCCTTTGCTCGTGGATTGGTAGGATTAACATAGTGAAAATGGCCATCCTGCCAAAAGCGATCTACAGATTCAATGCAATTACCATCAAAACACCAACTCAGTTCTCTACAGACCTTGAAAGAAATATTCTCAGCATCATATGAAGAAACAAAAGACCCAGAATCTCCAAAACAATCCTGTACAACAACAAATCATCTGTAGGTATCTCCATCCCCGATCTCAAGCTGTATTACAGAGCAATGGTAATAAAAACTGCATGGTATTGGCATAGAAACAAAAAGGAGGATCAATGGAACTGAATAAAAGTCCCAGCAATAAACCCACACACCTACAGATACTTGATTTTTGACAAAGAAGCCAAAACTATTCAATGGAGAAAAGAAAGGATCTTTAACAAATGATGCTGGTCCAACTGGATGTCTACATGCAGAAAAATGAAAATAGATCTGTATTCATCACTCTGCACAAAACTAAAGTCCAAGGACCTCAATATAAAACCAGATACACTAAATCAGTTAAAAGAAAAAGTGGGGAAGAGCCTAAAAGGCTCAGGAGAACAGAACACCAACAGCACAGACTCTTAAGAGCAATAATCAATAAATGGGACCTCATGAACCTGAAAAGCTTTTGTAACGCAAAAGACACTGTTGTTAGTACAAAACAACACCCTACAGACTGGGAAAGGATCTTCACCAACCCTATATCTGACAGAGGGCTTATATCCAGAATATATAAAGAATTAAAGAAGATGAAATGCAATAAATCAAGCAATTGAATTTAAAAATGGGGTATGGAGCTAAACAAAGAATTCTCTGTAGAGGAATGTAGAATGGCAGAGGAACCCTTAAAGAGATGCTCAACATCCTTAGCCATCAGAGAGATGCAAATCAAAATGACCCTGAGATTTTACCTTACACCCATCAAAATGGCTAAAGTAAAAAACTTAAATGACAACACATGCTGGAGAAGTTGTGGAGAAAGGGGAACCCCCCTCCATTGATGGTGTGAATATAAACTTGTACATCCACTTTGGAAATCAATCTGGTGCTTTCTCAGACAATTAGAAAATAGTGCTTCCTCAAGATCCAGCTATACCATTACTAGGCATATACCAAAAATTTGCTCAAGTATACAACGATGACATTTGCTCAATCATGTTTGTAGTAGCTTTATTTGTAATAGCCAGAATATGGAAACAGCCAAGATGTCCATCAATGGAGAAATGGATACTGAAATTGTGGTATTTTTACACAACGGAATACTACTCAGCAATCAAAAACGAGGAAATTTGCATGCAAATGGTGGATTCTAGAAAAGATCATTCTGAGTGAGGTATCCCCGAAGGAGAAAGACACACATGGTATATACTCACTTAGATAGACCTATAAGATATGATAAACATAATGTAATCTATACACCTAAAGAAGATAAACAAGAAAGAGGACCTAGGATAAGATGATCAATCCTAACTTAGAAAGACAAATGGGATGGGCATTGGACAAAGGAGAAAACAAGTAACAGCACAGGAGCCTACCACAGAGGGCCTCTGAAAGATTCTACCTAGCAGTGTATCAAATCAGATATTAAGACTCATAACCAAACCTTCGGCAGAGTGCAGGGATCATATGAAAGAAAGGGAGTTAATATGACGTGGAGAGGAAAGGAGATCCACAAGGACCAAATATATCTTGACACATTGGTCTTTTCAGAGACTGATACTCCACCAAGAACTTTGTATGGATATAACCTAGAACCTTTACTCAGATGTAGCCCATGGTAGCTCAGTAACCAATTGGTTTTCCCCAGTAAGGGGAATAGGGACTATTTCTGACATGAACTCAATGGCGGGCTCCTTGACCTCCCCACCCCCCAAGGGAGGAGCAGTCTGCTAGGCCACAGAGTAGGACTTTGCAGCCAGTCCTGACGATACCTGATAAAACATGGTCAGATGAAAGGGGAGGAGGTCCTCCCCAATCAGTGGACTTGGACAGGGGCAGGGAGGAGATGAGGGCGGGAGGGTGAGTTTGGGAGGGAATGAGGGAGCAGGATACAGCTGGGATACAAAGTTAATAAAATGTAACTAATAAAAATAAAAAGAAGTATACATAAAAAATGAGATAACATGTATTTCCTCTCCAGAATTCTCATATGCCAGGGCAGTCCTTAAGAATAAGACATATATCTGCATAAATCTGTACCCTTTTCTGATTTACTGAAAAAAAAAAGTGACTTCTCCATTTTTTTCTCTCTAGTTCTGTTCTAAGAATGCTTTCGCCAGCACTGTGGCCTCATTATTCTTCAAGTAGAAATCCCAGCCTCATCACCTCTGCTACTAAGTGGCTGATTTCCATACTGGTTTAACTCACAGAACATTGATTTTTATTTCCCTCTCTTCTTCATTCTTCTCTTTTGGTCAGCTGCCATCAGGACTGGTTGCATGTTCTTCCTCTGTGGCCTGGCAAGTCTGCAGAATGATAGTATTTGGATTTCCTCTAGATTTACAGCCTATCCAGCCTCAGGTTCTTGACCACCCAGCCATGTTTGGCATGAGTTCTATCTCATGTAGTGAATCACAGTTTCAATCATCTAGCGCATAGTTATTGCAACAACTTTTATGCTGCTATTACATCAGCTATTCATAGGTCTCCATTATAGATTTGGGATTTGTAGCAAGATCAGTGCTTACATTTCTCTTCTGGTAGTGTGAAAAGTCCCTCCCAGTATCATGATGATGATCAGTCATTATGAGTAGGCTCTAAGTAGATACAAACTCAATTGCTTGGTGAATTATGTAGGTGTTCCCTTTAGCAATAGGGCAAAACATCATTTTGTGGAGAGAAACATATAACTCTAGCATTATCTTTTTCTGGGAATCAATGTGGTCCTTTTGACCAAAACTTGATTAGATGCAGTTCTTTTCCCTAACTGGAGACTGGATGGCAAACAATATCTAGTTGGGACTTTGTCTTTCCTTTTATTTGAAGTTTCCAACTTAGATTTCCTTCATATAGTACATATTTTAACAATCTTCTAATAACGAAGCTTCCATGTGACCAATCAGATAGCCCATACTTTTTAGTGTTCCTCCCTATGTTCCCTCCCTTACTCTCCAATTGCCCTCTCCTCATTTGATCCTCTACTTCCATGCCCTGACAGTTTGAATAGAATATTTTTATAATGTTTCAATTAAATCACTCTTTCCAAGTTTAAAACAACACAGCTGATTAACAAAAAAAAAAATGGTAGTCAACCTTCACTGTAAACAATTTTCCTTGCATATTCAATCTAACTTAGTTTGAATATTTTTATTTTATGCTCTATAAGAAAAACACCATAGAGAAGTAGGTTCCTCAGAAAGCATCATTTTCTGTCTGTGAACAAATACTTGAATTTCATTTTCCTTCATTCTGTGTTTTCCTTTGGACTGTTACAAATAGGTTCATTTACTCAGCAGCTTGGAGATGCTACCACTGTTTCACAGACCATGCTGAGCTCAGAAGAGATATTTGGCACTACAAATTAGCCTTTATCTAAACATATGGAATCTTGACAAGCAAACACAAACCTGGACTTTATTAAGTGTACTTGTGCATGGAAGACATATTTGTACATCACTTCTGTGGAGAAGATAATAAAATATTTAAAAATATGTAGTCCCTTAATTTACTGATCAGTTCTAAAGCATAATAATTATATACATAATATATAATAATTAATAATAATTATATATATATGTATGATTTAGGTTTATATCCAACACTTGAGATGTGAGGAGTGTGGGGGTGGTAGCTGAGAGGGCTGAGAGAAAGAAGGGAAACTGATGAGGGACATCTCTGAGACAAGCTGGAGACCTGAAATGGGGCATACTCCTGGTAGGATATGCTACCTGAGACTGCTAGCAAAAGGGTGACATCGAGGTGGAAGTGGCTACCTCCTGCCCTGTCAGGACTTCCAGAATAAGTAAGGGAACACCAAATCACTCTCAAAACCTTCAACCTAAAATTTACCCTGGCTACAGGAAGTACAGAAAAAGATGGATCACAGACTGAGGAAATGGAGTGGTCCAACTTGAGACCCACTCCATAGGAGAGAGTTAACTGCTGACACTTTTAATTATACCCTGCTGTGCTTGCAGACAGGAGCAGAGCGTAAGTGTCCTCTGTGAGGCTCCACCAGCAGTGGGTTGAAACAAATACTGAGAACCACAGGCAAACATTAGGCAGAGTTCAAGGAGTCTTGCCGAACAGTGGGAGGAAGGATAGATGGACCTGGAGGGGACAAGAACTCCACAGGAAGACTAACAGAGTCATCTAACCTAGGCCTATGAGGGCTTACAGAGACTGCAGCATTAACCAAAGAGCATCTTATCACCTGGACCCAGGCCCTCTACATCTTTATAGCTGTTGGGCAGCATGGTCTTCATGTGAGTCCCCTAGCAAGTCGAGTGGGGACTGTCTCTGACATGGACTCTGTTCCCTGCTGGTGGGTCACTTTCTCTTAGCTGGGCTGCCTTGTCTGCCCTCAGTGGAAGAGGGTGAACTTAATCTTTACAGGATTTGATGTTTCGGGGTGGGTTGGTACAGGGGCAGTGGGAGGGCTCCTCCTTTCTTCAGAAAAGAGGAGGGGAGAAAGAGTGAAAGGGTAGGAGGGTATGTTCAGGAAGAAGGGTGGGAGGGCACTGTGATCCATATCTAAAGTGAATAAATAAATAAATTGAAAAATTAGGTTTATCGCTTTAGATTCCAGAAATGGGGGAATATTAGTTTAAAATTCCCATTAAAGTCTAATTTTAAAGTTTTTTTTTATGACTTTACATTTTGTAGTGTAGAATACTTTATGGCAGCAAGCTCTTTCTGTTAATAATTCTTAAATGCATATATCTCTCACACGTTAAAGCTATAAGAGATATAGTTGCTATTAACCATAATTTAGTATTATTATAATCTATATCATAATTTATGACATTTATCAGCCATTAGGTACTTATATACCACATAGAGTATAGTTTTTTAGAATATTTAAAATAAATTCCATTGCATAGCTGTTTATATCTAAAAGACACAGAAGTTTCATTTTTTATATTAATGTTAGTTTATGTATGTATTTATTTATTTATTATAATTTGTTCAGATTGTATATGGGCTGTAGCCCCCCTTCATCTCCTCCCAGTCCCATCCAACCTCCCTCTTCTCCCCCTTTACCTCTCTATTAGTCCACTGGTAGGGGGAACCTCCTCCCCTTCTATCTGACTCTAGCCTTTCAGGTCTTATCAGGGCTAGCTGCACCAGCTTCTTCTGTGACCTGGCATGGGTACATGCCCCAGAAAGAGGTGATCAATGAGCCAGCACTGAGTTCATGTCAGAGACAATCCCTTATCCCCTTACTATGGAAACCCACTTGGAAACTAAGCAGCATATGGGTTTCATCTGAGCAGGGTGAAAATAAGTCTAGGTCAATTCCATGTATGGTTCCTAGTAAGAGTATCATTCTCTGCAGCCCCCCTGCCCCCCCTCCGGCTCCAGGGTTTTTGGCTTTGTTGTTCTCCTTGTGGAGCTCCTGTCATCTCCAGGTTTTTCTAACTCCCTCTTATTCCATAAGATTCTCTGCAATCTGCCAAAGTATGGCTATGAGTCTCAGCATATCCTTTAATACCCTGACTGGTAGAATCATTCAGAGGCCAAAAGGGAAGGCTCCTGTCCTCTTCCTTGTCCTTCTCCTCCTTCCAATGTTTATCCTGTTTGCCCTTCTGAATGAGGTTTCAGCCTCTTCCCCATAGTCTCCTTGTAGTTTAGTTTCTTTAGGACTATGAATTTTAGTGTGCTTATCCTATATTATATGGCTAATTTCCACTTATAAGTGAGTATATACCATATGTGGCTTTCTGCTTCTGGGTTACCTCACTTGGGATGATCTTTTCTAGTTTCCACCATTTGCCTGCAAATTTCATGATTTCCTTGTTTTTAATTGCTGAGTAGTATTCCATTGTGTAACTGTACTACAATTTCTGTGTCAATTCTTTGGTTGAGGGACACTAGATTGTTTCCAGATTTTGGCTATTATGATCAAAGCTGCTACTGTCATAGTTGAACAAATGTCCTTGTTGTATGGTTGAACATATTTTGGATACATGCCCAGGAGTGGTGTATAGCTGGATCCTGAGGTAACACTATTCCTAGTTTTCAGATAAAATGCCAGAGTGATTTCCAAAGCAGTTGTACAATGTTACATTCCCACCAGCAGTGGAGGAGGGTTTCCCTTTCTCCTCATCTTCTCCAGCATATATAATCCCTTGAGGGTTTTTTTTTGCATTTATTATTATTATTGTTGTTGTTGTTATTATTATTTATTCACTTTGAATCCCATCTTTGGCCTCCTCCCTTGTTTCCTACCAATCCAACCCTCCATCTCTCTTCTCCCCCTAAGACCCTCCCCTAGTACACTGATGGGGAGGTCCTCCTCCTCTTTTATCTGAACTTAGCCTATTAAGTCTCATCAGCACTGGCTACATTTTCCATTCCATGGGTATGAGGTGGAATCTCAGGGTCATTTTTTTTTTTTTTTGCATTTCCTGCATGACTAAGGATGTCTAATGTTTCCTGAAGTGTTTCTCTGTTGTGAATTCTCTGTTTCTCTGTACCTCATTTTTTAATGGATTACTTGTTTTGTTGTTGTTTAACTTCTTGAGTTGTTAGGGAAATATGAAAATCTCAGAATAGGTAAAACAATCCCTTATAATAAAAATTCCTCTGGATGTCTCTCCATCCCTGATCTCAAACTGTACTACAGAGCAACAGTAATAAAAACCACATAGTACTGGCATAGAAACAGACTAGTGAACCATTGGAATCGAATAGAAGATCCAGAAATAAACCTACATATCTACCAATACTTGATTTTTGACAAAGAAGCCAAAACCATACAATAGAAAAAAAGATTCAATCTTCAAGAAACGGTGCTGGTGTGACTAGATGTCTACATGTAGAAAGATGCAAATAAACCCACATTTATCACCCTTCACTAAAGTAAAGTTAAAATGGTCAAAGACCTCAACATAAAATCAGAAACACTAAATATGTTAGAAGAAAAACTGGAGAAAAGCCTTGACCTCACTGGCACAGGAGACAACTTCCTGAACAAAACACCAACAACACAGGCTCTAAGATCAACAATCAATAAAGGGGATTTCATGAAACTGAAAAGCTTCTGTAAAGCAAAGGACAATGTCAACAACAACATCAACAACAAAAAACCCTACAGACTGGGAAAGATCTTTACCAATCCTTCATCTGACAGAAGGCTAATACCCAGAATATATGAAACAAGGACAATACATGGACATAACTTTGAACCCCTGCACAGAAGTAGCCCATGAAAGGTCAGTGTCCAAGAGGGTTTCCCAATAATAGGAACAGGGATTGTCTCTGAAAAAAACTCATAGGCTGGCTCTTTGATCACCTCCACCTGAAGAGGGAGCAGCCTTACCAGTCCACAGAGGAAGACAAAGAAGCTAGTCCTGATGAGACAAGATAGACTAGGGTCAGATGGAAGGGGAGAAGGATCTCCCCTATCTTTGAACTGGGGGAAGAAGAGGGAGAAAGGGTCAGTTTGGGAGGAGATCGAGGAGGGAGCTACAGCTAGGATTCAAAGTGAATAAACTGCAATTAATAAAAATAAAAAATACATAAAAAGAATGGCTAATATCAAAAACTCAAGTGACAACACATGCTGGAGATGTGGAGAAAGGGGAACCCTCCTCCATTGATGGTGGGAATGTAAACTTGGGCTATATCCAAACTATGCTCAACTATACAACAAGGACATTTGCTCAACTCTACTGATTGAGGTTTCATAGTAGAGGCTGAGACTCATAGCCAAACTTTGGGCAGAGTATAGGTAATCTTATGAAAGAATGGGGGGAGGAAAAAGACCTGGAGGGGACAGGAACTCCAAAAAGATACCAACAGAGCTAATTGAACAGAGCCCTGGAGACCCTGCAGAGACTTCTATTCCAACAAAAGACAATGCGTGGAAAGTACCTAAAACCCCTGCTCAGATGTAGCCCATAGACTCAGTGTCCAAGGGTGGTTCCTGCTAAGGGGAGCAGGGACTTCCTCTGGCATAATCGCAGTGACAAGCTCTCTGATCACCTCTCCCTAGGGTGTGCAGCCTTGTCAGGCCACAGAGGAAGACAATGCAGCCAGTCCTTACAAGACCTGATAGGCTAGGGTCAGATAAAAGAGGAGGAAAACCTCCCCTATCAGTGGACTAGGGGAGTCCTATAGGTGGAGAAGAGAAAGGGAGGCTGGGATTGAGAAGAGATGAGGAAGGGTCACATAGCCGAGATACAAATTGAATAAATTTTAATAAATGATAATAAACTTTTTTAATTGTAAATAATTTTTTCCTTTATAACTATTAAAATATTTGATCTATTTGACATTAGTTAGCAATTGCTTCTCTTTCTCAATATTCAAATTGTTTTATAAATTTGGTCTATGTTAACTACATTCAATTCTTTCCAAGTTGAGTCATGTCATAATGTCAGAGTGTGACCATCATTCTCTGAATATCATATTCCATGAATAAATAATTTAACAAGGTTTAGAATTCATTGACACTGTCATTATTAAATTGTTCTTAAGTATATTTTAATAATATAAAGATGATAGTCTTAATTATGCCTTGCTTCTACAGTTAGTGGTGATACCTAGAAAAAAAGATTTTTTATTTCTATTCATATTATAATAAATATGCAATGAGATTTAAGAAAACTGATTACTAAATGAATAATGAATATTTTATTAATAAGGCTTTCATGAAAAATGAATCACCATCGATAAACTATTAATATCACAACTATTCAAGATCCATGAGATTAGTTTTATATACGTAACATAGAGTTTAAAATAATTGTGTTTTAAAACAGCATTTATTGCTGCTGTTATATTTTTCTATGCACTATTTATATTCACTGAATTGTATGACAGTAAAAAAAAAAACACAAACAAAAAACACTGTTGTAAACACATGCTTAGCCTCAAAATTAGCCTCAAGAAAAACGTTTCTTCCTCTGCTCAATATTTTTAATCCAGCTGATTATTGAGCAGCATATGTAATCACCACAAGTACTCTAAATATAAAAAGATATATATGAAATCTTTTTGATAGAGGTTTTAATATAAAAGTTAAAAGTGTTGCAAACTTGTATTGTCATTATTTACTAGTGATAATAAAAATGCAGAGAATATAGAAGATAGATAGATGACAGATAGATTGATAAATAGATAGATAGGTAGGTAATAGATTTAAAAGCTATATTGTCTTTAAAGTTACTTGTTTCATCATGCTTTCTCTCACTTCCTCTTAATGGGGCTGCCTTGCTTGGCCTTCGTGGAAGAGGATGAGCTCAGGTAGCCCTCATGCAACTTGATGTGCTGGGATGGGTTGGTGGTGATGGACAAGAATGAGAGGTGGGATATGGAAAAGATGGTGGGAGGAGAAGACAGGGAGGAAAGTAAGGAGGGGATATGATTGTGATGTAAAGTAAATATACAAATTAAAATAAATTTTTGAAAATGCCATCATTTCAATGACAATAGACAGGACTACACAGAAGAGTATGTGAGAGCTGATACTGACCTCTTTATCACTTCTCAGCAGGTTAAAGAAAAAAAAAAATATCAACCATCGTCTTTATTTTCTAGCCATGAGTTCAGTGTTCTTTTTATGCCAATAAAATATTAAGCAGTTTAGCCATTGATTTGTAACTTATGTGACTGTTTTGATTTTTTTTTTTTACCATATTTCCATATGCCACCAGATGGGCTGGCTGACAGTACACAATCCATCAAAGGAAAACCTCTTGATGTGAAGTACCACTATGCATCCAGGCAAAGCTCCGTCCAATTGTATACTCGAATCTGATTACAAATAGGAGCACTAGAGCTTGAGAAGAAACAGCAGGGCAATGCTTCACAAAGCAAAATTTCTTGATCCTTCTTAATTTACCAAAGAGGCCATCCATCACCTTCTCCTGAGGAAAAAAAAAATAGTACATGGAATTTAACTTACATATCTGGCAGGCAGTAAAAGTAATAAAAGTAATTGTTTTCTCTTAACCAGATGGGATCTTTTCTAAATGGCCATATACTGTTTTCAACCTCAGAGGATATTCAATAAAGCAGTCAGGTAACATTCTCTAGTATAAATAGTATACCAAGTACATGGATATGGGCATGTAAGTGTATACTCAGAGCACTCTGTGTTTTTTTGCAGAATAGTTCAAGCATGAATTTTTTTTTTAATACTTATCTCAATCTAAAGATTTGAAGTCACAGTGCATGCTGAGCACATTAATGTGGTAAGATTTCTAGATCCAATTTGACAAGATTCTGGCAAACACCCATAATTAGATAGCTTGTTATTTAGTCTCTCAGTGCTATGACAAAACACCAGGACGAAAAGCAACTTGGGGATAAAAGGGTTTATTTCAGCTCATGCTTATAAGGAAGCAAAGTCAAGGTGGGATCCCAAAGTAGGAAACTGGAGGCAGAAACTGACGCAGGGCCCTGGAGTGCTTCTTACTGGCTTGTTCCTCATGGGTTGCTAAGCGTGTGTGTGTGTGTGTGTGTGTGTGTGTGTGTGTGTGTGTGTGTGTG
>NW_026594720.1:0-11352 GCF_907164565.1 Psammomys obesus
TGTGTGTGTGTGTGTGTGTGTGTGTGTGTGTGTGTGTGTGTGTGTGTATGTAATGTTCAGGGATGATTCCACCCACAGTGGGCTGGGTACTCGCACAGCACATCCATCATTAGTTAAGAACATGGCACAAATCCTGCTTATTGGCCAGACTTATGAAAACAGTTCCTCAGTTGTGGTTGCCTCCTCTCAGATATGTCTGGTTGTGCAAAGTAGACAAAACCCAAATTGTGAGCACAGCTAAGTTCAGAGTCTGATTTGTAAGAGAAAATTTTTAAATTCTCATTTGCTGCAGGAAATTCCCAGAAATGGGCAGACTCACATTTTGAAATATATCAGACCCATGCCACTTTTTTCTCAGTAATTCAATATGTGTTGTTTTATTTTTTTGTGTTGCTTTAAATATATGAATTATTCATTACTTTTAATGTGAAATCCAAATGTAATTATCAAGGCAGACTTTAACATTGATCAGGTGTTCTGAATCTCATATTTAGTCTTAGTAATTAGCTCAATAATATCCACTTCAGTTTAGGAGTATGATGGCCTGTTTTTAATCCTTTTGGATATTTACTCAAGGTCTTTAAAATGTTTTAATTGCAGCTAATTAATTATTTGTATGTTGTGTGTGTATTGTGTGTGCATGTCTGTCTGTGTGTGTGGGGGGGGCACACACATGCATGCTTGTGGAGATCTGAGAATAGTTTGCAGAAGTCAGATTTCTCTTTCCGGTGTGTAGGTCCTGAGGGCACATTCAGCTCATCAACCTTGGTGGAAGAATCCTTTACCTGCTGAGTTGTTGGTAACAACAAATTTTCTCAAGGTGATTCACTTGCGACTTTAGGAAGGTATGTCACAAACTTTTACTCCCAGGAAAGTTGAGATATCTGATCACATTTAAGATAGTATTCTCTTGGTCCTTCTCCTCTATTGACTATTTGCTTTTTGTAGTTATTAATCATTTTAATAATGAAATTCTTTCAGATCACGTAAATATTTGTTTTAAAAATCAAGACTATTTTATTAAAAAGCTATTCTTATCAATAATATTTATCTATATTTTGTATTTGTTACTTTTGACCTAAAAATAGGTTTTCTTTTTTGCTGCATTGCTCTCTTTATTTTCTGATTATCAAATCCAGTAACTTAATGTGTTAAACTCATCAATATCTTGACATATTGTTGATATATCTCTCAGT
Organism: Psammomys obesus; assembly: GCF_907164565.1. Lineage (NCBI taxonomy): Eukaryota > Metazoa > Chordata > Mammalia > Rodentia > Muridae > Psammomys > Psammomys obesus. The sequence continues at coordinate 1,197 of NW_026594720.1, forward strand.
TTTGAAATATTTTAATGCCCTTTAATATGGACATAATATTTTTGAATGGGAGCTTAGTCTTTTTATTTTTTAAATTAAATTTTATTTAAATATTTATTTATTACAATTTATTCACTTTGTATCCCCGCTGTAGCCCCTCTCCTTCATCTCCTCCCATTCCCACTCACGCTCCCTCTTCTCCCTTTATGCCCTTTCCTTAGTCCCCTGATAGGGGAGGACCTCCTCCCTTATATCTGATGCTAACTTATCAGGTCTCATCAAGACTGGATGCACCATTTTCCTCTGTGTTCTGGCAAGGCTGTACACCACAGAAGGAGGTGATTAAAGAACATGCCACTGAGTTCATGTGGCATGAACTCAGAGACAGTTCCAGTACTAGGGAACTGTCTTACTAGGGGACCCACTTGGAACCTGAGCTGTCAATGGACTTCCTTTGAACAGAGGGGTCTAGATCCTCTCCATGCATTGTCCTTAGTTGAAGTATTGGTCTCTGCAGGTTGCTATGGGCCCAGGATTTTGGCTCTGTTTTTCTCCTTGTAGAGTTTCTGCCCTCTCTAGGTCTTTCTGTCTCCCTCTTTTTCCATAAGGATTCTAGCACTCTGCCCAAAGTTTGGCTATGAGTCTCATTATCTCCTTTGATACCCTGGTGGGAAGACTCTTTAAGAGGTCAGTTGGGTAGCCTTGCCCAGCCTCAATAGAAAGACTTTTGCCTTGTCTTATTGTGTCTTGCTTTGTCTTGTTTGGCTGTCCTCTTTTGGAGGCCTGTTCTTTTCTGAATGGAAACAGTTAGGAGAGTGGATCTGGGTGAGAGAGGAAATGGGAGGAAAGTGGGAGGAGAGGAGGGATGGAAAACTATAGTCAGGATGCAGGGTATGAGAGAAGACTTTACTTTCCACAAAAATAAAAAAGTAATCTAAAAGATAGATATGTGTAGGCTTCAATTTTTCACCACACCTACTTTATTTAAGGTTCTTAAATGCTTCTACCTCCCACAGATGAGAGGTAGGGAAGAAAGAAGGTTATTAGGTAAGAGGAGTTGAAGTATTTTAGAAGTAGTTCTTTGGGATGAGTCCACTCTTCGTTGTCCAGATACCAGCAGTCCAGTCCAAAGGCCAACGCCAAGCAGCAACATGAATCAGTTTGATTCCCAAGAATCAGGACAAGTCAGCATATGCTGCAAGACTCAGTTGCAATACCCTGAGAAGTTCTCTGGAATGTTTCTCTATGTGAAGTTAAGGGTTTAAGAACTAAGATCAACACAGTAATATCTATCCAAAAAGCAATGTCTCACAGTCTGTGGGCTTCTGTATATCTCCTCTTCTCAGATTTCACCCAGGCGTGTTCTCAGTTGGTCAAAACCATGTTCTTTGCATGAGAGAGCTTACAGCAAAACATCACATGATACAACTGAGTCTTCAGAGAAATCAGAAACTTCCAACTTCAGATTTGGTCTAGAGTCATTTCTTTCTTCTCAGTCACAGTATAAGATATTACATTTTCACCTGATAAGCTAGGGACAGATGGAAGGGGAGGCGGTCCTCCCCTAATAGTGGACTTGGAAAGGGGCAGGGAGAAGATGAGGGAGGAAGGATGGTATTGGGAGGTACTGAGGGATGGGGCTACGGCTGGGATACAAAGCAAATAACCTGTGATTAATCTAAAAAACAAACAAATAAATAAAAAGAAGAAAAAAGATATTACATTTTCATTGATGAGTATCAGTTCTTTGAAATAGGAAGTTCAACTTCTCTTTCATATCTGAATGCTAGCAATGATCTTTCTGCTGGAAGTGCAAATGTCTTGGGGTCTATATATTGAAGAATAACAAAGAATAACAGGATTTTAGATATGCTCATTTCTTGTATTCCTGCATTGTTGCAATTTTCCCCTTGTGCTTTCAAATTCTCTCATTTCCTCTCTATTTCAATATCTCTGTCACTCTCTCTTCCTTTTATAATTCTCTATTTTTCCTGTCTTTCTTTTACATAATAAAATTCTGCAAAGGAGAACACAGGTTTCTTTCAAGTTTATTAGCTCATATTTATACGTTGATTGACCTGCCTGCAAAATCGTGAAAAGATTTATTCATTTTTTTCTGCATAGAGTGTAATGATAGGAAAGTCAGCAGTGTTAACAAGGACCGGTGAAAGGAGTTAGGATGGCTACTTTCACTTGCTAAGTTGGTGATATCTAGTAGGATCTTGAAAATAGGCTTGTTGGTATATCCCTAGGGGTTGCCTTTGTTACTTATGTGAGATGGGAAACTTGCACAATGTGGGAGTAATCATCCCCTGGCCTGAGATCCTCATTAATGTCTTAGTGTTATTTCTCCTTTTAAAGAGAAAGTAAGCTAAGCACAGCGTTCCTGGGTTTCTGCTTGACTGTGGACAGAGTGAACAGCTAGCCCTAAACTATGCTGCTGTGATTTTTCCATCACGATGGGCTGTAGCCAAATAAACAATTTCCCTTCACATTGCTTCTGTCAGATATTTCATCATAGCCTGAGGAAAAGAAAATAAAACAGGGCAAACATATTCACTGAATTCAATATTTATTTGCAGGCTGTTTTTTTTTTTTTTCACAGAGCATACATAAAGTATGTGTGAAATGTTAAGTAGAACCTTTGATGAGTGTTAATAAGTGATGCTTATGTAACACATATGTACACCACGACCTGTATTTCCTTCATGTCTGATATTGCTTCTATTTCCTCATTTTATGTTCTATACCTCTGATGACTAAACAGCATTTTACATTTACTAAACAGCAGTTTACATGTTAACTGCTTCTTCTAGCAATTTCTATTCTTTCATTTTGTTTTACACATCTGAAGTTATTATCTTTTCTAAACATCATTGAATAAACTCTTTAAAAATCCATATAAATTCAAAAAGTAAAATTAGAAATGACGTTAGAATACTAACCATTACTAAAATGAATGCAAAATTCATATGATAAACATAATGAAGTTTATACACCTAAAGAAGATAAACAAGAAAGCAGACACGAAGTAAGATGATCAATCCTCACTTAGAAAGACAAATGAGATGTGCACTGGACCCATGACAGGAGTCTACCACAGAAGGCATCTGAAAGACTCTACCAAGCAGTGTTTCAAAACAGATACTAAGACTCATAACCAAACCTTCGGCAGAAGGGGAGTTAGTATGACTGGAAAAAGATAGGAGCCCCACAAGGACCAAATATATCTGGGCACAGGGTTTTTTTTCTGAAACTGTTTCTCCAACCAAGGGCCATGTATGGATATAACCTAGAACCTTTGCTCGGACGAAGCTCGTGGTAGCTCAATAACCAAATGGTTTCCCATAGTAAGGGGAACAGGGACTATCTCTGACATGAACTCAATGGCAGGCTCTTTGATTCCCCACCCCCCAAGGGAGGAGCAGTTCTGCTATTCCACAGAGGAGGACTTTGCAGCCAGCCCCAAAGATACCTGATAAAACAGGGCCAGACAAAAGGGGAGGAGGTCCTTCCCAATCCGTGGACTTGGAAAGGGGCAAGGAGAAGCTGAGGAAGGGAGGATGGGATTGGGAGGGAATAAGGGAGCGGGATACAGCTGGGATACAGAGTTAATAAAATGTAACTTATAATAATAAACAATAAAGAAAAGAAATAAATTCACTTCTTTGTATAGACTAGACATAACTCATGGGATAAGCTTAAACAATTAACATGGTATCATAACTTATAAACCATCTCTCTCACTGCTAAACTCTATGACTCATAAGAAATCATAGTTTTAGCCAGGTGTTTCTGTTATAAAAATAAAGGTTATTGAAGAATAGTATTCCATTGTGTAAATGTATCACAAATTCTGCATCCATTCCTCTTTTGAAAGACATCTAGGTTGTTTCCAGATTCTGGTTATTATGAATAAAGCTGCTATGGACATGGTTGTGCAAATGTCCTTGTTGTATATGTGAGCATATTTTGGATATATGCCTCAGAGTAGTATAGCTGATGAGACCTAATAGACTAGGGTCAAATGGAAGAGGAGGAGGATCACCCCTATCAGTGGACTGGGAGAGCAGCATGGGAAGAGAAGAGAAGGGATGGGTGGGATTGAGAGGGGACGAAGGGGGCCACACCTGGGATAAAAAAAGAATAAATTGCAATTAATAAAAATAAACTAATTTAAAAAGAAAAAAGTTATTGAAGTCTCAAAAAAGTTATTGAGTCTCAGAAAAGATAGAATAAATTTTTCATATATCATGAATTTTCATGAATATTCTTGTTATATATAAAATCATGAAATTGTATTGTATGAATTTGTTGTGAATGTTTAGTTTCTCCAAATAATTTAGAAATATTTGTTGTGAAATATATACTTAATTTTCCTAATAAATGTATAACTGTATTAGAAATGTTTATACAAATATTATATTTTTACTGTTTGATATAAAATAGTTTAATCTTTCAGGTTGATTAATTTCACAAGATAAGTAGTATTTTATACTAGTGTATTCTCTGTTGAATTCTCTGAATGATTTACATGTATGTTTAAAATGATGACAAATTCATTTCCTTTAAAACTAAATTATATTTTCTTGTCTTATTTCTTTAGCTAGGTACTCCAGTACAATAATGGTCATAAGGGGTAATATTCTTGTTCCCTTGAAATGACTCAGAAAGATCTGAGTGTTTCAGTAAAGTACATTACTTAACTTAAAATTATATCTGGAAATGTTGTTTAATATATATATATTAATTTTTTATTAATTACACTTTATTCACTTTGTATCCCCCCCATAAGCCCCTCCCTCCTCCCCTCCCAATCACTCCCTTCCTCCCCCTTCTCCACACATGCCCCTCCCCAAGTCCACTGATAGAGGAAGTACTCCTCTCCTTCCTTCTGATCCTAGTCTATCAGATCTCATCAGGAGTGGCTGCATTGTCTTTCTCTGTAGCATGGTAAGGCTGCTTCTGCCTCAGGGGGAGGTGATCAAAGAGCAGACCAATCAGTTCATGTCGGAGACAGTCCCTCTTTCCATTACTATGGAACCCACTTGGACACTGATCTGCCATGGGCTACATCTGTGCAGGGGTTCTAGGGTTTCTCCATGAGTGCTACTTGGTTGGAGTATCAGTCTCAGGGAAGAACCCTGTGATCAGATTTTTTGATTCTGTTGCTCTCCCTGTGGAGTTCCTGTCCTCTCAAGATCTTACTATTTCCCACTTCTTTCATAAGATTCCCTGCACTCTGCCCAAAGTTTGGCCTTAAGTCTCAGCATCTGCTTTGATAATCTCCAGGGCCTCGATAGTTTGTTTTTCGTGGTAACTGGCAACCTACACTATTTTTTACTTTTTTTTGAATGGCCTATTATCATTACCCTTGCAACTTTAAGCAGTGGTACATCATTAATGCATAACTCTGTTGTAGATATATGTGATAGGGTATACTTAGCTTAGGTGAGATAAGATGATCAAACAAGAAGTTTTCCTGGACTCTGGCTGTTCCAGAACTCTCAGGACATGATGATTTCTGTGATTTTCCCACGTGTGAGAAACTCATTGCATAGTTTTTTTGTAGTAGTGAACTGTATTTGCACTCTCTTTTGTAGTACATGTAATATTATTATTATTATTATTATTATTATTATTATTATTATATTATATATATTACATGTAATAAAAATCTGACACAGAGAATATGGTTTATCTTCCCAGGATATTATGAGGCTGAATTAAAAAATGTCAGCTTTTATGAACTAAGATGAGCAAATTTCCTTGTTGTATGGTAGAGTATCTTTTGGGTATATGTCCAGTAGTGGTATTGTAGGGTCTTGACATAGAGGTATTCCCAGTTTTCTGAGAAAGCATCAGATTGATTTCCAAGGTGGTTGTACAAGCTTGCACTTCCAGCAGCAATGGAGGATATTCCCCCTTTTCCACATCCTCTCCTGCATGTGCTGTCACTAAAGTTTTTGATCTTAGTCATTCTGATCAGTGTAAGAAGGAATCTCAGAGCTGTTTAATTTGCATTTTTTCTGATGACTAAGGGCACTGAGTATTTCTCTAAGTGCTTCTCAACCAGTAGAGATATTTTTGTTGTTGTTCTGAATTCTCTGTTTATCTCTGTACCCCATTTTTTGGGTTATTTGGTTTGTTGGTGTTTAATGTATTAAGTTCTTTGTATATTTTGCATATTAGCTCTTTGTTTGATGTAGGTTTAGTGACAACCTTTTTCCAAGCTGTAGGGTGCCCTTTTGTTCCGTTGACAGGATCCATTGTCTTACAGAAGCTTTTCAGCTTCATGAGGTCCTACTTATTAATTGTTATTCTGAGAGCCTGAGCGGTTGGCCTTCTATTCAGGAAGTTTTTCCAGTGCCAATAATTTCAAGCTCTTCTTCACTTTCTGTTCTATTAGAGTTAGTGTTTCTGGGATTATGTTAAGGTCTTTGATCCACTTGAGCTTGAGTTTTATTAAGGGTGACAAATATAGAGTTATTTACATTTTTTTTTTACATGTAGATATCCAGTTAGACCAGCACCATTTTGAAGATGCTGTCTTTTTTTCCAGTCTTGGAGGACTGAAAATTTAGCAGCAAGCTTTCTTGACAAGGTTATTTCTAAAAACACTAGAAAAATTTTGTCTGCTTTCTACTGCCATCCATTGGCAAAATTTGGCTGTTTTCAGATATGAACTGACAGCTCCAATTTCCCTCCTGTCTCTTTCGTCATCCTCAAATTATTCTAAAGTCCTAAAGAGTCTTTCAGAGGCACTCTGTGGTAGGCTCCTGTCCTGTTTCTTGTTTTCTCCTACTTCCAATGTCCATCCCATTTGTCTTCCTAAGTGAGGATTGATCATCTTACCCCAGAAAGATTGGTCCTCTTTCTCATTTATCTTATTTAGGTGTACAGATTTTAGTATGTTTATCCTACCTTATAGGTCTAGTACCCACTTATAAGTGAGTGTGTCTTTCTACTTCTGGGATCCCTCACTAAGGATGTGTTCTCTTTTTTCTAGATCCTACCATTTGCCTGCAAATTTCATGATTTCCTTATTTTTAATTTCTGAGTAGTATTCTGTTGTGTAAATTTACCACAATTTCCATATCCATTCCTCCATTGATTGACATCTGGGTTGTTTCCAGGTTCTGGCTATTATGAATAAATCTGTTACAAACATGGTTGAGTAAATATCTTTGTTGTGTACTTGAGCATCTTTTAGATATATGCCTAGGAGTGGTATAGCTGGGTCTTGAGGAAGCACTATTCCTAGTTGTCTGAGAAAACATCAAATTGATTTCCAAAGTGGTTGTACAAGTTTACATTCTCACCAACGTCAAAGTAGGTGCTGAGACTCATAACAAAACCTTCTTCGGCAGAATGAAGGGAATCATATGAAAGAAGGGGGAGTCTGTATGACCTGGAGAGGACAGGATCTCCACAAGGACCGAATATATCTGGGCACAGGGGTCTTTTCTGAGACTGTATCTCCAACAAAGGACCACATATGGATATAACCTAGAACCCCTGCTTGGGTGTATCCCATGATAGCTCAGTATCCAAGTGGGTATCCTAGTAAGGGGAACAGGAACTATTTCTGACATGAATTCAATGACTGACTCTGACACCTCCCAACCCCAAGGGAAGAACAGTCTTGCCTGGCCACAGAGGAGGACATTGCAGCCAGTCCTGAAGATATCTGATAAGCTAAGGTTAGATGGACATGGAAGAGGACCTTCCCTATCAGTGGACTTGGAAAGGGGCAGGGAGGAGAAGAGGGAGGGAGGGTGGGATTGGAAGGGAATGAGGGAGCAGGCTACAGCTGAGATACAAAGTTGATAAACTGTAACTAATAATAAAAAAGAAGAAAAAAAATAAAGTCTTAAAGACATATCTAGTCTTGTTTCTCCTGTCTTTAATAGTCATCTAATCCTTGTAATTTCAACTAAGGATTTTTAGCTATTTTTGATTTCTAGCCTGAAAAAGTTTAATATTACTTTGTTAGGCTGGCTCTTATACCTCACAAAAAATGAAGCTAATTGTTTTCATAGTTTACTTGTTTCAAAATGAATATACTATCATTTACTTTAAGGTTTCATTGTATATATATATATCAGAGCCTGGGACTCTTGTGGTCATATATAGATTTGGTTATCTCAAAATATATTGCATTACTTCACTCTTCTATTTATTGGAATGATCACATGATTTCATCTTCCTTATTTCCTTGATAAGTGCAGACTAGTATAAATATCAACATGTTTGACTTTACAATTTAAAATACCATTAAATTCCAGTGAAAAAGAAAACATAGTTTTCATAGCTTATCTTTTGTTTCCATTCCTATCTTTTTATCAATTTTTTGTATAATTTTTCATCACAGAAAATTTGCCCTTTTTTATACTTGATCTCCCCCAAAGAGCTGAGAATTAATGTTTTTTTTTTACATAAAAGATTTGTTTCTGCTTCTAAAATAAAAGAGATGCTGAAAATACATCACTTTGTTCATATATATCTTTCCCAGGAGTAGTAGGGAAAAAGGAGTATATACTGAACAGTATTTCACATTTGATGTGTCAGAATTACCAGTGAAACTATATGTATTTGAAGAGTTATCTTTTTGGATAGATATCTTTTTAAGAATAGATGGTTTCCAAAGTAGATTAAAATATGTAAATTTTCTTTTTTATGACTATATATATTTTTTCACAGTCCATTATATATCTTGACTGAAGCACCCTTCCTCAACAACTCCTAGTCCCACCCTATCTTTCCCACCCTCTCCCCTCCACCCCCACTCCCTTGCGGTAGTTCACTGAAAGGGGGAATTCTCCTCCTCTACCATAGCTTATCATGTCTCATTAACATTGCTGGGATCCTCTTCCTCCATAGTCTGGGAAGGCCGCATCACCAGAGGCAAGTGATCTAAGAGCAGGCAACTGAGTTCCTGACAGAGGCAGCAGCTGCTTCCCTCATTAGGAAATCCACATGGAGACTGAGGTGCCAATTGGCCACACCTGTGTAGGGGGTTATATATTCACCATTCATGGTCATCCATTTTTATATCAGTCTCTGCAGGACCCCCTCAGTTCACATCCTTTAGCTTTGTTGGTCTTCTTGTGGGGCCCCTGTCCCTTCCATATCCCTCTATCGCCACTCCCTCTACTTCCATAAGACTCCCTGTGCTCTGCCCAAAGTTTGGCTGTGAGTCTCATAGTCTGTTTTGATGCCTCTTGGGTGGATCCTTCCAGAGGGCCCTTTATTGTAGGCTCCCATCCTGTTTCTTCTCTTCCACTGCATCTGGTGTCTATCCTGCTTGACATTCTGAATGATATTTAAGCATCCTCCCTAGAATCCTTTGTAGTGTTTAGCTTCTTTAGTTCTGTAGAAGGCTATCCTATATTATATGGCTAATATCTGCTTATAAGTGAGTGTATACCATGCCTGTCTTTCTGTTTCTGGGTTACCTCACTCATGAGGATTTTTTCTAGTTCCATCCATTAGCCTGCAAATTTCAAAATTTCCTCATTTTTAATAGCTGAGTAGTATTCCATTGTGTAGATGTAGTACAATTTCTGTATCTATTCCTCCACTGAGGGACATCTAGGCTGTTTCCAGATTCTGACTATTACAAATAAAGCTGCTATGAACATAGTTGAGCAAATGTCCTTAATTAATGCTGGGGCATCTTTTGGTCATATGACAAGGAATGGTATAGCTAGATCTTTAGGTAGCACTATTCCCAGTTTTCTGAGAAAAAGCCAGATTGATTTCCAAAGTGGTTGTACAAGTTTGCACTCCCACCAGCAATGAGAAGGGTTCACCTTCCTCCACAAGCTCTCCAGCAGGTGCTGTCATTTAAATTTTTTTTATCTTAGCCATTCTCATGACTGTAAGAGTTTTGATTTGCATTTCCCTGATGACTAAAGATGTTGAGTATGTTGAGTATTTCTTTTAAGTGTTTATCTTCCATTCGATATTCCTCTGTTGAGAATTCTCTGCTTAGCTCTGTACGTGATTTTTCTAGTTGGATTATTCGGTTTGTTGGTGTCTAATTTCTTGAGTTCTTTATATATTCTGGATATTAACCCTCTATCAGATATAGGGTTGGTGAAGATCTTTTCCATTCTGTAGGCTGTTTTTTTTTTTTTTTCTCTTGACATTGTCCTTTGCTTTCAGTCTCACG
>NW_026594721.1:0-6376 GCF_907164565.1 Psammomys obesus
TATGGATCTGGTTTACCCTTTTCAAACCAACTTTTGCTTTTTTTTTTTCTTCTTCTTTCTCATTGCCTCACAGATTAGATTCTTTCTCTCAACCCTAAAATTTTAGTTTGAGAGAATTTGTAGTGTTATAGGGAAACATGCATTTAATGTAACTTAAAATCCTATTAAAATAGGATTTTTGTTTACATTAAATTTTCATTAAATATATATTAAAATATATTTTGCGTTAACCAGTATGCACATTGCTAAATATGCACATTGGTAATTGTAATTCTTGGGGGGGGGGTGTCGTGTCTTGGTTTAATGTAGTACTTTGAGTTTTCCAAAATATAATGGTAATTTGAAATATTTTAGCATTATTGTTGCTTTGTAATTCTTTTAAAGGCATTTTGACATGAATTTTACTGTTATTAGTTACCTTATCAAACATCAGGAACTTTTGTTCTATTGGTTTATGATGCACTAATTTGTGTAGTATTAATTGATCTCTGCCTGCAGGCATGTAAGCTGTGTGAAATGTAACAGGTGCCCTAATTCCAGAAAATGTGTTGTAATTGTTTGTTTGTGGAACAGATGAATGAATGTCTTTAGGGCACAGCTGGTCCTCAGGTGGTGAGCATGAGTGGATTAATGATGTGACGGGGGAGTCACGCTTGTTTTGCTGCACTTGCCTCCACCGATTGCTGAAGCAGAACAAATATTAATTAACAGGGTAGGCTGATTGTCAGATCTGCCTTCCCTAGCTGATTTTGCACAGGTAGTTTAATTCTTTTCCTCCTTAAACCAACAGTTACTAGACATTTTCATCTTGATGCTTATTATCTATAATTTTCTTAATTAGAATGCATTTTGTCTCTTAAAAAATTATACAATACATTTATATTTAACATTTAAAAATATTTCTGAGGCACCTAAGATTGATGTGTTATACTTGGCACTTGAATTTCAAAAGCATTTGTTTCTCAAAGTATACCTAAGTTTTTCAAAAGCATTATTCCTAAGAATGGTTCACCACCTTTTTTGTGTTCTTAAAATACTCATGCATTTCAGGGTGGAGGAAACATGAAAAGCACCTAGAAGGAAACATACTGCTTGTCTCTCTCTTTTGAGCTTCTGTAATACTTCCTCTGTTGGTCTTGTGTGTTTTGGTCTATGAGGTCTGAAATAATTGAGAAACCTTTAGACAGCCGTCTGCATATGGGGCCACCACTAACAGCATCATCAGCACCGTAATGTTGGAGGGAAGAGTTGCTCATGTGATCATTCCCATGCAGTGGCCTATGACAAAGCAGAAGAGAGTGAGGAGGCTCATGAAGAAGTGATAGGAAGTTTGCTGAGGCTTTTGGTTCCTTTAAATAAGCTGCTGTTCATAGAAATGAAATCATTTCAGGATTGATACTGCTTAGACAGATAATGCAGGTATATCTTAATGTTACAAGTGCTTAATATTCCAAATATTAAAGACCATCGGACACATTGATTTAAGTTTGCCAGGTGATTCAGTCTTTCCTGTTTCCCCATTTAAAACAGTATAGTACTGGAAATCCACTTAAGTCCTTGTGCTATGACTGAAGCAATGCCTGTTTGCTGTTAGTTTTCATTGGTGGTCATTACTACCCTGAGGTTGGTGGTGTGGCTAGGTTTATGCCACTAGGGACCAGAGCAACCTGTCCCCCTCCTTTGTTTCCTTACACTGTTTAATATTACATCCCCTCAGCACCCAACCAGTGTTCCTGAAAAGAGTACATGTCCTCACTCTACTGAACTGCAGGCAGTGAGATGGACATAAAAATTCCTAAGTGTTCTTCTAAGTGAGATTTCAGAATGTGGCTAGAGTAAGTGTGAAGAATCCTTTCATGTGGAAGTAGACTCATTATATAACTACACATCCTGAAGGATTCTTGAATTTTCTTCTTTAAATTGATACTTTTTGAGTCTCTGATGGTCTAGACTTGAGGAGAAGAAGAGCCGGTTGGGGAAGTAAACAAGTTAGTGATGTTCACCCTTAGGAAAGTGCCACTGGCAATCTACTAACACTTCATTTTGTATTTAGTCCTCCTTAGGGTAATTTTAATTAATCTGGAAATATGTGAAAATTCTGTTTAGTTTTTTTAAAAAACTTCTGTTTTCTTGACTGACATTTGGCCCTTTGAAAAACAAAATAAAATTGGAAATGCTAATGTTTTGAGCCAAATAAGGAGGAAAATAAAAATGTCACCATGGTAACAAAGCTGCTTTCTAGATGGTTTCCTAAGATATGCCTGAACTAGAAGCAGATGTCTGATTTGAGAATCTTGCCTCCTTCAATGTAAACAAATAACTTCTGGGCAGGTGTTGGAAATAATATGGAAATCCTATTAAGGGGCCCTGGGTTTCTGTCAGTCAGTAGCCTGTGCCACAAAAGGGCTGGCTGTCACATAAAGGAACAGAGTAAACTCTCATTAGGCTTGAGCTTTTCCCAGGAAATGATTGTCTCCTTGTGTTTTTCTCCTGTGAATCTGAATGTAAGCTGTTGCTTCTATTGATCTATTCACTGGCTTTATTTTTCTCCTCTTCATTACAGATCTTCCCTTACCCTGCCAGCCCAAATTCTCCCCTTCACCCACAGCTTTCCTTTAGATTAACACTTGATCAGTGCTACTCCCCTGAGAGTTGTGACATTTGTGATTTTAACCTCCTAACCTGGGTGGGTGTAGGAGGGGCTTTAGAGACCTGAAGGAGGAAGTACAGCCTGCTCCCTGGGCCTGTTTTACAAAGGCCCAGGCTAATTGGATGGACACAGCCCTTAAGGCTATTTGAAACCAGCATTGAGCATTGGCTGTGAACATAAAGACTGTCATTATGTACATATACTTCAAGTTATATTTTCATATGAATTAAGCAGAAGTTTGAATTATGAAGAGTTTTTAGGTAAGCATCTGAAGTTCTACTGTCCAGTATTGTAGCCACATGAAACTTTATTTTTAACCTAAATTAGTTAAAAATATAAAACCCAGTTTTTTAGTTGCACTAGTCACATCTGATGTGCCCCAGTGGCCATAACAGGTAAGACACAGAGTATGCATCATTGCAGGAAGCTCACATAATGACACTGAAGAGATGGGCCTGATTGGGCTTTCGTCTGGCTGAAGCAAATTGCTAATATTTAAAGGCTGGGTCTCCTTGGATGTATAGAAAATAAGGACTATGCCAGGCCTGGTAGTGGAGGCTTAACGTAGTGAGACTATCACAAAATAAAAAGTAAAAGGAGGGCTGGGCTGGACTGGAACTTAGTGATAGAGAATACTTGCCTGGCACCTTGAGTCCTTAGGGGAGACAAAGAGAGCTACAGGTAGGAAGCCAGGCAAGCAGGTAGGCAAAAGGAAGACCAGAGGATGGGCAAGGACTATGTGTGTATTGGCTTTGGGGGTCAGTGCTGGTGTGGTAGGCTGCACTAATATGGTGATCTCCAAATTGGTGTGAGATTTTACTCATTTAATTTTTAGTCATGAGATCAGATGATCAGTTTAAAGGAGCTGGGTTTTTTGTTTGTTTGTTTGTTTTTCTTAATAGAAGCTGTAGGAGATACATTTTCATGTTTCCATATAGAAATTTATGGGGGAGGGTCAGTGTTGGAGGTTATAAGGAAGGGTGCTCTTTGTAATACAAGGTTAACCGTGGATAAACACAAAACAAGGCTTCAGAGAAGCAACACTATTATTATGCAGCATTTCTTGGACTATAGTCCCTGAGATGCACTTCATAAAGCCAATAAAGCTCGCACTGGTGGTCTCCTGTTGCCCTAGCAACGGACCATGGGGCACAGTGTATGTGAAATGCATGAACATCTGCGAATTAATCTTTCTTGGTTTGTTCTTTTCTTGGCACTGATTGGGCCACTTGGGCTTGGGCCTGTGACACTGAGTGTGAAGGGTAATCTGGAGCTGTCCCCAGGGCCTTGCCCCGAGTGGGTGGTGGAATGAAAAGTGAAGGGAGATTTATCTGGGTAGCGCATGCAGGAGTAGAGGGATTTAGCCTGACAGCACTCTCAGTGGGATGCTATTAGCTTACTTTCTGGTTGTATGGGGAATTGAATAAAATTTTTTTTCTAGTAAAACTGGACATCATTGAGTGGAAAAAATAATCTGCAGAGAAAATTGAAATAATGACTTGTGTTTATACTACTTATCATGCCTTGAAAGGTCTGAGATACCCATGTCCTTCCTTGGCTTAGCCCTTACCCCATACTGTACTATCAGTGGTATTATCAGCTTTCTGCATTGGATGGTCAGGTTGGGTTTTGTTCTGATACTATAATTTGATATTCACATAGTGTGGCCTTATTTTCAAGAATTTCAAAATAGGCTAGTGACATTTTTGCCCTCTAGAGAACAAATTATAACTACATATATCAACAAGAGAAACAGTACTTTTGATTTGGTTCTCCAGCAACCATCAGGATTAACTTCTTAGATCTCTTCCTCTTTTATAAACTGCCACCCACCTTGCTGGCATTGGCCCAGCTCCTCAGACTACATACTTCTTCCTGTCCATCCCAGATGCTCACTTGTAAATTGTTCTGCTCACCCTTGTCACTGTCAATTCCTTTCACTCTTCCTTGTTTGCTACCTGTGCCTTTTTCTTTCTCTAGCCTTTTGGGTCTCTTTTGGGGGAGAAATGAAAGAATGTTACAGCATAAGATACTATCATGATGGAGGCAGTCTTTTTTGTTTCTTTTATTGAAAATAAAACATTAAGTAAACACATGAAGACAATAATCACAGTCCATTTGACTTGTTTAGCATTTTATATTGAAGAACATTTGTGTAGAGAGAGGATTACGTAATTCTCTCAGTTCAAATGTTTTCCTTTTATATCAAAAAAGCATGAGTGAGATAAGGTCTTTATTTTTGTTAGACAAGTGGCCAAAAGTTACTTTAATGGTTCTTGACCTTTGACACGTATTGATATTAATAAATAAACTTGGAACTTGATCAGTGTGGCATAAATAAACCATGTAAAGTACTTCAGGGTTAGGTTTAGGGTTGGCTTTATTTTGTTTTGTTTTGTTTTTCATCTAGAAGACAGACCTGTCCTGTGTCATTGGTTTACAAAGTAAAGGTTAGACATGGTCCTTTTTTCAAAGCATTTTTATGTGAAAGTATAGAACAGATATTTTCAGAGTAGGATAAAGGATATTAGTGGATTGTGTCTACATTTCCCTGGACTTCCAGTATGAGTGCTGAGTTCTCTTAACACGTACATATAAAACAAATTTCTGATAGTGGGAGTACTTGGTCTGAGGCAAGAATTTATTAGTACTAGCACCATGTGCAAGTAATGGCCATAATGTTAATGGCCATATGCTGTCCATGCCCAGTCTTGTTGTGTGCCTTTCGCTCAAAATCTGAAATCAGCAAAGCAAGGGGAACGTGGTGAAACATTTTTTTTTTTTTTTTTGGCTTGGTTTGCTAATATTTGATTATTCTCACTTACTTTCAGGTATTTTCTCAGGTTTTAGGGAGGGAGTGACCATTGAAGCTTCTCTACTTCTCCATCGATAGTTCAGATTCAAATTTATTTCTTGTTGTCACTGTCACTATACTGATAGCTTGCTGACTCACTTACAGGCTCTAGGTCCATTTAATTCTGGGTGTTTTACTATTTACCACAGGGGTCTACAAATCTAGAGTTCTTGGCATAAAGAATTATGTTTAAAAAAGAATAGTACAGGACATGAAAGCCACACTTAGGATTTCTACTTTCTTCTAATGGTGTCCTGTGGTTCCTATAACTGTTCTACTTTTCAGGCTATTTTCAAGTCAATAGCTGAAGTTGCTCACTTTAGAGATAGAAGATGTCATCTGAATTTTACATGGAGAAGTAGAGAAGCTACCACGGTTACCTCCCCTCCACAACTGAAATCCTGAAAGTGATCGCCAGGCTCGTAGCTTGGAGGGCACAGTCTTTGTGCACAAAAGCTGTGGGGGATGTTTTCTTGGTGGTGGCAGGAGGTGCTCAGATGGCAGAGGGTTCTACCTCAAGTCAGGAGCCTCTTTGGCAGTTTCTTTGGTTTCTTTTATATTTCCCAAACTATGCCCTTCAGGAAAGGGAGGGGCAGGAACTGGGAACTTTTGTATCTTGAAATATTTTTTGTTGTTGTTGTTTAATAAACATCATTTTTATGAAAACTAGGCCAGAGAAATCTAAGATACCTTCAGGAACCAGTACTTTTAAACTACGGTCACAGCTTGTACACAGAACCTAACTATACTTAAAAAATACTCTCTGAATTCTTGCTGTACCCAGTAGAAGTGCAATTGAGTGGAGTTCCCTGGGGCCCTGCAGTGACACACACACACACACACACACACACACACACACACACACACACACA
>NW_026594722.1:0-2197 GCF_907164565.1 Psammomys obesus
CACACACACACACACACACACACACACACACACACACACACACACACCTGCGCCCTAGTAAAGCTTAGGTGGTGGTAAGAATTCCATGCAAAGGTTAGAAATAAAAGGATTAGTCGTGAAACCTTGGGCTTCTTAGAACAGAGATTATTGCTCAGAAATAGCTGGAGCCATGATTTCTGTTTTCATATGCCTCTCTTTCTTTATACTCTGCTTTGGTTGACTAGAAAGAAGTACCACAGGAATATTTGAAGAGCCTTGTTTAGTAGTTTATGTGGGAAGTTGTTGAATTATTCACATAGCAAATGATTAGACAAGCACTTGTCCATCTGACTGAATTATTCTACATGTTTGCGGAAGCAGCAAAGAATGTGAACATCGGTTCCTCCTCCAGCGGGTATACAGTGGCGGTATTGACCCATCTAGTTATTGGGTTTCAGCCTTTTGTTGACATTGTTGTAAATGAAAGCAGCCCCTGCCGATCTCTGAGCAGCTGGGCTGGGTAATTGTGAAGGATTCCTGCTTGTTGCTTTTACCCTGGTGTTTGCAGTGGGTTGTTTGCTTTGACTTTTGTTCAACTGTTGACAAAAGCATTAGATACAAATGGGAACAAATAAAGTGGTAAGATGCCAGGAGGGCTTGGCAGGAGCTGTGGCTTTCATCTTGACTTAAATGAGGATGGTGGAGCCTATCTAGATGGAGGTGTGTGTGTCTGTGTGTCTCTCTGTGTGTGTATGTGTTTTAGAGGCCAAGCTGGAAAATGGTTTGCTGATTATGAACATCAACTTTTTAAAGACCACAGAACTAAGGAGGCCATCAGTGTCATAGCCCCCCCTCAAAGCCACATTT
The DNA here is from genome assembly GCF_907164565.1 of Psammomys obesus. Taxonomy (NCBI): domain Eukaryota; kingdom Metazoa; phylum Chordata; class Mammalia; order Rodentia; family Muridae; genus Psammomys; species Psammomys obesus. Next base: position 847 of record NW_026594722.1, read on the forward strand.
TATTTCACCTTGCCTATCAGATATACTGTTAAGCAGTAATGATACTGCAGAAATAGGTTTTGAACTCCTTGAACAACTGAAAACGCTATTACTGTGGTTTTTTGTTTGTTTTTTGATAACGAAGGTACATTGGATTGGGTGATGACAGGCATGACATCATGATGGGGAAATTGGTAAGAACCATATATGCTAAAATAGTTTAGCTAGGAAAATGGAAGCCATTTACTGGAACACTTTTAATTTGGTTGAAACAAAATACTCTTTTGTATATTCAAATGTGGAGTAACTCAGCTGTTAAAAAGCCAGAAAATTAATGGTATTTTTAGTGAAATAGCAAAAGCATGTCAACAACATAGATGCAGATGATAATGCCGGCATTTTATTCATGAGGAATTACCAATGCACATTACAGGACAGCACGTGTGACTGAAAAAGATTGAGTGCTGGAGAAGCCACCATCCTTCTGCACAGCTTCTTTTCTGTGTGTGTTTTCCCTATCACAAGCCAAAGTGTAGTCCTTTTGGCCCTGATTATCGACTCATAAGCCAATGAGTTTGTCTCAGGGCACAGGTGGTCAGTGGAGGTCCATCATCTTTAGAGGAAGGGCCCTACTCATGGGTTCATCTCAGAAATTATGTAAAGGTTATCTAAAAGTATTGGCCAACAAAACATACCACAGTGCAGTGAATGGAAACTGTCACAGGCTCTTCTCATTTGGAATAACTAATGAGGCTAGAAATATGTTTATGAAGCACTAACACACATAAACGGAAACTGTGTTTAGGGAATTAAAATGCCCTTTGGAGCAGTACACTTTGGTGATGTAATTCTTGTCAGGTTGACTAAATTATATTTTAGTGAAAACTTTGTGTTATGTTTTGGTCCAAGGTGTTCTATTCCTATCGAGGACCATTTGTTGGTAAGGCTTTACTTCGTTCTAGAGAAGGGAGGAAACTGGGACACTCTACCCTGTTGTGTTTTCTGGCCTCAGATATTGAGTTCCCCATACACTATAAGTGAATAAAGGTATGGATTGTATCTTTTTGTAGGTAGGCTTTGGTTAACCTACTTCATGGATCAAATCTTAAAAATTTATATAGTCAGAAAGCTTAGTACTTACGACTGACTGAGCATTTTAAGGTGGGCCTTGCAGGTTTTCATATTTGCATTTTAGGTAATCCTGGAGATTAGTAGCAGTTGAGGATCTGAGACTTGATTGCAAATGTTTATGTATGTTATATGCCAGTTTACTAAAAAGTACTATAAAATGTAGCTTGTGGGGTTTTGGTTCTCAGGTGATCTGTTTTTTTTTTCTTCCAGCAGTGAGAATCAAATAGATATAGATACTGAA
>NW_026594723.1:0-25968 GCF_907164565.1 Psammomys obesus
CAATTGAAGTGACCAGCAACCTATTTCCTGCTCCTGGCTCCGCCCCCTACCCCCCCACCCCCGCCGTGTGCCACCTCAGGTTTTATAAAATGGAGGCTAAGCCTCCGAGGCTGTAACGCCTGTAGCGTGGATTCAAATCCCGACGCTACCAGAAGACGGACTATATTTCAGAACAAAATAATAGTGTTTTAAGTAACTTAAACTTCTGAAGAATACATTACAATAAATTATAGGATTATCCTGAACAATAAGATGAACAGAAGAGACAGTTTGCTGGCGGAATAGGGTGCCTAGAGGAGACAGCTTGCCAACCTGGGTCAGCACTGGGATTTGTTTTGAAACTGCTGGGATACAAAGTAAATAAACTGTAATCAATATAAAAAAGAGAAAATTTCATTAAAAAAATAAAATTACCCCTAATGACATACTTTTTAAAAAAAGTGTTTTGTTTTTTGTTTTGTTGTGTTTTGTTTTGTTTTAAAGGCAAGGTCTCCCTAAATATCTCAGGCTGCTCTGTAACTTGCCCATAACCTTAGACTAAGATGAAAGACTTTTTTTTTCTTTCTTTTTTGTAATTTAAATTTTTTCACAATTTATTTATTATATATCCCGATTGACACCCCCTCCCTCAACTGCTCCCAGTCCCACCCTCCCTGTCTCTTTCCCCCATCCCCTTCCCCTAGTCCACTGAGAGGAGTTCTCCTCTTTTGCCAGCTGCTCATAGCTTATCAAGTGTCATCAGGACTACCTAGATCCTCTTCCTCCGTGGCCTGTCAAAACCGCATAACCAGGGGCAACCAAGCTCAAGATAGAGGCAGCACCTGCTTCCCTCACTCGGAGATCCACATGGAGACTGAGCTGCCAATTGGCCACATCTGAGCAGAGGGTCTAGATCCTCTCCATGCATGGTCCTCCGTTGGTGAATCAGTCTCTGCAGGACCCCCTGCACTCAGATCCTTTGGCTTTGTTGGTCTCCTTGTGGGGTTCCTGTCCCCTCCATGTCCCTCTATCCATAGACCCCTCTCTTCTTCCATAAGACTCCCTGTGCTCTGTCCAAAGATAGGCCCTGAGTCTCAGCATTTGCTTTGATCCCGTGTTGGATGGATCCTTTCAGAGGACCCTCTATAGTAGACTCCCATCCTGTTTCCTCTCCTCCACCACTTCTGGTGTCTATCCTGTTTGCCATTCTGAATGAGATTTAAGCATCCTCCCTAGGGTCCTCCTTAGTGTTTAAATTCTTTAGGTCTGTAGATTTTAGTATGTTTATAAGTGGCTAATATCCACTTATAAGTGAGTGTATACCACGCCTGTCTTTCTGTTTCTGGGATACCTTACTTACGATGATCTTTTCTTTCTTACAGAAATTTACTACCTCATTGATGGTCTAAGCCTCAATTTATTTGATATTATAACACAATTCCAACATTTCTCCCTTTCCTTTCCTTCCTTCAATCCTTTCTGTATATTCCTTCTCACTCTCCTTCAAATTTTACTGCCAAACCAAACCTGCCTCTTAAAAATAGTTGTAAGTCATTTTCTATCCATCTAATTAAGCTTCTGACTGCAGAGGAATTTACATTCATATTAACAATTCCCATATAAAATAAAACTATAAATTGTTTAGAGATATTGAAATGACCCGTCCTAGTTACTGACAATCACACTAAGCTGATTAAGACTATCAGAGTCCTTTAATCATGGCCAGACCAAGAAAAGACGTAATAAATAAATAAACAAATAAATAAATAAATAAACAAACAAACAAGCACAATCATATCAGTGTTCAAGGGGTGGTGCATCAGCTTTGGAGAGGATTGAACTGCCTTGTAACATCTGTCTTTTTGCAGCAATTAGCAGTATTTTCCAGACACAACAGTACAATAATTTTTAATTTACACCTCCTCTAATTTTGTGTTTTAGCTTACACTAAAATTAATTAATTCATACAGATGAACCACATCCAGGGTCCTAGACATTCTCAAAAGCATTGCCAAGGCAGATGTGTCTATTGGGGGATGGAAAGCTGTAAAGTGTCTAGGCACATACAAAATAAAGTCAGATCAAGATGGTACCACCTTAGTCACTTCAATATTTAAGTCCTTTATTTTTTCCCGCTATTCCTTTCATATCTAGGAAAGGACAGCTGTAAGAAATACATAACATAATAACAAACACTCTTTTTCACTAATTGTTATTGCATGCATATATGTATTTGTATATACACACATGTTCCTAAATATAACCTGTTCAATCTATATCATGTTACCTGTATGCATGTTTTCAGGGATATTTGGCACTGGGCAACTAATTGGTATGTTCTCCCCTGAGGAACACTACCTTTCCCATTCCCAACTTTCCTCAGTTACCTATAGTTCTTTGTGTAGGAGTCAGACCTTGTGGGCTTTTCCCCATTAAGCTTGGTATATTCACTGTTGTCCTCCTTATTCAGCTCATATTTGGCATTCATGCTGATGAGACTTTATAGATATAGCTTCTGACTTTTCTAAGAGACATGATCTCACAGCAATTTCCTTGATCTTTTGGCTCTTACAGTCTTTCCATGCCCCCTTACACAACATTCCCTGAACCTTAAGTGCAGAAGTGCTTTGTGGATGTGAGAAGACTATTTTTTTAATTTTTTTTTTACTTATTACAATTTGTTCATTTTGTAACCCTGCTGTAGCCCCCTCTCTCATTCCCTCCCAATCCCACCCTCCCTTCCTCTTCTCCTCCCATGCTCCTCTCCAATTCCACTGAGAGGATAGGACCTCCTCCCCTTCCCTCTGACTTTAGCCTATCAGGTCTCATCAGGACTGTCTGCATTGTCTTCCTCTGTGGCCTGGTAAGGCTGCTCCCCCCAGGGGGAGGTGATCAAAGAGCAGGCCAATCAGTTCATGTCAGAAGCAGTCCCTGTTCCCATTACTATGGAATCTACTTGGAGACTGAGCTGCCATGGGCTACATCTCTGCCGGGGTCCTAGGTTATAGGTATGCATGGTCCTTGGTTGGAGTATCAGTCTCAGAAAAGATTCCTGTGCCCAGATATTTTGGTTCTGTTGCTCTTCTTGTGGAGCTCTAGTCCCAGGAAAGACTATTTTTTTAAACATTTTTAACCATAAAAAATAAATGTTTGAGAAAATGGATACTCCATTCACCTTTAATTAATCACCACATCACTTTGTAACTCATGAATATGTAGGATTATATATCAAAAATAAAATGTACCCAGCATGGTAACTCTGTCTGCATACATAATTCTATACAGCTAGCATGCAGCAAATTGCCCAGGCAATTTTAACAATAACATTATATGTTCTAAGGCAACCTCAAAAACACAGTGAGCCCTTGCTTCAAAAGATTAAATAAATAAATAAATAAATAAATAAATAAATAGATAAATAGTAAACGAGGCTGTTATGCTAGAATGTGCCTTTAATTCCAATACTCAAGAGGCAGAGACAGGCAGATCTTTATAAGTTCAAGTCCTGTCTGACGTACATTGCACATTCCAGGTCAGCCATGGCTACACAATGAAACCTTGTCTCCTAAATAAATAAATAAATGAATACTTATCTCATAAGAGAGTCCATGTGAATCCCAAGAAGCAGGCACATTTTCAAGCAGTACTTCAGTTCGGAAAAATTATGAAGCCAGGGATAGAGCTCAAATATTTGCATTAGGTGGCTGCCGGATAACTGTCATATGCCCTAAAGTATGACATTCATTGTTCTGGGAACACTATTTCTCACTTGGGTAAATGAACAAGCTTTATTTTATCTTTTTTTTTTTTTACAGATCCCACAACTCTGCGGCTTCTCAATTATGCTTCCTGTCTAAATTTGAAAACTGTTGTTTATTTCTTGACCACCAACTGTACACCTATTATTGTGGTGAATACAATGAAGACAACATAAATAATTTAATTTCCAGACTTGCAATATAGATGCTCCAGGCATAGGAAACATGAGTTTGTTTTGTAAGACCACAGCCAGTAAAGGTCATATGAATTACACTGACAATAAATAAGGATTCCGGGAAATAAAAAGAGGGAAATCTCAGTTATAAGAGGGAGAACAGACTCAGAAATAGTCATGGTCAAACCAAACCTTTTCTTAAAAAGGTTGTGAGTCATTTTGATTCATAGTTTTATGTCACTTTGACACAAACTAAAGTCGTATGAGAGGAGGAGTATCATTTTAAAAAATGCCTCTGTAAGATTGATTGTAGGAAAGCTGCAATTTAGTGATCGATGTGGGAGGGCCCAACCCATTGAGGGTGATGCCATCTCTGGGCTGGTGGTCCTGGGTTCTGTAAGACAGCAGCTGAGTAATCTATGAGGAGCAAAGCCAGTAAGAAGCATCCTTTCTTGGCCTCAACCTCCTGTTTTCTGCCCTTTTTGAGCTCCTATCCTGACTTCCTTCAGTGATGAACAGTAATGTGTAAGTGTAAGCCAAATAAATCTTTTTCTCCCCAAGTTGCTTCTTGGTCATGGTGTTTCATCACAGCAATAGTAACCCTAAGATATTCATTTTCTACCACAAGACAATAGTATAATGCTTAGCTATCTAATTAAGCTTCTGACTGCAGAGGAATTTGCATTTATCTTTAACAGTTCCCCTGTAAAATGAAATTTTTAAATAAGAGGTTTTAGAGATATTTAAGTCCATTTTTTTCTTTATTTCTTCTCTCAGTCATAAGAAAGGGCAGAGGTACATAATACATAACATAATAACATAAATACTTGACAGAAGTGACAATGCAGCACCATTGCAGACATGTTTAAAATAGCCATCTAAGTTTTTACTAGAGTATACTTACAGGAAGCTACTCTAAACACCACTGTGTGGGGACCCTTTTCCTCCTATGGGGTTGCCTTGTTCAGCCTTAATATGGGGGGGGGGTCTAGTCTTACTGTAATTTGATATGCCATGTTTGGTTGATATTCCTGAGAAGCCTGCTGTTTTATGAAGGGAAACAGGAGGAAGAGTGGATGGGGCAGGGAGAGAGAGGAGGTTGGAGGAGAGACTGGGAAGAGAGTAGGGAGAAGATGTAATACTTGAGAGAAGAAAAATTTAAAAAAGGAAAAAGAAATACGAGTCTCACTTGTATTATCTTAATAGCTTTTTCAAACCAAATGTAAACTGAAAGTGTTGATGTGTACTATTATCGCAGTCTATGTGGAAGCTGCTTTGGAGGAAAAAAAAATACACTGGTTGTGGTGACACAAAACTGTAATCCAAACAATATAGGAAGCAGAACAGCAAATAATATTACAGGTTCAAGGCTACCCTACATGACATAATGAGTTCTAGGCCACCTTGGACTCCATAAGATTCTGTCTTCCAGCTTGGGTTTCATGTGGGTTCACTAGTAAAGGCAGCAGGGGCTTTCTCCAACATGGACTCTATTCCCTGATGTTTGATCACTTTCCCCTGGCAAGGCTGCTTTGAAAGACCACAGGGGAAGAGGATAGGATCAGTTGTGATGTGACTCGATGAACTGAAGTGGGTTGGTATGGAGACTCCCCTTTTCTTCCTTTGCTTCTATTCCACAAAGAGAAGGCAGACATAGAAAACTCAATTTTGTGTTTAATCACCAAAAGGTCTCTGTTTAGAGTCACCTGTAAATTAAAAATATTTTCTCCTATTAGGTAGGTTGTGTCTTCAGTTTTGCTATCTGAAAGCTTTTAAGTCTAATATTTGCTTTTTTTCTGTACTTTTTCAGAGCTTTGTCTAAGAAAATCCCTACCCACTCCAATATTGTGAAACAAGTTATATTTCTTCTAACTTCATTTTTCAGACTTACATTTACTTATTTAATCGATTTGGAATTGATTATTCTAACTAGTAAGAGACAATGTTGATTCAATCTTGATTCATTCTTCTGTATAAAATAAGCACTTTTACCAGCACCATTGGTTGAAGTAAATATTTCTCAAAACAAGATATATAAATAGGCAACAAGCATATGAAAAAGTTGAAGTCATTATTCATCAACACTTAGGAGTGCAGGCCCTGAACCCCACCTGGGCAGCATAGAAGAGCTGGCTCTGGTGGTGTTGGGGGTAAGGGTCAGCCTAGAGGGTGTGTGCTCAGGAGAACTGGCCCTGCCATGAGGTGGCTTGGGTGCAGGGGTGGGTGGTGATGCCCTACACTCCTTCACCCCTTGCCACCTGAGGCAGTAGGGAGGTAAGGATAATTAAAAATTGACCAATGCAGAGTCAAATGGGACTTAAACATTCTGATGTGTCATTTTACAACAGTGATTATAAATAACAATAATGCATTGCACATTTCAATTAACTAGAAAAAATATTTTAAGTATTATTAGTATTAAGAAATGGTGAGTGAGGAAATAGTCATATTTAACCTGATGGAAACATCATACAATGCATGGATATAATGAAAAATTACATGATACATTGGAATATGTATATTTGGTGTGTGTGTGTGTGTGTGTGTGTGTGTGTGTGTGTGTGTGTATACCTCTGAGAAAAAGATGCTATCATAGGGTGGGGAAGTCCTATGTGTGGATTTTAATTGATCAACACTGACAAAGATTCTCTTCATGACCAAATTTTAGTCAGGCTCCTTTAAGGCCTCTCAACTTTCAGAACTGCAACTTTCAAGACAAATTACTTCAGAACAACCCTCCCTCACCCACACACATACATACACACTAGGATTCTTGAGCAAATAGTTTGTTTATATAAGCACAAGACCACGTTCTTAAATTAATGAAAACTAAAGACCTCTAAAATCCCTGCCTAAGAGAGCTCAATGCCACCAAAGGAATTTACTGTTTGTTCCTGCTGGCTCTTGCTAAAGACATTAACTCTCTTTCCCAAGAGCATATATACTTTAAAAAACTTATAAAAAAATCTTTATCTAATTGAAATGTTATTCTCTACAACTTAGAAACATGTTTCTCAAATACCTGGGAGCCATGCCTTTGAACTGTAGTCATCAAGAAAGGTAAAACAATGCAGGCAGTCCTGATGAGACCTGATAGTCAAATGGAAGTGGAGGAGAGCCTCCCCTATCAGTGGACTTGGAGAGGGGCATGGGAAGAGGTGAGTTAGGGAGGGTGGGATTGGGAGGGAATGAAGGAAAGGGTTACAGCTGGAATACAAAGTGAATAAATTATAATTAATATAAAAATTTTTAAAAACTAAAGGAAGAAAAAAATTAAAAAGAAAAAAGAAAGGTAAAGCCAATGTCTCTCAGATTCCTTGACACAGGAAAAGATAAACCAACTGGCACCAGAGAGCAAAAAAAGATACACTGAACGTATTTCCTAACCTCTCCTCCAAAGTACTCAGCACTTTTTTCTTATTTTCATTATTATTATTACTATTATTATTTATTACAATTTATTCACGTTGTGTCCCAGATGTAGCCCCCTCCCTCATCTTCTCCCAGTCCCACCCTCACTCCCTCTTCTCTCCCTATGCCCCTCCCCTTAGTCCACTATTAGAGACAGTCCTCCTCCCCTTCTATCTGACCCTAGCCTATCAGGCCTCATCAGGACTGTCTGAATGCGCATTCTCTGTGGCCTAGTACTCAGCACTTTTAAGATTGCTTGATTTTTGTCTTGGCAATGCTGTGCTCTGTTCACCTGAAGTCTCTTTTCTCTACTGTGGTGGCCTGAATAGGATCTGTATTTCTACCTTGGAATGAACATCTGGCTTTAATTCACTTTGACACTGTGAACTAACAAGTTAAAAATTAGTTAAGACATGGAGGCTGAGGGTAACCTGAGAATGTAGTTCTTTTCATTAAATGGAAACACTCAATAGAGAGGAGAAATGTTTAGAAGAAGTGATTCAAGAAGCAAATAAACCTTTCAAGGCTCTAGAAGCTTGAATGAAAGCTGTGAGAATTACAAGATTCACAAGGCAATATAAGCAGTAATAATTGACGAATACAGGGCTAGCAAAGCTGTCTCAAACCCTGCATAGAGCACCAGGGTTGAGGATTTGGGGAATTATGATGCATGCAGGGATGTTGCAGATAAATGCCTTTGTCCCATCAATGTAACTACTCACTTATGCTCCTGTGAGTAACCCAAGTAAACATACTGCTCACCAAGCCATACTTGGATGGAATTGTTTCTTTGATACCATTGGTACCCTATCTTGTATAAATAATAGCTGTTTACATCTCTTTAGAAAATCACACAACATAATTGGCACTTGAACAGAAACTAACAGAGCCAAGGTTGAATTTAAAAGTAAAGGAGTGTTTGCATGGTGTCTTCATTGAAGCCAATCCGTCTGAGAGTGAGGGGTCTGCAGGAGCAGTCCTGATAGAGCTACGTCTCCTCCTCAAGAATATTAGGTGATAGTCCTTCTTGCTGCATGCTCCCTCAGTGGATGATAAAACATCCACTGTTGGGTTTAAAGTGAGCCCTCAAAAAGGCAGTGCTAGTTACAACGTTCTAAATAGGACTCTGGACTGGCAAAAGAGAAAGATTGTTACTGGGTAAACAGAGGCCTAAATTCAATATTCCTCAGGAATCCCATAAGGCAGGTTTCTGCTTACCAGGACCTCCCTTAATCCATCCCCAAAGGTCAACTACCTTGGGAAAGATCATCTAGATCCTGATCAATGTAAACCACCTGCATCAGCTCAGAGACCCCCCCGACCCTGATGACTGTCATATAAAATCTTCTTGTTTTTTTTTTGTTTGTTTGTTTGTTTGTTTTTACCATCCCTTCTCCTCAAGAGATACCCTTGGCAGTGTGATCCCCAATAAAACTTTCTTTTTACTCAGTGGTCCAGTTCAGTGCATTTAATGTATTCTCATTTACACTTGGTGGTGAAACTCAGAAGAGGACACTGGGTTATCTTCCAAAGGGTCCTGTCCCTTCTAACAGAACCAAACTGCTGGTTTGGTCCTCCCAAGTACAGTTTATTTACATATGCTGGCTCCTATTGTAACAGAACGTCAGACTTAGTAGGGCCCCAAGATCTTAGCACAATTGACTCCTTGACAGAATGTCACTCAGCATGTAAAACTTAGCACATAGATAGCACTACTTTCCAAAACTAAAACAAAAGCTTATTCTATTAAAGCCCATAGTTCTGGGAAAGTCTTTAAATGTACTAACCTTGCTTTTTGGCTTCTGTAGTTCTGCTTCTTTCTAATTGTTCTTGTTAAGTGAAGTATGTCAACCTAGAACATAGTTTTTGTACTTACAAGCTCACCCTAGGAAAAGCTCAGGGCTAAACTGGAATTCCAAACACACAGTATAGTTTCCAACATGCTAACAAAGACTATTAGCTTAAATCCCTGTCCAAGTAGTCTTCTCTGGTGAGTTCCCCACAATATTTCTGGAGGTTCCACTGGAATCTCCAAAGACCAGACTCTCAGAGCCCCTTTGAGAGAGGAAAAGTGTGGTAGCCAGGGGGCTCCTAGGGGATGCTAAAGCTGAGATGTTCCATCTCTCCAGGGCTCCCTTTGACCAATTACTGCTTAACATCTCAGATGAATCTGATACCTCTAACCTAAAAGAAAACAAATTAGAAAGTTTCCTGGTCTCACTTTGGGAAGTGAGGCTGGTTAATATGTCACTGGATCCGGGTGTATGGATGTGTGGTGACCACGCATGGTTGTTCTCTCTCTCTCTCTCTCTCTCTCTCTCTCTCTCATCCAAAGACACCCCAAAACCCTCCACCTGTCCCACTCTGGGAGCAGGAGTGCTTGACTGTTTTGTTGTTTAACTCCTGTTCCTGCCAGAGTTGGTCCCTGTGTGGAGGTGTGGAGAGGCTGAGGCCAAGTCTCTCATCCAGAGCCTCCTGCCATCTAAGCCGAATGCATACGGTGAGGGGGAAATTGTTTCCCAGGTGAATTCCCTCCACTCTGCCTGCTCTAAGCAGCAGCCAGGAAGGGAAAAGTTTCCCTGGGCTGAGCCCAAAGGAGAAGAAAAAGTTCCACTTCTTTTTCATTCATGATTTATGTCTCCTTTTTAACCAATGATCCATAAAATACAAACAAACAAACAAACAAAAAATGGCCCCTGGGCTGGACAGGGGGATAGCTGCCAGACAACACAGACTGGACAGAATGGATTTTCCTTCTGTTTAACATTGACCAAGGAGACATTTAACAACTTTTGCTAGATCCTTTTTAAAGGATTAAAGGCAGCTGCTGACAGCCACTCCTGATGAGACCTAATTGACTAGGATCAGAAGGAAGGAAAAGAAGTCCTCCCCTATCAGTGGACTTGGGGAGGGGCATGCATGCAGAGGGTGGAGGAAGGGAGGGATTGGGACGGGAGGAGGGAGGGAACCACGGCGGGGGGTACAAAGTGAGTAAAGTGTAACTAATAAAGAAAAATAAAATAAAATAAATAAAAAAGGCAGCTGCTACAAAGATGTCCTCTGTCACCTAGCCTAACCTAAATATTACAGAAAAGGTATAAAAGAATTTAAAGGTAAAGGTAGGTCCTATTTGCTGAAGGTAGCTTAAAGGTTGCTTAACTGATTGGGATAAAACTTTCTGCATAATCTAAAAGGCGTCATCTCCTTCTCTGATGAGGAGACGCAGTTAGATGTACAGATACCCAGCAGAATTTTAGTGTCTCACCCTTTGTCAGAAGAAAAGAGCAGGACTGGCCCAACACCAGGCTTCTAAAATTGTTCAGCTAACCAGTTCAGCTACCTCCATAAAGATTAAGCAATACCAAATGATCCTGCAAGCAAAAGGGGAAATTGCAGTCCATATTGCCTGGCTTAAAGAAACAGGCATTCTGGTGTCTGCCAGTCACCTTGAAATATACCTCTCCTGCCTGTGAACACACTTGGAACCTCTGATTCTCATGAATCTGATTCTGTACACTGTCTTGGACCTGAAAGAAGTGTTCTTCAGCCTTCCATTGGCAGAGTTGAGTCAACTGATCTTAAAATTTTAAATGAACAGACCCACTGGGGGGTTACACAGTGGATATTGTACCTAGATCACCCAGTTGCTCCAGGATTTAAAAAACAGCACTAAATACGGACAACTTCCTGACCTTCCATCAGTGGTTTACTGGAAAGATAGATATAAAAGAGCCACTGAGGAGAGGGATGGCTGCTGCAAAAGTTACAGACCTTGAGCTACAAAACGTCAGGTAAAAAGACCAACTTTGTAAAAAGCTACCTATCTTGGCTACTAGGTTTTTTGCTTTTTGTTTTTCTGTTTTGTTTTGTTTTGTTTTGTTTTGTTTTGTTTTGTTTTGTTTTTAGGAAGCCTGTCTCAGAGTAGGAGTGATGCTATCCTTTGATCCCAACTCCAAAGACTAAGGGACAGGTTCAAGAGTTCCTAGGTATAGCTGCGTATTGTTGCCTCTGGATACCAGAGTTTATGGAACTATCCAGGCCTCTATACACCAGCACAAAAAGGGCACTTTGGTGGTCTGAGTAGGAACCCCCCCCCCATAAACTCACGTGTTTGACTGCTTGGTCTATAGGGAGTAGCACTGTTAGGTGGTATTGCCTGGTTGGAGGAAGTGTGTCACTGTGGGGGCAGTCTTTGAAGTTGAAGATGGCTCAAGCTAGGCCCAGTGTGATACACAGTCTCCTTCTGTTGCCTGTGGATCAAGGTGTAGAACTCACAGCTCCTTCTCCAGCATCAGGTCTGCCTGCATACTGCCGTGTTTCCTGCCATGATGATAACAGACTAAACTTCTGAACTGTCAGCCAGCCCAGTTAAATGTTATCCTTTATAAGAGTTGTCATGGTCATGGTGTTTCTTCACATCAACAAAACCCAAAATAAGACAGGCACCAAGCCTCTAATATGGACTGAAACTGAACAAAAGACATTTGAGGCTTTAAAAAACAGTTCTGATTTCTGCTCTAGGCCTAGAAATTCCAGATCTCTCAAAACCTTTTCAAAATCTCTCAAAATCATTACTTAAGGGTTTTAACCCAAACAATGGGACCATGGAAATACCCACTATGCAAACAACTGGACCCTGTAGCCACAAGATGACTCATTTTTCTAAGAGCTGTCTAATTACTACTACCACTAATACGAGAAGTACCAGTACTAAGGCTAGTTTAACAAAAGAAAGCAAAAAGTTAACTCGGGGTCAAGATCTTATACTCACAGCACTCCACGATGTTGTTGAGGCCCTTTTACGAGGAACACCAGAATGCTGGTTATCTAATAACTGTGTGACCAGGCCCTATTCCTAGCACACCCTCGAGTCCAATTTGGGAAACCCACCTCCATCAGTTTGGCTACCGTCTGGCCTGATGATACAGATGTTTAGACATGACTGTCATGAGATGAAAGATGAAATCAGGTATGTGGAAGCTTCAGTAGTTACTTTAATCAAAACAGTTTGAGCCCAAGCTAGGTAACTTTGCCTAGAGCACAGAAATGATCAACCTGACCCATGCTTTCATATACACCAACTGTCAACCTATATGATTTTACTACTGGGTATGTCTACAGTATGATCTGTAGAGACAGAGGGCTTTTCACTATTGGGGAAAGGGACATTTAAAATTGTCCCCTACAAATTACTGTTTTCCACTGCTGGGCTGCTGTTCTGGCTGCCAAACAAATGACCTTGAGCTCAGTAGGGCCTATTGATATTCTGATGACATACAATGACTTGGTGCTGTCTGAGACTCGATGGTATATAATGGACAGCTCACATCCATGGGTTGGTGGAGGATACCAGGGAGAAAGATAATTCTTCCAGGGCTGGCAACTGGCAGGGCTGTTGGTAACTGACATGCACCAGGCTACTCATCTGGGGTTCACAAACTTTCTTAGTTACTCAGACCAAGGCATGGTATACCTAGACCCTAGACTGGACAGCCTAAAGTGGGATGTCTCAGCCAGATGCCAGGTTTGTGCTTAAACAAATCCAATACAAAAAGCTCGTACCCAGGAAGGGGTCAGAACAAGAGACCAACACCCTGGCAAACTCTGGAAAAACTGACTTCACCACAATCCAACCTGTGGGGGAAGAATAAAAGTACTAGTTTTTGTAGATACCTTTTCTGGGTGGAAAGAAACGTTCCCCACCCACACTGAAACTACTCAAATAGTAGCTAAAAAGTATCTCCAGGAATTGGTCCCCCAGTTTGGCCTCTCCCTGGGATCCAACAGTGGCCTGGCTTGCATCACCAAAACCGCTCAATTAATAGCTAAAGCTTTAGACATAGATTAAAAACATCATTGTGCATATAAACTTTAAAGTTCTGGCCAGGTAGAAAAAAAATGGGATGTTAAAAGAAACTCTAACACAAAGGGTAAATAGTCTGCCTTCATTTGTTTACTTTGACACCAATGCAACCTGTATAGGGAGAGATTTACCCACTGTGAGATTATGTTTGGAAGACTTCCTCACTGCTTCTCAGGCTCAGAGATGACAGTTGGCAGAACTCTCTAACCATTCCTTTCTCCAGTCACTACAGGCCCTCCAATTCTCCAAATCAACAATTCATTGGACTATCCGGGAGACCCATATGACCTTATAGTCCACCACCAATTTCCCCTTGTTCAAGACCAGTGATAATGTCTGGAGCAAGAAGGTAGCAAATGGGAGCTGGAACTAACCTGGAAAGGACCCTACAAAGCAATTTTCTCCACTCCTATGGCTGTGAAGGTAGTTGGCATTACATCATGCACCCACGACATCCAAGTCAAGAAAGCAGAAACCAAATAAACTGTCTCTGGACTACGGACCCACTGAAATTAAGGTTTCATTCTACCCTAGGGCCTTTCCACTCCCTGCCCATGTACCTCCTCTTGAATCTTGTGTTTTACACTATGGGTATGAATAAGGGTCATGGTTCACCCCCCCCCCCACACTACCCTCTTTAAGCCTAGAATAGAAACCGAGGAAGACAAATACAGCGAATGTATTAGCTAGCATGACTACAAACCAGCAACCCATATTCCATATTGACCTTTACTTCCTGACGCCCACTTTAAGTGTCTGGTTGTATGGAGGAAAAAAAAAAGATGTAGAAATGTATCATTTGAAATAAGAATACAGAACTTAAAAATCTATGTATGTCCTGGGGCTGAGCTCCCTGTTGCCAGAAACAAAGACGTTTCCTTTGGGGGGGAAAAAATGGAACAACAAAACTGAGTTTTCCTGAAATTTTTCTTTTAAAAAATCTGGCCTTTGGGAAACAGGAAAAACCTGAGGAATCAGATTCTATGCCACTGGAAGGGACCCTAAGGGTAGACTTAATCATTCCCAGCCAGAAATCAGCCAGGATTGATGGTTATGCTTAGACAGCGAGCCTCTGTGCTGTTAGCCCATTAACTGACAAAATGAACTATGACTGGGGGCAGCCCAAATTAATATTAGAGTACTTACAAGGGAATGAAACTTGTCTAATGGCCAAAACCTTTAGGCCCTTCCCCTTATTCTATTGCCTGCTATTATGCCTTGTATGTTAATTCATCAGGTTAACAGCAATATTACTGAGCCCCTGAGACTATTTGGTAGGCATGTTTGACCAAATGTCCCTCTTCTGATGCTTCCCAAACTGAGTAGACAGGTTGATCAGGACCTAGAGGTATTAAAACAATAGTTAG
This sequence comes from Psammomys obesus, assembly GCF_907164565.1. Classification (NCBI taxonomy): domain Eukaryota; kingdom Metazoa; phylum Chordata; class Mammalia; order Rodentia; family Muridae; genus Psammomys; species Psammomys obesus. The sequence goes on from NW_026594723.1 coordinate 14,555, forward strand.
GTTCCCTTGAAGAAATGGTTCTTTAAAATGGTCCTAAAAAGAAAAAAAAAAAAAAAAAGACTTCTTATGAGACAAAGAAAACTATGGCTTTAGGAGAAACATGTGTTTCTGTTTTTATTTATCAGGAGCAATTTAAAAAATCTTGTTATAGTTGGGAAAAAAACCTCAAAAAGAAACACATGCATATATAAAATTATTGCTGCCACTTTCTATTCTCTTGATCCTCTTGCTAGCCTACTCCGCTGTCACCACTGACTTGGTCTTTACTTAGAATTCTGATTGGACTGACAGAGGGGCTTTGCCTCTTAAACTATGTGGCCAATTGTGTATCCGCTTAATAAAATTAATGGTCCTTAGGACCAATAGACCTTTTGTAGCAGGATGAGTCCATGATTTGACTCATCCACTAAGACCAGTTGGAAATGTAACAGCGTCTCAGATTTAGGAGGCCCCAGACCTTAGTACAATTGACTCCATGATGTAAGTAACATTCAGGCTGCAAAACTCAGCATGTAGACAGCACCACAGGCCAAATCTAAAATGAAAGCCTAATCCATCAAAGTTCATAGTTCTGGGAAAGTCTCTAAATGCACTAACCTTCCTTTTTTATTTCGGTAGTTCTGCTTCTGACTTACCATTCTTGATGACTGAAATATGTCAACCCAGAACATGGCTCTTGAGCTTAAACACTCACCATGATAAAAGCTCAGGGCTACAATGGGATCCCAAACATTAGTCACCAATCAACTAATAAAGACTTTTTGTTGGCTTAAACCCATATCTGAGCAGTCTTCTCTTGTGGTTATCCCACAACATTCCTACCTCATGAACAATATTTTACTTAGATTTAGACTTCCTAAATCCGTACAATGGAATAATGGCCTAGTAGTCATCTTTATCTAAAGTCACTCAGCTCTTTGCAAGAGCCCGAGCAATACATTTCCTATTGCCCCTACTCTCCAGAAAAGGTAGAAAGAGCTAGTGGACTTATTAAGACACATTTATCAAAACTGTCTTCTGAACTTTACCTTCCTTGGCCTTAACTCTTACCTGTAGCCCTAATTTACATGCCAGCCACAAAATGAACCACCTCCTTCCTGAGCCTATTTGAGTTAATGCACAGTCATCCTTTTGTTGGGGGAAAATTTCCCTCCTCTGGAACCAGTTCTATTCCATGACTACTTAGCTTCTCTCACTCTCTTAAGACACCTTCTCTGGGAACATGCTGATGATGCCCTTCCTCAACCCTCTACTGATCCTATTGCCCAAACCATTTTAAAATAAAGATCCTTCTAAGCTCCTTAACTTTATCTTCTTTCCATATTCTATATCTATCTCAATAGATTTCAACCCAGCTGCCAGATACCATCCAGGAATCAAGCTGCTAATGATGTTTCTATTATGTGAACCAATCAACCAAGTACAAGAAAGGATTCAAAACGTACATGGCTTACAAACTGCAGCCTCCTGGGGCCAATTCCAATTCAAGACTCTTGTTGTGGTCTTTTCTGGAGCCTTGGCTTCTACTTCTCCTCAACCTACTTTTTCTGTACTTCTCATAATAATAATAATTGCTCCTGCTTCTTCTGGTTCCTTCAGGAGAGAAGTAGTGAGACATCAGGCAGTAAAACAGATGCTTCTAATGGAATTTCTTCGGGTCTAGTACCATCTTTCCTGGAGCCCCTGATTTGAGCCAGCATTCCAGAAACCATCCTTTTAAGCCTCCAACCAGTAGGAAGTAGACAGTGGACTATTGTCATCTGTATCATCAATAAAAGTCTGGGATGTTATATACAAAATGGGTCCCCCCAAATGGCAATATTTGAACAGTTAAACAGAAGGATTCTTATTGGGTATACAGAAGCCTAAATTCATCATCATCAGAAATCTCATAAGGTGTATTTCTGTTTACCAGGAAATCATACCTCCTGAGATAGATTTCTGTTTATCAGGACCTCCCTTAATTTGCCCCCAAACAGCAACTTCCTCAGGCAAGGGCATCTGCCCCTGCTCAATCCAAAGAGCTCCAAGATCCCCACCTTACTGTTTGCCTTACAAAATCTGCTTGCTCTTCCAACATGTGCTTCTCTCTGTTCACCTGAGTGATATCTTTGGCATTTTGATCCCCAATAAACATTTCCTTCTACTCATGAAGTGGCTCAATTTAGTTGTTTCACTGCATCCTCACAAAAACCAAGACCAATCTAACAGAGAGGAGAGCATCTTTTGGTGAGAATCACAGAGTGACCATCTTTCTCTATGTGGTATGGAAAGGCAAGCCTCCTTGATGAATGAGGTCTACCTTGTGAGCATAATGATGCCCCCAAATAACTGATGGGTTCGGAAATACATTCCAATCTCTAAAATTTGCATATAGCAAGTAGGTTCATAAGCAGGCTATGGCAGCTGTTATGTGGTCTTTGTTGTAAGTAAATAAGACATGCCACTAAAACTGATTATTTTCACAGAAAGAATTTGTTTATGTAAGGGAAAAATTACAATAAACCAAGGACATGTGGGATCTTCCACATCATATTAGTCTTTAATGTTGGAGGGGAAAAATCAAGGGAAATAGAACATAAGATGGAGTTGATGACATGACATTTCTTACCACTGGCAAGATGCAAGAGAAAAAGAATATAAGTTGGATATTTGCTAGAGCTCCCCCAGGATCCAAAAATTTGAAACCCATGAGAAGAATTGGGCAATACAAAAAGAGAACATGAAATAACAGTGTTAGAAGGTACTCCTCAAGCAAGACCTGTAATAAAATTCATGGTTCAGCGTGTAGATAAGAGCCTTAATGGCCTGGTACAGGAAACTATGTTAACAGGGGACATATTTAGCATTTGAACTGCTTGAATTATGTATAACTTTTCAGCAAAAAGCCTTTTCCAGTTTATCTTAGGAGCTTGTAGGACATGGGGATACGTGGATCAGTTTGAGTGTCATGAAAACAGATAAATAGAGTAATATGAGTAATATAAATAACCATCTACCCTTGAGACAAAGGCTACATAACTTGAGGCAATATTCCCTGGAATCATATTCCCTGATGTTGCTGACAGACAGTCTCATACTTAGGGGTACATGGTCATCATGGGTTAAGGTCTTCATCAGAAATTAAAAGGCAATGGAGGGGAAAGAAACATTACTAAGAGAACTGGGTATGAGAGAGGCAGTGTATGATGCCCATTTTATCAGGCCTGATAGAACAATATTTATAGGAACATTAAGAAAAAGTTGAGGGCTGGAGAGATAGCTTCATGGGTAAGAGAACTTAGTGCCTTCCCAGAGGGCCTGCATTTAGTCCCAGGACGCATATTGGGACTTACGAACACCTGTAAATTCAGCTTCAGAAGATATGGTACTTCATTGTTATTTTTTGTATTAATTACAGTTTATTCATTTTTTATACCAACTGTAGTCCCCCCCTCATTTCCTCCTAGTCCCACCCCCCCTTCATCTCCTTCCATGACACTCTCTAAGTCCACTGATAGGGGAGGTCCTCCTCCCCTTCCATCTGATCCTAGTCTATCAGGTCTCATCAAGACTGGCTGCATTTTCTTCCTCTGTGGCCTGGCAAGGTTGCTCCTCCCCTTAGGGGGAGGTGATCAGGGAGCCTTCCACTCAGTTCATGTAAGAGACAGACACTGTTCTCCTTGTATACTGAACCCACTTGGATACCGAGCTGCCATGGGCTATATCTGAGCAGGGGTTCTAGGTTATATCCATAAATGGTCCTTGGTTGGAGTATCAGTCTCAAAAAAAGACCCCTGTGCCCAGATTTTTTTTTGTTCTGTTGATTTCCTTGTGGAGCTTCTGTCCTTTCCAGGTCTTCCTATCTCCCCATCTTTCCTAGGATTTCCTGCACTCTGCCCAAAGTTTGGTTATGAGTCTCAGGATCTGTTTTGATATACTGCTGGGTAGTCTTTCAGAGGCCCTCTGTGGTAGGCTCCTGTCTTATTTTCTGTTTTCTCCTTCTTTCAATGTCCATCCTGTTTGTCTTTCTGTGTGAGGATTGATCATCTTACCCAGGGTCCTCCTTGTTGCTTAGCTTCTTCAGGTGTACAGATTTTAGTATATTTATCCTATCCTATAGGTCTAGTATCCACTTATAAGTGAGTATATACCATGTGAGTCTTTCTCTTTCTGGAATACCTCACTCAGGATGATCTTTTCTGCAGATTTCATGATTTCCTTGTTTTTAATTGCTGAGTAGTATTCCATTGTGTAAATGTACTACAATTTCTGAATCCATTCCTCAGTTGAGGGGCTTCTGAGTTGTTTTCAGGTTCTAGATATTACAAAAAAAGATGCTATGTACGTAGTTCAGCAAATGTCCTTTATTGTGTATTTGAGCGTATTTTGGATATATGCCTAGGAGTGGCATAGCTGGATCTTGAGAAAGTAGTATTCTTAAGTGTTTGAGAAAGTGCCAGCAATGCAAGAGGATTCCCCTTTCTCCACATCCTCTCCAGTACGCATTGTCACTTGAGTTTTTTATTTTAGCCATTCTGATTAGTGTAAGGTGAAATCTCAGGGTCATTTTGATTTGCATTTCTCTGATGACCAAAGAGGGTGAACATTTCTTTAAGTGTTTCTCTGCCATTTGATATTCCTCTATTGAGAATTCTGTTTATCTCTGTACCCCATTTTTCAATTGGATTACTTGATTTGTTGGTTTTTAAGTTATTTATATATTCTGAATGTTAGCCCTCTGTCAGATATAGAGTTGGTGAAGATCCTTTCCCAGTCTGTAGGCTGTCATTTTGTTCTGATGACAGTGTCCTTTGCTTTACAGAAGCTGTTCAGTTTCATGAGGTCCCATTTATTGACTGTTGATCTTAGAGCCTGTGCTGTTGGTGTTCTATATGGTACTTCTTTTGAGCTCTAGAGACATTTCACTTGTATGTGTACATACCTACACTTAGACCCACATATGTAGACATAAATTAAAAATAAACTTTTAAAAAAGAAATAGGAAGAAATCTGTTGATTGGACAGTTACTTTAAATCTGGCATGGGGCTTTAGTATTATGGCTGAACCCCATAGTGGGATAAGGTCTTTTCAAGGTAAGATGGGTTTACTGACATCTAAATTGTTTAAAGCACATGTAAATTGGATTCCTATAGTTATAAAGTAACCAAGAAGGGGTCTCTCTGTGCCACTCACAGACAAATGTCGCAAGATTTGTGTTAAGACAGAATTTCTGGGGGAACAATATTGAAAGAAAGCCAAATGCTGTATTAGTCAGTTTGTTAAAGGCTTTCAAGATGAGCAACAAAAGACATAAATAACAAAACACTGCAAGTGAAAAATATTAAACTTGTCCTAGGATTGGGGTGTTATTCTCCCTAGAAACTGTACATTTTCCCCTTGAAAGAAAGTGTGCTGTGAGTAAATACTGTCTACTCAGTCATTTAATGGGGTCAGATATAAGAACATATGAAGGGACTCTGGTCAACTCAACTCTGGCAGGCCTTGCCCTTATCTCCCATTCCCTGTGCCTTTCTAAAAACCATTAGATTACATTCCTAAATGTAATAAACTCGTTATACCTTGATGATCGTGTCTATGATGAGGTCTATTCCCTTATTTGACTACAGACTTAGGGGCCTGTGTCTTAGTTATTGTTCTTTGCTGTGAAGAGACAACAGGACCAAGGCAACTTTTAAAGGAAAACATTGAAAGGGCAGTTCAGGCCCAAGAAATTAAAGGTAGTATGGGTAGATGGGAGCAGACTAGCATTCATTTATAACCACATCCTCTATATATACTGTAGTCAGTTATGACTGGTGGAAAAGGAAGGGTTATGGTACTGTCTTAAAGCCTGTCAAAACCAAAAAGCTAGCTCCAGAGGCTAGAGTGTGGCTCTGATCCCACTTGGGCCTGAGCTGAGTTGAATAGCAAAAGATAACTTGATAGAAACCATCAGGGTAAGCAAATGTATAGGAAATCTATGGCAGTAGTAGCACCCCAGGATAAGGAGACCAGACAGTTTGCAGAAAATGACTGTGACTTACAGATGGCTTTATGTAACAGTGTCCCCTATCCATAATATAGCACCCAACACTATGTTTTTGACAAATGAATTGATAAAAGTGGTAGAACATGTTCTAGTTTGCTTTCCATTTGCTGTAACAAAGATAATGACCAAAAGCAAGTTGGGAAGGATGGGCCTTATACATTCCAAACATAGCCTATCATTGAAGGAAGCCAAGACAGAAACTTGGAGGCAGGGATTGAAGTAAAAGCCACTAAAGAATATTGTTTATTGGCTTCCTCCCCAGGCTCATATTTAGCTACCTTTCTTTCATGTCCCAAGACTACTTGCCCAGGCGTAAAACCACGCATTGTAGGCTAGGCTCTCCCACATCAATTATTAATCAAGATAACTCTTAAAATCATAGACTTGTTGTAGTGGTTTGAATGAGAATGGCCCCCATAGGCTCATATGTTGGAATGTTTGGTTGACAGTTGGTGGACTGTTTAGAACAGTTAGGAGATGTGTCCTTTTTGAGAAAGTATGTCAGTGGGAGTAGGCTTAAGGTTTCAAAAGCCCCGTTTTTTTCTTTCTCCTTTCAACTTGATGATAAAACGTAAGCTTTCAGCTACTGCTCTAGCACCATGCCTGCTGCCAAACTCCCTACGATGATGGTCAAAGAATAGTCCTCTGAAACTGACAGTAAACTGCCATTTCAATGTTTTCCTTTAAAAGTTGCCTTGGTCCTGTTGTCTCTTCACAGCAAAGAACAATAACTAAGACACGGGCCCCTACGTCTGTAGTCAAATAAGGGAATAGACTTCATCATAGACACGATCATCAAGGTATAACGAGTTTATTACATTTAGGAATGTAATCTAATGGTTTTTAGAAAGGCACAGGGAATGGGAGATAAGGGCAAGGCCTGCCAGAGTTGAGTTGACCAGAGTCCCTTCATATGTTCTTATATCTGACCTTATTAAATTCATTAGTTCACTTAACTAGAGTTTGGTAAAATCATTTCTTTGATCCATCATAGGTGCCCTATCTGGAGTGAATAGTAATTTCCTTGTTTCTTTTCAGGAAAACTTAACAAGAAGAAGTTGAAGCTATGACCATAATATGAAACTATACTATCTAAGGGATAATCTCAAATGATTTTGAGTTCAGTTAAGGACAAATTAAAAGATAGTGTGATTTGGACACAGATGAAAACTCTTTGGTGTACAGTAATATGTTTAAATAGAAGGTATCTCAGTAGATAATGGATAAATCTCTAAAACATACTGTAGCCAGCAATGATCACTAGCAAAAATGGGTAACAGTAAGTGCGGGCTTAAGTCTTTTTCATGGTTGGCAGATACAACAGTCAATATCAGAGCTTCTTAGACCACTTCGATCACCTAGAATCCTAAGAATGAAGCCCACCATTTTGTGCTGTCACTGTTCTCTATAGAAACAGTGATGTCATGAATTTTAAGTTCTAGTGCCAGCTGGAAAGTAAGGCTTTAGGAGAGTATGGAGGGTTGAGGAAAGACATAACATCTTGAGGCAGACTGGAAGTCATCCCAGCATCCAAATTCTCCAAAAGAACCATCCAAAGGTCCCAAATGATTGTCTACTGCGGTAATACAAAGGTAGAAACATCTTCTGATTTCTTTTTAGCTAGTTTGGGGGATATCTTGTTCGTGGCTAATAACTCATTACCCCCTAGACGCTAAGGCAGCCTAGCCTCTAGTTCTTAACTTTCATTTTATTTGGCACAACTAGTGACTTTGGTCAAAATTTCTCTTTCAACATAACCCTAAACATCTCTTGCCGCATAACTCTGGTGCTATAGTGGGAAATTCAAAGAGAAGTGGAATAAACTGGGGAAGCATTTCTGTTTGTAAAGACTAGGAGCAACTCTGTATGTGAAAACTGTAATCCCTCAGGACACTGGTAATGAATGTGATTAGATGATTTTCAAAGTCTAGTAGGGAAAGGAATGAGATGCTTGATACTGAGAGGTTGTGAACTGTGGAAAACGTTGTGAAATATGTGTACTACAGCAGGCAGGCTTGGCACACTTTGGCTGTGAAGAGGTTAGTGAGTTTTCCAAGTGTGCCATGCCTTTGCCCAGCTGCCACAGCATCAGGTATTGTGACCCAACAAAGAGCCTTGTCATAGCCCAGGGCCAGAACTAGCAGGAGTCAGATTGGCCCATCAGTCTGGTCCTACAGCTGACCAGGGTGGCAGCCAGCTGCAAGTGCCTAAGAACTTGGCACTGCCCACTTCCATCTAAAGGGGCACATCTCCCTTCTGGGTGGCACACATCCAGTCAAAGATCTAAAACGACTCTATCATCAAGGTAATGAGTTAATACATCTTATTTTTTACAGGTTTTTAAGATCCAAATCACACAAGGGATCTCTTAGCCTTCTGACCTCTTTGAAGCTAGTAGTTGTTCACTAGCTCTTCAAAAAAGACACCCTCTCATCTGAGGATGTAGTAAGCCTTTTTCTATGAGCTTTTCAAAGTTTTGTACAGATTCTTAATTGGAAACATCCCTAAACACCTTGGGAAGTGGTCAAGATAAGTGTCATGTAAGAAGATAGTCACTAGGTGATAACTTCTTTAAAAAGTGAGGCCAAGAGAGCACAGGGTGGAAGAGGGATTGGGGAAAGAGAGTAAAGAGGGAGGAGGGGAGAGAGGGAGAGAAGAGGGAGGAAAGGAAGAGGGAAGGGGGCAAGAAAGGGGCAGATAGGGGAGAGGGAAAGAGGAAGGTTAGAGAGAAGGCAAATGGAGAAAGAAAGGCGAGAAAGGGAGTTAAATGGAGGAGGGTAGAGAGAGAAGGGAGGGGGAGAATGGAGGAAGGGGAATGGAGGAAAGAGGGATGAAGAGAGACATAGGGAAGGAAGGGAGGCAGGAGGGTTGAAGAGAGGGAGAAAGGGGCAGGGGGAATGGAGAGCAGGGAGGGTGGTGGGAAGGGAAGAGGATAGAGGATAGGAGAGTAAAGATGATGAGGGAAGGGAGAGAGGAGGTATGAAGAGAGGAGGGAGGGAGGAGGGGAGGAAGGAGAATAAAGGGAGGGAGGAGGGTGGGGAGGAAGGAGAGGAGGAGGGTGGGGAGGAAGGAGAGGAGGAGGGAGGGGAGGAAGGAGAGGAGGAGGAAGGGGGAGGAGGGAGAATAAAGGGAGGGAGGTGGCAGGGAAGGAAGGAGAGGAGGAGGGAAGGGAGGAAGGAGAAGGGAAGGGAGGAAGGAGAGTGAGGAGGAAGAATAAAGGGAGGGAGGTGGTAGGGGAGGAAGGAGGGGAGGAAGAAGAGGAGGAGGGAGGGGAGGAAGGAGAGGAGGACTGAGGGGAGGACGAAGGGGAGGACTGAGGGGAGGATGGAGGGGAGAGAGGAGGGAGGGAAGGATGGAGAAGGAGGAGGGAGGGGAGGATGGAGAGGGAGGAGGGAGGGAAGGATAGAGAAGGAGGAGGGAGGGGAGAAGGAAGGGCGGGGCCAAGAGGGGAGTGGTCTAAGGTAGAAGGGGCCTGCAGTGGGAGGGGCCTAAGAGGGGAGTGGCGTGAGGTAAAAGAAGCCTTCGGTGGGAGGGGCCTAAGAGGGGAGGGGCCTGAAAGGGGAGGGGTCTGAGGTGGAAGGGGCCTGAGGTGGGAGGGGCCTAAGAAGGGGAGGCGTCTGATGTGGAAGAGGCCTGTGGTGGGAAGGGCCTAAGAGGGGAGGGGTCTGAGGTGGAAGAGGCCTGCGGTGGGAGGGGCCTAAGAGGGGAGGGGCTTGAGGTGGAAGGGGCCTGTGGTGGGAGGGGCCTAAGAGGGGAGGGGCCTGAGGTGGAAGGGCCTAACAGGGGAGGGGCCTGAGGTGGAAGGGGCCTAAGAGGGGAGGAGGGAGGAGGGGGGGGGGGGGGGGGATAAGGGAAGGGAGGAGAGAATGGAGGAGGGTGGAAGGATGAAGAAGAGGGAGGAGGGAAAGAGGAGGGAGGAGGGAAAAAGGGAGAATAAAGGGAGGGAAGAGGGTGGTGAAGGGGAGGAAGGAGGGATGGAAAGAGGGAGAAGGAGGAAGGGATGATGACAAAGGGAGGGAGGTGAAAGGGGAAAAGGATGGAGGAAAGGGGGAGGGAAGGGTGGAGGAGGGATAAAAAGGTGGTAGGAAGAGGAGGAAGGAGGGAGAAAGAGGCAGGAGGAGGAAATAAAAGGAAAAGCAGAGGGAAAGAACAGAATGTGAGACTAGTTTGAAGAGCTAAAGAGAATACTTTGTGAAACAGCTATTTAGGTAGAACTAAATCACAAAATACTACCCCTAGTCTCTGGGTTAAATTTGCTTCCTCATGCACCACTTTTCCTGATGGTTTCTTCTCAAGTTAACGTGATATTACCGTGGTTCAAGATACTTAGTAGGGTAAGTCTAAAAGAAAGGAGACCATATACTTTAATAAAAGTTATTGACCTGTGCCTCAATTTCAAACATTTCAGCATCATTCTCCACTTTCACATCCTTCCTTCTCTGTGGTTCTTAGACTGAACCTCTATGATACAGAGATGGGTATCTGAGACCCTCAAGAGTTATATTTAAACTGACTTCATTTTATAAACCACATATAAGAACTTCACATATCTTTTGCTTTTTTCTGCAGATGTCTGACGATATTGACTGGTTACACAGCCGCAGGGGCGTGTGCAAAGTAGATCTTTACAACCCGAAAGAGCAACAATATCAGGACCGAAAAGTGGTAAGATACAAACTGATTCCAAGGAGTAGAAAAACATTCCATATGGGTATAGATATGCTGGAGACCTAGATAAATTCATGGAAGTTGATATATGGCTTCTGAAAGTATCCAAGCTCAAAAAGAGCTTTCAGGGGCAAACACACACATCTATGTCACATAGAGACTAATCAAAGGAGGGCAGAGTGTGAAGTGATATAAAGCAACTTGGAAAGTGGAGGGAGGAGTGTGAAGGGAAGGAGAAGCCTGCGGGGAGGGAGGAGGGAGGAGCATAAGAGGAGGGTGGAGCCTAAGAGGAGGACAAGGACAAGAGGGGAGTGGCCTAAGAGGGGGTTCTGAGGTGGGTGGGGCCGAAGAGGGGAGTGGCCTCATGTGGAAGGGGCCTGAGGTGAAAAGGGGCCTGAGGTGGGAGGGGCCTAAGAACAGAGTGACTTGAGGTGGAAGGGGCCTGAAGGGGAGGGGCCTAAGAGGGGAGGGGCTTGAGGTGAAAGGGGTCTCTGGTGGGAGAGGCCTAAGAGGGGAGGAGGCTGAGGTGGAAGGGGCCTGTGGTGGGAGGGGCCTAAGAGGGGAATGGTCTAAGGTAAAAGGGCCTAAGAAGGGAGGTGCCTGAGGTGGAAGGGGCCTGAGGACAGAGAGGCCTGAGGTGGAAGGAGCCTGAGTTGGGAGGGGCTTTAGAGGGGAGGGGCCTAAGGTGGAAGGGGCCTGAGGGCGGGGGGTTGG
>NW_026594724.1:0-6673 GCF_907164565.1 Psammomys obesus
GGGTGGGGCCTGAGAGGAGGGAGGGTCCTTAGTGGGGTGGGCCCTGCTAGGTGATGAGCTGAGTGGAAGGAACCAGCAATGGGGAGCCTAAGAAGGGAGGAGCCTAAGAGGAGGGACTAGTAGTGGTTGCCTAATGGCCAGTTTTTGTTACCTAATCCTAAAGTCATAATATAGAGCTACCAATAAGCTGCACTGAGTTCACTCAGAAAGGCAAATTACATCAAGTATTTTATACTGCTTCCCAAATTTCAAATCATTTGGACAGTTTTTCACATTTTCATCCTGATCAAGTACCATCCATTATATTAGTTACTTGATATATAACGTTGTAACATCAAAAATAATTTCTATTTAAACATGATCATCACCTGAAACTATTATTCATAACACCACAAACTTCATATTCTAGTACAATGTACCTATTAAACACAGGAATGTTTACTCATGTACTATTAAAACATTTGATAATATCAACAGTAAAATAGCACATCTTGAAAAAGACCGATAGCACATCTTGAAAAAGACCGATTTAGTAGAAAATGCCCTAAATTTTAAGGTAAGAGAATTCAAATTCTGGTACAAAAATCAACCTTTTCACTTGTACCAGTTGGGCCATACCTTCTTTGGTTTGTTTGTTCCAATCAATATTTATAGATATTTTCTTTTGGACCACATTCTCTTTTGTGCCACATTCTCCTTAGAAACTTACTCTATCAGTTCATTTTCCCAAGAATCTCACAAGGTAAGTGTTATTATCATCTCCAAGAAAGAAATTAATGACCTTTCTTCTAGAACTTATCTAAATGTGCCCTCCTAATTTTATACAGATATGCTTTGTGGATGTGTCCACCCTGAATGTGGAAGATAAAGATTTCAAGGTGGGTCTTGTCTGCTCAAAGTCAAAGAGGCTGTGAAAATGAGCACGGCTTTCTGTGAAATATGAGTAAAGGGAGAGGGGAAAACAGAGGGAGGAAAGATAGAGGAGATTCAGGTGGAAGGCCCAGGGTCTCTGCTTCTATATTTATTGTCACTCTTGATAACAAATTTCATTTTAGAAGTCACTTATGTCATTTGTTAGGCTAAAAGAAAAAAGCATGGATATGCATAATCTGTCCTAAAATGTGGGAACAAAATATGGCTCTTGAGACTGATAGTCTTGAGTGTCATCAAAGAATGGATTAACAATGTATGGTTATAATCTTGTCTCATTCTTCAAATTTTGTAGCATCGAAACCCTACCTCTCCTGGAGAAATAAAAGGATGATGAGAAACGTGCTGTGAAGTTGTAGCCTCTTAGTGGGGAAATCTCAAAAAATCAACTTTTAAATAAAAATCTCACCTTTTAATTTTACAGGGTGCTGCTGGTTCCAGGTCAGAAGGTGAATTGAACCTGGAGAATCTGGAAGAAAAAGAGATTATCGTGATCAAGGACACTGAAAAACAAGACCAGTCTAAGGTGACCTAGCCTTCTATCACTTCTAATTTCTAGGGTCGATAGTAAATCTGAAGACTGGCTAAGAGATGGTAAGGAAAAGGTTGTTCAATAGGCCCACCAACCTGGAACACATGGCATTCAAGAAAACACAGGATTAAGTTTAATTGGTAAATTCCACATGCAGTATTTTTAAAATGGTGTTCATTAATCTCAAAGGTTCAGACCACCACCCCTTGACTTGTAGGTATATACTCCAAACAGAACTTTCCTATCCTTGCTCTAAGAAAGATGTACACTTAGTATCAACCTTTGCAATGCTCCTTGCTGAATTATACTGTGCTCATGAGTCTCATATTGTCCACCATCCAGTAAGGAAGAAAGATATGTAACAGAAAAACAAAACAAACAAACAAACAAAAAACAGAACTACTAAGAATTTGGGTACCTAAGAGATTACATACACAAGCTGTTGAAAGGTTTCAAAGTAGACTTGCATGCTATGGTCAGAGGCCAATCCATTTCTTTTTGTGTATTTCAAGTTGTCAGGCTCATTGTTTAGAGAGGGTACCAAACTACACCCACATTCCTATAAGCCTGGACTGACTGGTAATTGGAAGGGCATTTGGCTTAAATGCGAAGAAATCAAATGCCTTCTGTTCCATGTCTCTAGGCTCACATGTTATAAACATCACTTATGATTTCAGAGACATTTGGCACGAGTCCAGTGGCTCTGAAAGAAGAAAAGCAAGTCACAGTAAAATTCTTCAAAGTTTTGGGAATTATTTGGGGGTGGCCAGTTCTATCATGTAGTCTTAAGAAAGGTACAACTTGGGGATAGAGAGATGCCCCAGAGGTTAATAGTACTGACAGCTTGTCTAGAGAACCTGGGTTTCATTCCCTGCACCCACATTGGGCTGCAACTCCAATTCCAGGAGGTCTGACATACTTTCCTGACCTCCACAGGTGCAGGGTAGGTAAATGGTGCTGCATGTCACATATATGCATTGATAATTACACTGACCTTTACATATGCACACACATTTACATTAGCACCATTACATTAATGCAAAAAACACACACCAACACTATTAGCACATATGAGCCTTGACCAGAACACAGTGACCCTAATCGATTCAGACACTGACATATACATTTATAAATGTATGGAAAGACATTTGTGACAATACACAGTCATGACTGATGCATACATACAAACTTAGGTAAAGTAACATATTCACTAACACACTTGTTTGATAGTTTGATACACTCACTTACACAAATATGTACTTATGTCATTCACCTACCTACTCAAAACACCCAGAGAATGTGCAACATTTTTATACACATTATCAAATACTTATAGATCTTATAAATGTAGAATAAACTACATGTCATTATTTTAAACATATTAACATTATTGAAACTGACAATGGCTTCTTTACATATTCACACATGCTGACATATACAAGTGAATTTTTCCATTCACAAATATGTATAAAATGCATGCTTATGTTGGCTTACACAGTAGACATGCATGATAGGTAGTGATGTCAACACATTATCATATATGGTTACACATAGCCATACTAATACATATATACATATAATAGCAACATCCAACATGAACAATACAGATTGACCCACTCTCAGATCTATGGAAATACCCAAAAATATGAATTGCCATATTAATATACTTATATACACAATATACACTGACACATTGTTTACACATTGAGACATACACACATACTCATATGAAATTGGCAACACTTATGAATAGTTAAGCCTAGGAGAGTATACACTATACTCCAGGCTTTTGTTGCTATCACAGCTTCAATATTTATTAATGGATATTATTAGATGTTAATAAAGTCAGTCAAATATCTGTGTTACTTACAAGCTATACCTTTTAGCAAACAGAAAATAAGAGGGCAGAAGTAGCCTACCCAAACTCTTCAAACTCTTATGGAGAGGTGTTCTTCTCTTTCTAGACGGAGGGATCTGTGTGTCTTTTCAAACAAGCTCCTTCTGATCCCATAAGTGTCTTCAATTGGCTCCTCAATGATCTCCAGAAGTATGCCTTGGGTTTTCAACATGCGTTAAGCCCCTCAGCCTCTAGCTGTAAACATAAAGTAGGAGGCTTAGATGGTGAATATCAAAGAATACGCTATGAGAACTGCTACAGTGTGTACGCTGATCAACTAAACGCGGATTATCTAAACAAAGGACCTCAAAGCCTACGCCTAGAAATGACAGCATCCAAAAACACCAACAATAACCAAAGTCCATCAAATCTTGCAGCCAAATCTCCTAGCAATCAGAGGTCAGTTGCCACTCCTGATGGAGAATGCTCTATGGATGACCTTTCCTACTATGTCAACCGGTTGTCTTCTCTGGTAATCCAAATGGCCCGTAAGGAAATCAAAGACAAATTGGAGGGTGGGAACAAATGCCTCCATCATTCAGTGTATGCACCCACAGGAGAAAAGGGAAAAATCAGCCCCCGAAGCGCTGTGAGCAAAATAGCTTCCGAGATGGCCCATGAAGCTGTAGAACTGACCTCAGCAGAAATGCGCGGCAATGGGGAGGAATGCAGGGATGGCAGGAAAACTTTTCTGTATAGTGAATTATCTAACAAGAACAAGTGTGGAGAGAAGCAGATGTGCCCAAAAGACAGCAAAGAGTTTGCAGATTCCATCAGCAAGGGGCTTATGGTTTATGCAAATCAGGTGGCATCTGACATGATGGTCTCGGTTATGAAAACGTTGAAAGTGCACAGCTGTGGGAAGCCAATTCCAGCTTGTGTGGTCCTGAAAAGGGTACTGTTAAAGCACACCAAGGAAATTGTGTCTGATCTGATTGATTCATGCATGAAGAACTTGCATAACATAACAGGAGTCCTGATGACAGACTCAGACTTCGTTTCGGCTGTCAAGAGGAATCTTTTCAATCATGGAAAACAAAATGCAGCGGACATCATGGAGGCCATGCTAAAGCGTCTGGTCAGCGCTCTTCTTGGTGAGAAGAAGGAGACTAAATCTCAGAGTCTGGCATACGCAACATTAAAAACAGGAACTCATGATCCGAAATGCAAGAATCAGAGCCTTGAGTTCTCAGCTATGAAAGCTGAGATGAAGGGAAAAGATAAATGCAAACCAAAAACGGATCCATGCTGCAAAGCACTGACAAGTGCTGAGAAAGTCAGCGAACATATCCTCAAAGAGAGCCTCACTATGTGGAATCAGAAGCAAGGAAACCAAGCCAGGATGCCTACCAAAATATGCCCCACTAAAGATGAGAAGAGAGAAAAGATCAGTCCTTCCACGGATTCACTAGCCAAAGATCTGATTGTCTCTGCCCTTATGCTCATTCAGTACCATCTGACCCAACAAGCCAAGGGCAAAGATACATGTGAAGAAGAATGTCCTGGTACCTCCATGGGGTATATGTCCCAAAGCTCACACTTTGAAAAGTGTGGAAATGGCCAAAGTTCTAAGTCACTTTCAGTGAAGCATTTTGAAAGTCGTGGAGCTCCTGGACCATCTACATGCCCAAAGGACGCACAACTGGACTCCCAGAAGCTGGATATGTCAAACATGGTTCTGTCCCTGATTCAAAAACTTCTTAGTGAGAGCCCTTTCAACTGTGAAGAACTACCTGAAAATGAGAATAAGCGCTGTTGTGATGCTAGATCCAACAAAGCTTCTCCCATGTCCAAGAGACCTGAAGATCACTGCCAAGACAATCTTGAACTGGACTTCATCAGTGGGATGAAGCAAATGAACCGCCAGTTTATAGATCAACTGGTAGAATCCGTGATGAAACTGTGCCTGATCATGGCCAAATACAGCAACAATGGATCAGCCCTGGCTGAGCTGGAAGAACAAGCAGCCATGGCAACTGGTGCCCAAAGATGTGGTCGTGAAGGCGCAGCAGCACAGAACTATCCAGATACTCCTGGCCCTGAAGTGATCGTCAACAATCAGTGCACTACAAGTAACTTGCAGAAGCAGCTGCAGGCTGTCCTGCAGTGGATTGCAGCCTCTCAGTTTAATGTGCCAATGCTGTACTTCATGGGAGATGATGATGGACTTCTCGAGAAGGTAAGAAATGCATTCAGGCCCAAGAAATTAAAGGTAGTATGGGTAGATGGGAGCAGACTAGCATTCATTTATAACCACATCCTCTATACACTCATGTGTGTGCCCGCACACACACTAATTTCCACATTAGAGTCCAGAGAAATCACATAGTTAAATAATTTTCAGTACAGTAGTTGAAATGAAACCATGTAATTTTCCTTATACCCATCTCTTCTGATTGATAAGGGATAGAAAGTAATGGCAACCTTGACCTAGAAATCTTCACAGACTAACTTGAGGGTCTGTGACCTGGTGAGAAGTACTTTGTGAACACAACTTAGTTTCACAAAGCTTAAGGAAAAAGACTTTAATCCAGTGGACAGGCACAGGGAGATTTTAGTTCACTTTGCCCAGTGAGTCCTCTTTCCAAAAAAGTATTAAGCTAACTCTGCTCTCTTCAAAGCTCCCTGAAGTTTCTGCCAAGGCAGCAGAAAAAGGCTACAGCGTAGGAGATCTTCTTCAGGAGGTCATGAAGTTTGCCAAGGAACGACAACTGGATGAAGCAGTGGGCAACATGGCTAGAAAGCAACTGCTAGACTGGCTTCTCACTAACCTGTAAGCTGAAAACTCCTTTGACTCCCTTCCACCGTCCTCTCCCCAGCAGCAATTCCACCCCAGCTGGAGCCACCCTCAACCATCAGGCTGACGAACTACACAACTGCGATGATGTTTACCAATCTGAGCAGTCGCACTGTAAAGATACTGGGTGCCCCTGGGCAACATGAATAAAAAGAATTCAAAAACTTGTTGTCATATTCTTGATATTGGAGGAAAGGGAGGGGTGGCTGGTGACTGTGTTGGATTTGTGTTCGGATCTCACATTGGGCTATTTTCTGTGTACCCCAAGACATGAGGTCTGTTCCACAGTCTATTTA
The DNA here is from genome assembly GCF_907164565.1 of Psammomys obesus. Classification (NCBI taxonomy): domain Eukaryota; kingdom Metazoa; phylum Chordata; class Mammalia; order Rodentia; family Muridae; genus Psammomys; species Psammomys obesus. The sequence goes on from NW_026594724.1 coordinate 6,453, forward strand.
GAATTCTGTCACCTATGGCCTTGTTTCTGTTAGACTAGCAAACCAAACGAGACAATACCTTTTCGAATCCTAGGCAGGAATACATCTTTCTTAGTCTTTGGTAACAGTACAAAGATAGAATTGTTTAAAATAAACACACACACAGACACACACAGACAAAAACACACATATGCACACACACACACAGAAAGTCACACAGACAAAAACACACATGTGCACAC
>NW_026594725.1:0-2760 GCF_907164565.1 Psammomys obesus
GTAAGCCTGAGGTCTCGGTGGCTCGGTGGTAGATGGTAAGCCTGAGGCCTCAGTGGAGGTACAGAGGGTAGCACTGCACTGGTGTATGAGGACTGAAAGAAATAAAAGAAGAAGGAAGGAAAGATAGAGAGACAGGGCTGGAGAGGTGGCTCGGCAGTTACGAACACCCGTTTCTCTTGGAGAGGACACATGTTTGGTTCCTAGCACTCATGTGGTGGCTCACAGCCCTCTGTAACCACACTTTTCCAGGAAACATTATGCCCTCTTCTGGCCACCCCTGGGCACTGCATGTATGTGCTACACATACACATGCAGGCAAACACACATACACATAAATAAAAAGCAATAAACCTTAAAAGAAAAAAAAAAAAAAAGCAGACAGGCAGACAGACAGACAGACAATCTATAAGGAAGATGGTTTCCGAGAGCCTCAGGGGATGAAAGTAACTGAAGCCGGCGCTGTGAGGAGAGGCAGTGCCTCTTGGAGGAACTTGAGAGGGGAGGGATGAAGAGTCCCGTGCTTGACAACAGTACGGGCTGATAGCAATACGGGTGTGGACAGTGAACGTGCATGAGCCCAGACACAGGCCGTTCACCACAGCGTATGCTCCTACATTTGTGTGCAGGGTACATCATAGCACAGACTCTCACGCAGATGTTCGCCTGCTCCAGTATGTCAAGCTGTTGTCTAGGCGTGTGGGAAATGACACTTCTCCTATCATGGCTTCAAATTCACACATACACCCACATGTAATGCACACTCACCTGCCCGCACACCCGTCCATGTCACCCATACGCTCCACGTCTGTGTAAACTGCACGAGCACTCCTGCCAGGAACCAGCCAACGCCACACACCCTCATGAAGCCGCCCAGCGGCAAATGAGAGCTCCGAGAGGGAATGCCCTCTCTGCTGAGCATGAATGTGCTAAATAAATCTCTCTGCCTCGAATAAATCCTGTACAGCTGTAGGAGACGCCCTGTAGGCTGGAGAACCTGCGGCAGCTGGCAGCAGCGGTGGAGACAGAGTTGTAAATCCGTGCAGAGGCAGCGGCTGGGGCTGTCATTTGCTCAGGAGCAGGGTGGCGGGGAGAGAGTGTGGCTCCCACCTTGAGGGCATCCCAAGGTAACTATGGCCTCCTTCCTGATTGATATGTCTTTTCAAGCTGGGGACGGCTCTCCCTCCTCCCGAGGGTAGGGTGAGCATTGGTCTTTGCAATGCAGAGGCATCTATCTTGTTTGGTTCATTCTGAGAGGAAAAGTGACCCTTGAATTGAACTCATTCAAACTGTTTCTAGAGCACAGAGATGAGCATCAGTAAGTTTTTGGTTCGTTTGCACTGAATTTAGATACAAATTGATGATTCTTTCTTGCATGCAATTGATGTTCCAGACCTGTGGTTTTCTTATGCCGTTGTTCATTTTCACTTACTTTTTTTTTTTTTTTTTTTTGAGACAAAATCTTGCTATACAGACCAGGCTGCCCCAGCTTCCTGAGTGCTAGGATTCTAGGGATTTGCTAACATGTCCAGCTATTTTTTTCTTTTTTCTTTTTTTTTTTTTTAAAGAACCCTGACATTGGGTCTTGAAACTGCCACTGAGCCACAATCCCAGCTTTTTACTTATTTGAAAATATTGGTTTTTTACACTTAAATAAGTGTGTGCATGCGCACGTGTTCACACTTACATGTGTCTGTCTCTGCGTGCATGAGCGTGCCTACGACACAGTCCATGTGTGAAGGTCAGAAAACAGCTGTGGGAGTCCATTCTCTCCTGCCGTGTGGGGTGCAAGGCTTGAACTCACGTCATCAGGCTCGGCAGCTAGTGTCTTTACCCACCGAGCTGTCTCACCGGCCCCTTCACTCGTCACAGAAAGTGACCCGCACACCCAGTCCTGCGTGATCAGCCTAATGTTTAGTCTGGAAGGCGGCTCTTTTCAGCCTCTAAGCAGGATGAACGGCGTGTGCGGCTCATTCAGCCCCGCCTCCCAGTGCTGTATTAGTCAGAAATCCAGGCCCGTGTCTAACTTGTGTGACAGCTCGTTTGCTAGTTCTTCATCTCAGAGATACTCTTTTAGCTCCCTGCATCCCATCCATAGGCCCAGATGCCAGTCTGGAAGTGAGGAAAGCTTGCTCTCACTCATTCACACACGGGCACACATCTGGGTGGCAAGATCCCTGGAAACTGGCTGGCTCTCTCTCAGCCAGCTCGATGGTGAGCAGAAGGGTTTCTTAAGTTTTTCTGCAGTTCCTAGATGATGTTCTGGAGAGGAGTTTCTCTTTATTTAGAATTTGTTGGCATTTTTTGAATGTATGGGTTGATACCTTTTATCACCTGGAAATCTTTTCAGCCTTTATCTCCTCAAGAATTACCTTGGATCTCTGATTTTCTTCCAATTAAATATGTGTTTCCTTTTTCCCAGAATCCTTTTGCGTCTTTTGCTCTTTGTTCTGTGTCTGCCGTGTTTTCAGCAGTGTTCGGAGAGCATTTAATTTGATTTTTGAGTGTCTTTATGTGCTTGGGCATTTGTATACACGAATGCCTGCACTATGTGCAAGCCTGGAGCTCGAGGAAGCTGGAAGAGGAAGTGCCTAGAACTTGAGTTACAGACAGTAGTGAGCCACCATGGGGGTGCTGGGAATTTAGCCTGTGTCCTCAAGAAGAGCAGCCAGTGGCCCTTAATAACTGAGCCATCCCTCCAGTCCTAGAAAATGATTTTTTTTTTTTTTTTAGTGTGCTAGGAATTGAACCCAGGGTGTGCCT
>NW_026594726.1:0-1033 GCF_907164565.1 Psammomys obesus
TGGAGTGGACATGCTCTGGGGGCTTCCTGGTGAGATGAGTCGGGGGGGCAGGTCTTTCGTCTTCACGGTTGAGAATGAGGCATAGCTAGCGGGCCCTGCCTCTGCTGTGACGCCTGAAGGAAGAGATGTAAGTTAGCTCTGCCTGACTCCCAGGAAGCCAGAGGTGTACAATGTAGGCAAGCGTCTTGACTGATCAGCGGGAGAGCTGTCCTTTGGCCCCTAGGTGGTGTAAGCCTTTTACCTGGTGGCCTTGGGGGTGAAGAGTGATCAGAGGAAGGGGAAAGATAGAGGGAAACCAGAAGAGTACAGCGAGTACATGTAAAATTGGAAGTGCTGCTAGCTGGAATTTAGAACACTGAATGCTAATGTGTGTACATTGTGGGCTGGACTTCACCCAGAATCAGCTCCTCTGGAAAATCTATGCTGAGCCTCACCTGTACCCAGTCCTTCGTCAAATCCGGCCCTAGCTCTGTGTTCATGCCTCTGCACGATTCTGGTCATTTAGCGTCTTTCCACTACTGCTCTAGTTTTCCAAAAGCAGAACCCACTAGTGTGGGAGGCACAGAGTAGCCCGAGCAGTCGTTGGCTGACTGCATGACTGGATGTTGAACGCGTGGTCGTCAGGCTCATTCTCATTCATGTGCCCGACATGCTCAGACATTCATTGCCTCCTATTTTTTCTTAATGTACATCGTGCATAGCACATAAGCTATCCTCATTTAACAGGTTTTCACAGAGCTGCTCTGGAGTCCCAGTAATAAGCAGGAAGGCAATGGCCTGGATTCTTGCTTTCGTTTAGGAGATACCAGCAGACGACAAACAAGGCAAAACTAGGTGTGGCGGCAAACATTTGCCATCCCAGCACATAAGGGGCTGCGGCAGAAGGATAGGGCATGCTGGGCCAGTCTGGGCTACACAGTGAGACCTGCCTTAAACAGACAGCAGAACCCATCAAGATACAAAGGGTGAACAGGGGACTTGGGCTATGGCTCGGTGATAGATGGTAAGCCTGAGGTCTCGGTGGCTCGGTGAT
>NW_026594727.1:0-9993 GCF_907164565.1 Psammomys obesus
AAAGATCATCCTGAGTGAGGTATCCCAGAAGCATAAAGACACACATGGTATATACTCGCTTATAAGTGGATATTAGATATATAACATAGGATAATCATGCTAAAATTTGTACACCTATGGAAGCTAAACAAGAAGGAGGACCCTGGGTAAGATTCTCAATCTTCATTCAGAAAGGTAAAGGAGATGGACATCGGAGGAGGGAGAAAACAGGGAACAGGACAGGAGCCTACCACAGAGGGCTACGGAAAGATTTCGCCCAGCAGGGTACCAAAACACATGCTGAGATGCATAGGCAGAGTGCTGGGAATCTCATGAAAGAAGGGGAGATAGAAAGACCTGGAGGGGACAGGAGCTCCACAAGGAGAGCAACAGAACCAAGAAAACTGGGCACAGGGGTCTTTTCTGAGACTGACACTTCAACCAAGGACCATGCATGGAGATACCTTAGAACCCCCGCACAGAAGTAGCCCAAGGTAGCTCAGTATCCAAGAGAGTTCTCCAATAATAGGACCAGGGACCATCTCTGACATGAACTCATGGGCGGCTCTTTGATCACCTCCACCTGAAGGGAGAGAAGCCTTGCCAAGCCACAGAGGAAGACAAAGAAGCCAGTCCTGATGAGACCTGATAGACTATGGTCAGATGGAAGGGGAGGAAGACCTCCCCTGTCATTGGACTGGGGGGTGGAGCATAGGAAAAGAAGAGGGAGGGATGGTGGGATTGGGAGGGTATGAGGGAGGGGCTACAGCTGGGATACAAAGTGAATAAACTGTAATTAATAAAATAAAATAAAAGTAAAAAAAAAAACAGCTTATAGCCAAGGAATTATAGGCAGAGAGGTAAAACTACACCTTAACACTACTGTTTCCTTTGTGAAGTAGATAAGGTGGTCTACGATGATTGAGAGGGAAGGAGTAATGGACCAAATACTTCCATTCAGAAGACCGTGATCCGGTGTCTAAAGTACAAAGAAAAAAACTACGGGAAAGCACTCACACCGTTGTGAAGCAGCGTCCCACCCACACTGTGCAATAACCTCTCTGTAAACGATCTTCCCATCGACTCACATGCCGCAGCAGCCTTCTCCTTGCACAGCTGAGGGGAGCGGCATGCGAGGGCGCATGGTGGCCTTCAGCACTCAAGTTTCCCACTCTGTGAAACATGTTACCTTAGCTGGACCATAATGCCACCCTGTCAAGCTCTACTTATGCTCCCCTGGAGTACCAATGCCTGAATTCTAGGCTTCTAGGGAACGTGAGCGAGTGTGTGTGTACCTAGGTGTGGACACACGTGTGTAATCAGTGTAATACATGAAAATATCATGCTTACATTATTTTAAGAGCTGCTATCTCATCTTTCATCTTTTATGTCTTCTATCAACTTGGGAAATTAAATAATACCCACTGAGTTTCCCCTAATATTCTGCATTTCAGCCATGGAAATGATCTTTTCATTCTATATAAAATTCCCTGCTCTGTCCCGCCTTCTGCACAGCTCTTAACCCTTCATTTCTATTTGCCCTCCCAGTTTCTGCAGCACCGCTTTTACCTACTGTGGCCACAGTCAATCTTTAGCTTCACAGCTGGTCTTATCTTCAGACTCCATGCCCCACAGCTTCCCTTAAGCATCCCTTGTCATGCCTGACTCACAGGACTCTCTCTCCCACCCAAAGGTTCTAAGAATGTCCTTGACAATGTGAAATGGTTGTGGTAAAATAGCAGGGTTTTTTAGTTTGTTTGTTTGTTTGTTTGTTTTTTCCTTCTGTTTTTGTTTTGTTTTGTTCACCTCTTACATAGAAAGAAACATTCCAAGCCCTAGGGAGTAAATGAAACCCCAGACAGGTAAAAATCCTACCTACTATTTCCATATATGCTTAACTGGTAAACAGGCACAGTAGGCTAGGGATGGTGGTCTGGCTACTGAGAAGGGCTGCTGTAATGCTTCCACTCTGCTGTATGACCATCCCCTTGTAGGCGCTGTCTACCTGGGCCACTGTTCCTTTACTTTGGTTCTAAAGTGAAAGAGTGGATTATTGACTTGAAGATTTGTCTCCTCAGTTGATTTGTTTCTTCACTTGTCAACCATATTCTCTGGAGTTTGTGACATGAGATGACAGCTTTCCTAATTTTAACATAAGTGAGGCCTAAATATACTTACAAAAGTTTTTACTGTTTACTTAAAAAAAAAAAAAAGAACTTTTAGAGATGCTCCTAATTTGATACATTTTCCATAAAAGCTCTTCAGGATCTTTTCTCAAAGACATAAAAATACATAATACTTGTTATAAGAAATAGCCCAAGGAATACCTTCCTATTGGAAGGTTCTAAACTACTCCAGCAATGAACTTACATAAAAATATGTATACTGAACAGAGCCCACTACTCATTGGTACAGTCCATTAAGGTGAGGATGAATGAAAAAACAGCCCTTTAATATGCTCTAGTACACAACAAGGACATCTGCTCAACCATGTTCGTAGCAGCTTTACTCGTAATAGTAAGAATCTGGAAACAACCCAGATGTCCCTCAGTTGAGGAACAGATACAGAAATTGTGGTCTATTTACACAATGGAATACTACTCAGCAATTAAAAACAAGGAAATCATGAAATATGCAGGCAAGTGGTGGGAACTAGAAAAGATTATCCTGAGTGAGGTATCCCAGAAGCAGAAAACACACATGGTATATACTCACTTATAAGTGGATATTAGACATAAAATATGGATAATCATACTAAAATCTGTACACTAAAGAAGCTAATCAAGAAAGTGGACTCTGGGTAAGATGCTCAATCCTCATTCCAAAAGGCATCTGAAGGGACAGACATCTGAAGAGTGAGAAAACAGGGGAACAGGACAGGAGCCTACCACAGAGGAACTCTCAAAGACCCTACCCAGCAGGGTAGTAAAGCAGATGTTGAGACTCATAGCCAAACTTTGGGCAGAGTGCAGGGAATCTTATGAAAGGGGGAGAGAGAAAAACCTGGAGGGGACAGAAGCTCCACAAGAAGAGCAACAGAACCAAAAATCTGAGCCAGGGGGATTTTCTGAGACTGATACTCTAACCAAGGACCATGCATGGAGATAACCTAGAACTGCTGTACAGATGTAGCCCATGGCACCTCATCCCTAGTAAGGGGAACAGGGGCTGTCTCTGACATGAACTCAAGGGTTGGCTCTTTGATCACCTCCCCCTGAGGGGGGGGAGAAGACAGCCTTACCAGGCCATAAAGAAAGACAAATGCAGCCAGTCCTGATGAGACCTGACAGGCTAGGGTCAGAAGGAAGGGGTAGAGGACCTCCACTATCAGTGGACTGGGGTAGGAGCATGGGAGGAGAAGAGAGAGAGAGGGTGGAAGTGGGAGACATGAGGGAAGGGACTACAGCGGGGATACAAAGTGAATAAATTGTAATAAATAAAAATATAAATTAAAAAAAAAAAAAAAAAAGACAAGAAAAACAGCCCTTTAGCCAGACATGTAATTCCGGAAGAGAATTTCTTTGCCACTAAAACAATCCCGACAGAATCGGCTCAGGTTCCATCCTCAACTACAGAGTGGTGATGTCAGAATTTTCATCAGACTTTTGTACAAGGAATATAGACACAATGTGACAAATTTGTTTCTCTTTAAAGATAATCAGTGGGTCAGACAACTATAATTTCAATCAAGCTAGCTGCCAAAGAGGCAGACATATCCTGACAGCTATGATGTCCCAAATTTGGCCAAATGCCAGTGTCAACATTACTTTAATGGTATTATAGCAGTATTAGGCGGTTTCTTTTTAGTTTAATTGGATAAAATGAAACAAAGAAGACAGTGCTGCTAATCTGAAAGGAAAGGCAAAAAAAAAAAAAACAAACCTTCAAGGAATTTTTAAAAGAGGTAAAAACTGAGGAGGACTTTGCAGCCAGCCCTGAAGATACCTGATAAAACAGGGTCAGATGAAAGGGGAGGAGGTCCTCCCCTATCAGTGGACTTGGAAAGGGGCAGGGAGGAGACCAGGGAGGGAGTGTGGGGTTGGGGAGGGAATGAGGGAGCGGGATACAGCTGGGACACAGAGTTAACAAAATGTAACTAAAAAGGAAAAAAATAATAATAAAAAAGAAAAAAAAACTGAATTTACCATAGAAAAAATGTGAATGAAAGAAACTATATAAGGACTCCAAGAGAGAAATTACAGTAACCTCTTTGAATAGATATATAGTTATATCAATTGGAAGCTTCTGGATATAGGCAAAAGAAAAGGCATCCATGCTCCTGTAAACAACCCTAGCCAAACTCCCTGGGACATAAAATCAAAATAAATAAAAACAACAAAGTATACAAGGACTGCTAGTTGAGAAGAGGAAGGGAGAAGTGGAGGGTATCGGAGGATGTGAGGACGATCAGCATTCACGAGTCACGCGTATGAAACTCTGATAACGAAACCTTATCATGCATAATGAATATATACTAACGAGCATTTTGTTTTGTGATTTAATAAAATCGTGACTTGCTTGTCTGTCTGCTTGCCTGCATATACACACCCATGCGGGTACCCACAGCTAGAAGAGGGCACTGGATCTCCTGGAACTGATGTTATAGACAGGTGTGGTCACCCTGTGTGCTGGCAATTGAACCATTTACTCTGCATCAAATGCTCTTAACCCCTGAGCCATCTTTTCAGCACCATTAAATTAATAATAATAATAATAATAATAATAATAATAATAATAATAATAATTAAAAAGAAACTACAAAACTACATGTAAAAACAGGAAGGGTCTGAGGCAGATTCCAATGATCCACAACGTTCAATAAGATCAGAATGCAGTCATTCAAATTAAATGAGACACAATCTTGTCTCATGTTCAAGATCTCAAGAGAGGTATTACCTTAGGAGTACTAGGCTAGGTCAGGTGCTCCGGGTCAATTCTGCAGGAACATAACCAAAACAAACAAAAAACCCCAAACACCAGATTCCTCTAGAGGTGCTTCCATGAAGGGGAAATGGATGCTGCTTAATTTCGCTTCACTGTCCACAAAAGATTCAGCATTCATTTTCGTTACACAATCATCTATATTAAGACGCTCAGCATACTTACCAATCAGATAAAACATGCAGACCATATCTGAATAATGACTGAAACAACCCAATAACTATAAAAAGTTATGGATGCAACTGTCAGGGAAATAGGACTATGGCAAGCATAAGCAATGCTGTCAGAAAAATTACTCACATAAGCAACAAGGCCTTCAAGAAACTATGTCTAAAGGAGAAAAGCACCCTAATTCTGTTAGAGATGCATGCAGTATTCAAGTGTAAGTCAGATAACAAAATGTATGGACTTCCTCTAACCACCCCTGGGGGATAGACCCGGGGTGTAAGGTAGAGAAGGAGAAAGACAAACACCATGGGAGGCGTGGATGATGGTGACGTCTATTACCAAGCTTTCTTGAAACAAACTTGTCAATTGCTAAATGAGGAAAATATCAGTTTTAACGTGCAGATACTTTTATAATTAAGGCAATGAGGAATGCACTAGAGTTTATCCAACACAGGATGGCATCTCAAAAAACAAAACAAACAAACAAAAAAACACCTTGCAAAAGAGGCTATCTTTCCTACTACTTAAACAAACAAACAAAAACAACTAGTTAAAAAAGACAGGGCAGAGTATCTGAGTGACTACCATGCAAAAGGCCTAGAGTTTGACCTTTAGCATACACACCACAACACAGATACACAACATACATGCATGTATATATGTACTTGTGACATAAATACACAATATATACATATGTATATATATGTATACACACATATACTTGTGTGTATGACTAATAATGACATTCAAAACTTTTCTAAGGAAGACAACTTACAAAACTGAATACAATTAATTGTTAAGATGCAAGTCAATTTTAAAATGAATCATTCAAAGTTCTGGGCACTTGACTAAATGTAAATTCTTAATAAAGTCCTTACTGTAGACCAACATGGTAATATGTTAAATATAGGATGTTACAATTGTTGGGAGTTCATGAGAAATAAAATGAGCAGCTATTTTACATAGAGACAAGAACAAATTTACTATGAAACCATAACATACAAGGATCAAGCTGTCAAATACCAGTGATTATTCTTCTCTGACAGACCATCCATCAGCAAGGGCATCATGTTGGGTTTGGTGAAAATTAAAGATTTAGGTACTAATAAAATTCTTAGTAGAAAACAAAAACCAAAAAAGGAATCTCACCAAAGTAACAATGGGTTTTACCACTTTCATTTAAAAAGACATATATACAAATCAAAAAATAGCATGCCCACTCTATTAAACTTCAATCGCAGACAGTTTTAAAATTCATAGGCAATATTCCAGGAAGTTATCAACTGTCCACATTAATGCCAACACTATTTTGGTTACTTGTGAAAAGTTAAAAAACAAACAAAACAAACAACAAACCTTCACTACCTAAACGAACAGCGTACGCTGACAGGTACCATTTCCAATCCCTCTGATACAATGGGGACTAAAGGAAAACTAACCCCTCACCCCATGTGCCTTCCATTACTTGCTTTAACCACCAATTTAAGAGACTAGCTAAGCAGGGTACTTTTCTTGCTTACACATTACCATACCAACTACAGGTCACGAGATTAATGCTGCTTTTCAAGAGCTGGGAAAAAACTCAAATCTGCTGTAAATAGCACCTCTTTCTTTGTCTAATAACAAGTGACCTTTTGACTTCTTGCTAATATGGCTAATGTGCTGATTAGTTTTTGTCAACCTGTCACAAACTGCAGTCATCTGGAAAAAGGGACCCTCAGATGAGGAACTGCTTCCACCAGAGTGGCCTGTGGGACATTTTCTCGATTAATGGCTGATGTGGTAAGGCCCAGATCATTAGGGGCGGTGTTACCCCCAGGCAGGTGGTTCTGGGTGTGTGAAACCGAACAAGCCGTAAGTGAGCCAGTGAGCAGTGTCCCTCTGTGGTCTTCAGTGCCTGCCTCAAGCTCCTGGCTGAGCTTTCCTTGAAGGTGGACTGCCACTTCTCCTCTCCTCCCCAGTTCCCTTTTGATCATGGGTTTTATCATAGCACACAAAGAAGACACAGCTACTTTCTGCAACGAGGCAGGAAGTGGATCAGACAGGACAGACCACCGTCACCTATGCACTTTAGCCACCTCCAGTTACCTTTCCTACATCCCAGAAAACCGTATCCTTGATCTGAGGTGAAACTTGCTCTCTCTCTCATGACCAGGGGTTTGAAAAGTAAACAATCTTTCTCAAACGCATTGTTTCAGGGAATCGACACAAAAAGTAGTGGCCATAATGTGCCTGGTTTGGTAACTCCAATCTCTGACTCAGTCCCTAAGCTCTAACCAATCGTTTGTTGTTGCCAGAACTTACTCTGATTAAAATGTGCGCTTTATGCCTTTGTAGAGCACAGTAAGTCCAGAATATTTACAGATAATACATCAATAGCTCATACAAGTACATTCTTAGATATGAAATACCAGTCACTGCTGCAGCTTCCACTTTCCTATCACATCTCCTGGGAGCTGCCTGCAGTAACCTCTGTAACTCTCTACTGACTCTAGGCCAAATCAGGGAAATATGTTTCTATGGCTCCTCTCTATTCCTTTCTGTAAATCTCTCACAGCACATTACAGATTCCTAATATGTGTGGGTGACATTTATGAAAAGTTTGGTCACTCACATATACAACTGCTATCCTTAACCAAATTTGGGACATGCAGAGATTTAATTGTATAATGTGAAATAATGCAAGAACAAATGAGGAGGAAGCCAGCCAGCAAGGGCCCCAACTGAGAACTAGGAGTCACAGAGAAGTAAAACTTGCTTCCTTTTCTTCATTGCATTAGTGTTTCTCAGAATGTTTTACTGTCACCCACAGTTTGCTTATATCACTACCTAGTATTCACTTACCAGTATAAACAAAATGCAAAAGACCACTTTATGAAATGCATTTTATTATTCTATTACTTCTATTCCTTTCAAGCTGTATATGACCTATGAAGAGGTTCCATAATTAATGGTACATGACCCATATGAACTGGGAGGGAAGTTGGTTGGATAGTGTTTTATTTGCTCATGAAGTCATTAAAGTTTTTTGTTTTATAAAACACGGGCCCCAAGAGAAATATAGCTATTAATGCTGTATGCAAAAGTGGGTGTTTTTTTAATATGAACATTAAGAAACATTAACATTTCAGATAGGCACTGTACAAAAAAAAGCTTTTTCTGTCTTTTGTGTGTGTATACATACATAGTGTATATGATTGTATGTGTTGTTGGAGCTTTGTCACAGGGCAATAAGCTTTGAGGTTCAAAAGCTCATGTCAAGGCCCAGCTCCCTCCTCCCCTGCTTATCCTCCTCCCTCCTCTACTGCTTTCTCTCTCTGCTGTTGCTAAGGCTTGTGGATCAGGGTGTAAACTCTTAGCTACTACCCACAGTCAAGCCTGCCTGTCTCTATGGCAATCGTGACTAACCTGAAAGTGTAAGCAAGCCCCCAATTAAATGCTCTCTTAAGAGTTGCCTTGTTCATGTCTTTTCACAGCAATGGAAAAGTAACTAAGACTGTGTGTGCACGCGTGTCGTATGGAATGATTAAAGATCTAAAGGAGTTAAATTTTCCAATTATGATTTAAGATATACTTCATGTGGCAAACCATATGCTGTGATAGTATTAAGGAATATGAGGGTCAGCCCCAAGAGAATCATTCCTTGAGAATGCTACGGGTCAATTTCATAGGTAACTGTCTACCTTAGAGTATTTGGCTCAAGAGAAGTGCTCAGTAAAAACTGGCATATTGGGGTGGATGGGTCATTTCAACAGTAGACAAATAAATATTAGCAAAGGCCAGTATTTTGCCATCTTACACCATTAACAAGAAAGGAGCACTTATCTTAATGATGAAATGAGAATTGTACATAGCCTTTGGGGACAGTGATATGAAATACTGAAATTTAAGTTGTGCATATCATTTGCAGCAATAACCTCACATACAAAAATTTCCCCAACAGAAATGGCAAAGAACCAGAGCAAGATGTTTCCTTTGATAGTACTAGTGGGAAGAAAGTAGTATGCAACAGAATGTGCTTTGGAGATAACAAAAGACTTGCGTAAATTTCCCATATAAGTTACAAAAGTAAGAGGGAGCCGAGCAGTGGTGACACATGCCTTTAATCCTAGCCTTTGGGAGGCAGATTTCTGAGTTCAAGGCAAGCATGGTCTATATAGTGAGTTCCAATACAGTCAGGACTACACAGAGAAACCCTGTCTCGAAAACCATTAAAAAAAAAAAAAAGTAAAGGGGATATGACCCAACAAGGGCCACATTTTTATTGTGCATGTTTACACATAACCATACCAAAAAACAAGTAATCCAACTTAAAAAAAAATGGGGTACAGGCCTAAACAGAGAATTCTCAACGGAAGAATATGGAATGGCAGAGAAACACTTAAACAAATGCTCAATATCTTTAGTCATCAGGGAAATGCAAATCAAAATGACCCTGAGATTTCACCTTACATCCATCAGAATGGCTAAGATCAAAAACTCAAGTGACAGCACATGCTGGAGAGGTTGTGGAGAAAGGGGAACCCTCATCCATTGCTGGTGGGAATGTAAACTTGTACAACCACTTTGGAAATCAATCTGGTGCTTTCTTAGAAAATTAGGAATAGTGCTTCCTCAAGATCCAACTCTACCACTCCTGGGCATATACTCTAAAGATGCTCCACCATTCAACAAGGACATTTGCTCAACTATGTTCATAGCAGCTTTATTCATAATAGCCAGAAGCTGGAAAAAAACCTAGAAGTCCCTCAGCGGAGCAATGAATACAGAAATTGTGGTCTATTTACACAATGGAATACTACTCAGCAATTAAAAACAAAGAAATCATGAAATTTGCAGGCAAATGGTGGGATCTAGAAAAGATCATCCTGAGTGAGGTATCCCAGAAGCATAAAGACACACATG
>NW_026594728.1:0-3295 GCF_907164565.1 Psammomys obesus
GTGTGTGTGTGTGTGTGTGTGTGTGTGTGTGTGTGTGTGTGTGTTTATGTATATGTGTGTGTGTGTTAGTATGTGTGTTTGAGACAATGGAAAAATCACAGTTAGAAAATGTGATCAGTATATATTCACAGAGGACATTGTATGTGCCTATTATCTCTAAGGAACAGAAGCTTCGAGTCCATTCTCCCCCGTGGCAATTGGCAAGACCTTCTCCTCTTTGTGGGGAGAGCAAGATCCCTGTTCCCTACCCCTGTTGCCAAAGAATTAATGTTTCCCTCTTTTGATAAGACTGTGCTGTTGCATGTAAATGAAGTATCTTTAGAACTCTTAGCCCCATGGAATCGAACACAATAACCCCCAAACCTCCCTCCCCACACACAAATTTTGTAATGCCCTTGATTCACAATATAAACTCTCTCTCTTCCATTCCTCCACCATGACCTTCCGTACTGGTTGCTTTCTTGCTGAACCTTCAAATTCACCTGCCAGGTTTGCCTGGGGCACAAGCTCACCGCTGCTGGACCGGCCTGCATCCAGATTGAGCTCTGCCACCAGTTACCCTAGCAGCTGCCTCTGAAGCTCACTTAGAGGCGCTGAGATTCCACTGCCTTTCTAGAGCTGCCACCACAGTTCATCTGTCTGGCAAGTTGCTGGCTATTCTCAAGGCAGCCACTGACTTGCTGGAGTCAGACCAAGCCCTCTTTGCCACCTGGCTCAGGTTTCAGAGCCCTGAGCTCCGCATTGCCGGCTGGTCTTCTGGCAGTGCAGCTAAAAGAACAGTAAAATTGCAGAGGAATCTTTTGTCCTGTCCTCTAGCTGAACTGGAGATCTTCTGCCGTGGATCTCAGGTTCTGGTTCTACCCTTCTTGGTCCAGAGGCTGATGTTCCTTGGAGAGGTGGAACTTTTGACCCTGTGTTTCACCATTTTCTGCCCGGAAGCCAACAGCTCTCAGACTAACCTGTTAACTTCCACTAGGCATTGCCCGGGCCTCCTGGAAGAGATAGAGCCACAAGGCTTTATTTCAACGACTATGACAATGTTATTAAACACTTCTTAAAATAAAAATTCACAGCTATAATCTTGAATGTTTAAATTTTACAAGTATGAGATTTTACCTTAAAATTACAATTAGAAGTGACGTTCTAGTTTATATGCTAATATGATAAGTAGCCAGATGACCTTAAAAATGTATAAAGTCTTGGGTAACTTTTTATTTTGTAAACACATCTATAGTCAGTTCCAAATGTGATGTCTTAAAAACCGTAATTTCCTTTTTTGAGAAACACAAGCATGTGTTTGTTTCAAAAAACAAATGTAGCTTTATATAAATACAATGTAGGTCATATATTGATATAAATTTTTTTACCATGAAGTTTTTTGAGAATGTGAATCTATCTACTTATGAAGATTCCGATAGCAAGGAGACAATGAATCTTTGTTTATACAATTCTCACCTTCAATTGTTGAAGAAATATTGCACCAAAAAAACAATGACGAACAATTTATGTTATAGGTTGAATGCCACAGTTTTATCCTCAGTGTTGGTGTTTTGTAACCTTGAATGTATTTGAGTGTGAGGAGCCTCGTTTCTCTTCCGTTATGTGCAGTCTGTAGGCCGGTATGATTCAAACAACTTTTCAATTGTCTATATTGGCAGATACTGAAGACAAAGGTAGTGGATAAACATTTTTCCTTTGGGTGACATATTATAGCATTTATTAACATTTTCTTTTGCTTTATTGTTGCAGTACTGGATGTTGAATCTCAGGTCTCATTTTTTTGATAGCACCTACCATACAGTTGAATTCTACCACTAGCTTTAAGATTTTTAGAGAAAAAAATTAGCGTTGTCAGTTAACCATGTATCAGAAAATCATAGTGTGTGTTATCTATAAGCATCAAGAGTAAACATTAGTAGTATTAGCTGTGAGAGTCTGACTTGGGGATTGCAGAGAGTGCTCTGTACAATCATGAAATTTTAATGCAGGTTCTCCAGTTTCAATCTAATCATTATTGCTTGTTGACTGAAAGTTAATAGTTAAAAGCAAACACTATATTGAGACATATATTCTTTGTTAAAATAATTTCTGAAGAACAAGTGTCTTGAGTGTTATACTATGCAAAATACTAATTATTTAAGAGAAATTTCATAAAGAAAAAATATCTATGTCTGTTATAATCCATGGTTATTTCTTTCTTAGTCCACATAGATAAAATACATAATTCAGGTAATATACATGTTTCTGTAATGAACTAATTACAAACTAAGAATTAGAAACCTTCATAAATATAGTAGAAGCACAATATGTGAAAACTTATACAAAAGAAAATCACTTCCACAGCTCCAACAATGTTTTACATTGGCTTATTAATGTTTATAGAGTTGGCAATTTTCTGACTATAGGTTGATTTCTTTCCTTTTCACTTGTTGGACAATAAACTCATTGACTACCATGACTTTTATTACTCTATCTATTCTTACTGCAGGAAGCAAGATTCAGGTCAGTGCTGACTTGGTGTCAGCCTCCCTGAGCATCTCCAGCCTGACTGCCCACCTCCAAACATGGTTAGCGCCTATTAGAAGGCAGGATCATTCTCTCTGCACAATCCCTTGACTCAGTGAGCAACAAAATAAAAATTCTTTTATCCAACTTCATATCAAAAAGGGAAAAGGTGAAATCAATGGAACAATAAAAACTGCAATCTCTTTTTGTCACATTTTATGACCTCATCACCAACAGACTCCACAAGGTCATCACTCCTTGTATTAGTCTATTAACGGTCTGGGCACAATCATTGCTACCTTTTGAACTACTTTTTTTTTCACCCTACAATATTGCTTTTGTTTGTTTGTTTTATTGGATATTGCTATGGCTCCTCCATTTTGGTTAAAATAAACCTCAAAGAATACCTTCATAGAATGTAATAAACCCATGCAAGGAGACACCATTTCTCAGGTGAATCATTCCTGATACTATCTGTTGCCTAGGCACAGAGATTTCTACAAATACCAGTTCACCTGGGCACTTAGTATACTACTGGTCACTACTTTCCTCAAACTTCTTAGGATGTAAGTGACAAGTGCTTTGCAAGCATGAGGCATATATGGTTTAAATATTTTTAAAAGGTGAAGTGGTGCATATATAAACTTTCAATAAATAAGATATTTTGAGCAAAA
This sequence comes from Psammomys obesus, assembly GCF_907164565.1. Taxonomy (NCBI): domain Eukaryota; kingdom Metazoa; phylum Chordata; class Mammalia; order Rodentia; family Muridae; genus Psammomys; species Psammomys obesus. Next base: position 3,180 of record NW_026594728.1, read on the forward strand.
GCAGAAAAATTCATCAATTTTGAGTAACTTTTACCTGGTTGCTTGATCTCTGTTCTCTTAATCTAAGAAGGTGTGTGTGTGTGTGTGTGTGTGTGTGTGTGTGTGTGTGTGTGTGT
>NW_026594729.1:0-38954 GCF_907164565.1 Psammomys obesus
TCTTCTTCTTCTTCTTCTTCTTCTTCTTCTTCTTCTTCTTCTTCTTCTTCTTCCTCTTCTTCCTCTTCTTCCTCTTCTTCCTCTTCTTCCTCTTCTTCCTCTTCCTCTTCCTCTTCCTCTTCCTCTTCTTTGCACTTAACACATACAAACCTTAGGTGTATGTTTTGCCTGTGTGTTTGGCTTTGTGTGCAGGCCATCATATTCTCTAGACCTGGAGTTACAGATGGTTTTTAGGGACTATGTGTGCTGGGAACCAAATCCAGGTCCTTGGCAAGTCCTCTCTGCAAATGCTTTTAATCACTGAGTTCTTCTCCAGCTCCCTTTGTGCTTTAAAACCTCCCAGGGTTATACCTCTTTCATGGGCACCTAGACTCATGTGGCGCACACAAACTCACAGACATACATACACATATAACCTTCCAATCCTTAGTGAACTGTATCTGTCAACTTGTACCAGTATCCCACGTTTTCCTTCCCAGCTACTTTTCCCACTTCCTCACCAACCCTACTTCCCTCCCGTATGTAATCTGAGGTACTAAAATCTGGTGTGGGATGGCCCAGCTTGTTGTGTGGTGCCATCCCTAGGCTGGCGAGGCTGGGCTACATAAGCTTGTTAAGCATGAGCAAAAGAGTGAGCCAGAGAACAACCCAGCAATCAGTATTCCTCCATGCTTTCTATTTTGAGTTCCTACCCTGAATTTTCTCAATGACGGACTGTGATCTAGAAATGCAAGTTGAAATAAACCCTTCTCTCCCCAAGTTGCATTTGGTCAGTGTTTTACCAAAGCAGGAGCATGAAACTAGAACATGTAAAATCTTTGAAAAAAAAAAAAAAAGGCAAGGATGTCCATCCCTTACACAAATATGGAAGCAGGGATCAAAGAGAACTCAAAATTATGGATGAACAGAGAGCTGTTATGATAGATATCAATGAAACTGAGAAAATCATTACTTTAAACATTAAAGACATGTTCCACAAAACTTGAAAATCTAAAGAAATGTCTGAATTTTTAGGTGCATATGACTTAACAAGCCAAGTTGAGATAAATGCAGTCATGAAGTCAGTTATTTAATGTTAGAAGTTACACAAATGGATTCAAGGACAAATAGCACATGGCCATTTCAATAGATGCAGAAAAGAGTTTCTGAGAAGATAAATGTCTCCTTAAAACATAAGTCCTGAAGAAACTCAGGGTAGAAGGAATATACATCAAAATAAAGCCTGTGTATGACAAGCCCAATGCCAACATTAGGGAACAGCTGAAGCATTACCACAAACATCAGGAACAAGACAAGGATGTCCAGTATTTCAACAGTCTAGACTTAATAGCTATAAGATGAGAAGAAGATGGTTGTGATGGCACATGCCTGTAATCCCAGCACTTGGGGAGGCAGAGGCAGACCCGATCTCTTGAATTCAAGGCCAGCATGGTCTACAAAACGAGTTCAGAACAGCTAAGGCTGCACAAAAAAAAAAAAAAAAAAAAAAGTCTTCAGAAACCAAAACCAAAACAAACAAAAAAATCAAGAGCCTTTATGTATAACAATAGCAAATACATTGAGGAATAAATCTAGGAAGCAATTCCATGCACTATAATCTTTAAAATGAAAAAATAAAAAAAGACCTTAGAATAAACATAACTAAAGTTGTAAAAGGTCTCTACAATAAAAATTTTAAACCAAAGTGATCAAAGAAGGTAATAGATGAAAAGATTTCCTTTATTTATGGATCAGAAGAATTACTATTGTAAAAATGGCTATCCTACCAAAACAGTACAGATTCAAGGTAATCCCAATAAAATGTCAAATGCCTCCTCACAGAAATGGGAAAATATTCTTAAGATTAATATGAAAGTACAGAAAATTTTAAATAGCCAAAGCAATACTGAACAATAAGAACAATACTGGAGAATCTGGAGATATAGCTCAGCAATTAGAGTATTGTAGAGGACTATGAGATGTGCAGGGATAAAGATAGAGCAGAGATTGAGGGAATACCCAATCAATGCCCGGCCTGATCAAAGACCCACCCTATGGGAGCATGCCAATCCCTGACACTGAAAGATACTGTGCTAAGCTTGCAGACAGGAGCCTGTCAAAGTTGTCCTCTGGTAGGCTCTACCGAGAAGTGCCTTAGAACAGATGCTGAGACTCACAGCTAAACTGGTTTAAGTGTAGGGAGGCTTGGGGACTAGTGGGAGGAAAGGAAAAGGACAAGGAAGTGACAGAAGCTCCACAAGAAAAACAACAGCCAACTAACCAGGTCCCAGTGGGGTTTGCTGAGACTGAAGTATCAACCAAGTACCATGCATGAATTGGACCTAAACCTCCTACAAAGATGTAGCAGATGGGCAGCTTAGGCTTCAAGTGGGTACTCTAGAAAGGGAAGGGGGGACTGCATTAAACATGGACTCACTTGCTGGCTTTTAGGTCACTTTCCCCTGGCAGAAATGCCTTGACAGGCTACAGTCCTGATGTAACTTAATGAGCTGGGGTGGATGGGAAAGGGAGCTCCCCTTTCCTGAGGAAAGGGGGCCAGAGGGAGGGAGAGAAGATGGGACTGGAAGGGGAGGAGGGAAGGAGCTACAAGGATGTAGAGTGAATAAATGAGAAAAAAAAATAAGTATTTGTAGTGGTCCCAAATACAGTTCTTAGCATCCACATTGTGGCTTATAATCAACTGTAACTCTAGTTCCAGTGAAATGTGACACTCCTTTCTAAACTCCAGAGGTATTAGGCACACATGTGGTACTCATAATCTACTGGCAATCAGATTTTTAAAATAAAATAACTTGAGATATCCTTATATCTCATTTTAAGTTATACTACCGAGCTGTAATAAGTACTAGGGTTATGCTAAGGGTTAGTAATTGGGTTAAATTTATTATTTGATTTAGGTTAGTCTTGAGTTAGTGTTTGAATTAGAGTTAGTGTCAGGGTTGGGTCTAGGGTAGGATTAGATTGGGATTAATACTAGGGTTAGATTTTTTTTTTTTTAAACATAGAACAATAAACACCTATACTACTTGAGCTATGGATTATGACATATTTGCCTTTCCAGGCTTTGATCTTCCTCAAACAGAACTCCTTGCCTTCTAGCTGAATAGCCATTTGCTGTGCTACAGTGGCCTAGTCTTGAGGCAGTACAGGCAAGAAGCTTGCCCTACTGGAACTGCCTCCAGAGACAGCTAATTTTAGTGTTCTTCTTTCTTTCATCATATTTCTTTTAAATTTTCTTTTTTTTTTATCTCCTTTTTGTGAGTTAGCTTGGCCCCCTTCTTGCACCCTGGGGGCAGTGGATAGTGGGACTTAACACTGTCCGTTCAATGTGTTGTCAATAAGCAAAGACAGTTCAACAGTGTCCAGTAACAACTCGTTACTGGATGTATAACAGACAACATCCTTGTTTTGCAAATAAAACTCTGAGAGCTCCAGGAAAAGTTCCCCCACATTCCCTCTCAGGGCACAGTACATCTTACTGTCTCCTTAAACTTGGACTGTGTGTATTCAAGGGCCAATCTTAGTGTTGGCAGCAGGTCATCCCAGCTCACACTTCAGCTTCTTGTGGTAGGGCTTTCCTCCTATTCTCATTCTTGCAGTGCTTGTTCCAGTTGTCCCTAGAAGCCCATCACTCTGTGCTGGCTAGACAGAACTAGGGTTGGGTTTAGTGTTCTGTATTAGAGTTAAGGATAGTTTCAATGTTAGATAAGGAAAGATTTAGAGTTGGGGCTAGTGGTATGAATAGCATTAGGATTATTGTTGGCAAGAGTAGTAGAGCTTAACTCATGGTTAGAGTTATGGTTTGGACTAAAGTATTGTTAGTGTTAGAATTAGTGTTAAGATTAAATTTGGTGGTGGCTGGAAAGATGGCGCAGTGGCTAGGAGCAGTGGCTGCTCTTCCAGAGGTTCCAAGTTCAATTTCTGGGAACCACATGGTGGCTCACAACCACCTGTAATGGAATCTGATTCCCTGCTGGTGTGCACGAAAACAGCACTCACGTACATTAAAGAAACAAACAAACTAAAAAGATTAAATTTGCTGATATGTTTAGGTTAAGATTTGTGTGATTGGTTTTAAGACTAGAGTTATTGATAGGCTAGATATAGTTTTGTTACAAGGGTCATGGTTAAGGTCAGTTTTTGGGGGGTTTTGTTTGTTTTTTAGTATAGGTTTAGGGTTAAGGCTAACATTAGGAATAGTTTTAGGGCTAAGGAATAGTATTAGAGTTTGAACATAGTTTTGGCCAAGCTAACGTTAGGGTTAAAATTGGAGTTAATGTTAGGTATTGGGTTGGTGCTGTGTTATAATTAAGGTTAGATCTAGGCTATGATCTTGGTGAGTATTAGAGATGGAGCTAGTTCATGGCTAAGTTAGGATTAGAGGTTAGGTATAGTGTTTAGCCTGGGCTTGTGGTTATAATTAAAGTTTTGAATAATTTTAAGGTTGTGGTTAAATTGAGGGATTGATCCTAGGCTTAGGGCTATTCTAGTGTTAGAACTATAGATATATTTGTGGTTAGGTATAGTAGGTTAGCATCAGGGTAAAGGGTCGGGTGGGGTTTTAGGCAATGTTAGTATTACTGTTAAGATTAGACTGAAAGTTAGGCTTCGGAATGGTTTTAGGAATTGTGTTATCATTAGGATGAGGGTCAGGGCTGGTAATAGGATTATAGTTAGGATAGTGTTAGACTATAAGTTAGGTTTAGGTTAACCGTTAAGGCTCTGTTTAGGAATGGAATGAGGTTTAGTGTTTAGAGCTAGGGTTATGATTAAAGTTAGGATAAATTTTAGGTTCATGGTAAAGGTTAGATTAGGATTATGGTTAGGAATAGTATTAGAGTTAACATTAGAGCTAGTGTTTGAATGAATCTTAGGGTTAGGGCTAGGCAAATGTTAAGATTAGGGTTTGGTTAAGTAAAGACTTAGAGATAGGGTTAAGTTTCAGATTAGGCTAGTGTAATGTTTAGGGTAAGTGGTGGACTTAGATTTAAAGACCCGAGTATTAATAGGGTTAGTTATAGGGTTAGAGTTAGTGCTTGGTCTGATTATGGTTATTGGTACTATTAAGCTTGTGTGAGAGTTAAATAAATTTAGGTTTAAAGCTAAAGTTTGTGTTATGGATAGGGTTATTGTTAAAATGAAGGTTATTTATTTATTAGGCCCTAGATAGTTAATATTAGTAGTTAATATTAGTAGTAAGGTTAGTATTAGGATTAGGGTTAGTGTTGGAATAGGATAATTTTATGGTTAAGTTTAGGGACAGGTTTACGACCATGGTAAGTGCTATGGTTAGGATTAAGTTTTGGGTTGAGGATGGGTTTTTAGTTAGGAATAGTTTTGCGTTAGGAATAGGGTTAAGCGTGTGTATGACTGTGTTAAAGTTTAGGTTGGTGTTATGGTTAGTGTTAGAGTTAGGCTAGTGTTCATGTTTCACTTAGTGTAATGAGTTTGGAGCATTGATTAGGGTTAAACTTCAGACTAGGGCTGGATATGGTGTTAGGTAAAGGTTACGATTAGAGTCTGGGCTAAATTTAGGCATAAGGTTAGATTTAGTTTTAGAGTTAGGGTTAGGTTTGAGTTTAGAGTCAGGACATAGATAGGGTTATTTTTAAAGTGAGATCTATGATTGGGGTTAAGGGGTAGGATTATGGTTGTGGTTAGGGGTAAGGCTAGTCTTAATGTTAGCATTGGCTTATAGTTAGAATTACATTAGTGTAAATGTTAGTGTTATTTTCCTCTCTGGCCTGGCAAGGCTGCACTGCCTCCTCTCCTGGGGGGGAGGTCATCAGAGAGCTTGCCACTGAGTTCATACCAGAGACAACCCCTGCTCCCCTTACTAGGGACCCCACATAAGACTGAGTCTATGGGCTACAACTGAGCTGGGGTTTTACTGGATCTCCATGGCTTTTTTCTCTGTGATTTCTTATACAACCCAGAACCACCTGCTGAGGGATGCCACGCTTGTAGTATTCTGTACCCTCATACTACAATCATTAATCAAAAAAATTCTCCACAGATATGCTCACAGACAAGTCTAATATATGGAATTTCTTAGTTGAGAGTCCCTCTTCCCAGATATGTTTATGTTTATTTCAAGTTGACAAAAACTATCCAGCCCAGCTAGTGTTGGAATTTGAGCCAGGTTTAGGGTTAGCTATAACCTAGGTATATTGTAAAAGAAAGGATTAAATTGAAGACCTACAGTTTTAGAGGATTATATATAGTCCATGATGTCAGAACAAAGACATGGTGCAGGAACAATTAAGAGCTCATGTGTCAATTTTCAAGTAGATAGAAAGACACTGGGAATGTCTGGAGTCTTTGAAATTCCAAAGGCCACCCCCCAGTGACATATCCTCCAAAAAGGCCACACCTAGCCCTTCTTAAGTAGTTCAGCCAACTGTATACTAATTATTCAAACACAGTCCTATAAGGAACATTCTCATTTCAAACACCACATTAATATTCTCTGTCATGTTAACTTTAGGGTTAAGGTTATGATGAGATGTTGGCTAGAGTTAGGTTTAGGGGTAGTATTATGGTTATGATGTGATATGTTTGGGGTTAGAGTTTGACTGAGTGCTATTAGTTAGCTCTAGGGCTACACTAGAGTTACAATTATTGTTTGGGTTAGGAATAGATTAGGGAAAGGGATAAAATTAATGTAATAGTTAGGGCAAGGTGGGTTAGTTTTAGTGCTGGGGCTAAGTATATAGTTAGGGTAAGTGTTAGTGCTAGGATTATGGGTTATGTCTAAGTTAGGGTTGATGTTAAGGCTAAAGTTAGCATTATGGTGTTAGGGGAAAGTTTATACGCTTAAATTTAGCTTAAAGTCAGGATTGGTTATAAAATTGGGGCTGGAACAGGGTTCGCTTCAGGGATAATAAAGGGTTTCAGAGCTTCTGTAAAGCAAAGGACACTGTCATCAAAACAAAACGACTGCCTACAGATTGGGAAAGAATCTTCACCAACCCTTTATCTGACAGAGGACTAATATCCAGTATATACAAAGAACTAAAGAAGCTGAAAAGCAGCAAACCAAGTAATCCAATTAAAAAATGGGGAACAGAGCTAAACAGAGAATTCTCGACAGAGGAATATCGAATGGCAGAGAAACACTTAAAGAAATGCTCAACCTCATTAGCCATCAGGGAAATGCAAATCAAAACGACCCTAAGATTTCACCTTACACCCATCAGAATGGCCAAGATAAAAAAAACTCAAGGGACAACACATGCTGGAGAGGTTGTGGAGAAAGGGGAACCCTCCTCCACTGCTGGTGGGAATGTAAACTGGTACAAACACTCTGGAAATCAATCTGGCGCTTTCTCAGACAATTAGGAATAGTGCTTCCTCAAGACCCAGCTATACCACTGCTAGGTATATACCCAAAGTTTGCTCAAGTACACAAAAGGGATACTTGCTCAACCATGTTTATAGCAGCTTTATTTTTAATAGCCAGAACCTGGAAACAACCCAGATGTCCATCAACGGAGGAATGGGTACAGAATTTGTGGTATTTTTACACAATGGAATACTCCTCAGCAATCAAAAAGGAGGAAATCATGAAATTTGCAGGCAAATGGTGGGATCTAGAAAAGATCATTCTGAGTGAAATATCCCAGAAGGAGAAAGACAAACACGGCATATACTCACTTATATAGACTTATAAGATATGATAAACATAATGAAATCTATACACCTAAAAAAGATAATCAAGAGAGCGGACATGGGGTAAGATGATCAATCCTCGTTTAGAAAGACAGATGGGATGTGCATTGAACGTATGACAGGAGTCTACTGAGTGCATCTGAAAGACTCTAACTAGCAGTGTTTTCAAAGCAGGTACAAAGACTCATGACCAAACCTTTGGCAGAGTACAGGGAATCATATGAAAGAAAGGGAGTTAGTATGATGGGGAAGGATAGGAGCTCCACAAGGACCAAATATATCTGGGCACAGGGTCTTTTCCGAGACTGACATTCAACCAAGGACCATGTATGGATATAACCTAGAACCTCTGCTCAGATGTAGCCTGTGGTAGCTTAGTAGCCAATTGGTTTCCCATAGTGAGGGGAACAAGGACTATTTCTAACAGGAACTCAATGACTGGCTCTTTGACCTCCCCACCCCCCAAGGGAGGAGCAGTCCTGTTAGGCCACAGAGGAGGGCTTTGCAGCCAGTCCTGAAGATACCTGATAAAACAGGATCGGATGAATGGGGAGGAGGTCCCCCCATCAGTGGACTTGGAAAGGGGCACGGTGGAGATGAGGGAGGTAGGGTGGGGTTGGGAGGGAATGAGGGAGCGGGACACAGCTGGGATACAGAGTTAATAAAATGTAACTGATAAGAAAAAAAATAAAAAAAAATAACTAAAGGGTTTCAGTTCGGTCTGAGATAGTGTTGGGGTAATACAGTTGTGGTTGTATTTTGAGACAGGACTAGGGCTAGGATTGAGGCTAGAATTATAGTTACTGCAATGCTAGAGTCAAAGTTTGTGTTTTGGGTAGGTATATGACAATATGGCCTTGTGATATCACAAAGTTCCATTGTGTCTACTGAATTATGGTACTGAAGTACTCAGTTGTAAGCACAATGCTTTATTATGTCATCACACTGCTACATTGCATCAGCACAACTGTGTAAGTCAACACAATAATCATCATCATCACAATACTACATTAGCTTACAAGGCATGAGCATCTCATCAAAATAATGTATATTCATGACACATGCAGCAACCCTGAGTTGCTTTTTATCTCCAGACATCCCCATTCAGCAAGCCTGATGCTCCAAGGACATCCAGATCTGCACAAGAAACATCTAGCACAAGGCTTCCCACTGAACACCTGCTACACCAGGTTAGGCCCACCACTGATGCCTGCTACACCACAAACATCCAAGGACAACCAGATGGCTAAAGGACAGAGTAAGAACACAATCAACAAGAACCAGGGAAATATGGCTCCTTCAGAGTACAGCTATCCTACTACAGAAAGCCCGGGATAGCCCAACACAATTGAAGCACAAGAAAATGAACTTCAATCTTACAAAGATGATAAAGCCTTTAAAGAGGAAATGAATAATTCCTTAAAGAAATACAGAAAAATAAAATTAAACAGGTGAAGGAGATGGGTAAAACTGTTCAAGACCTCAAAATCGAAGTAGAAGTAATAAAAGACAAATTAAGGGGATCCTGGAGATGGAAAACCTACAGAAGAGAACAGGAACAACAGATGAAAGTATTACCAACAGATTATAAGAGATGGAAGAGAGAATTTCAGGTGTAGAAGATATAATAGAAAAAATTGATACATCAGTCAAAGAAAATGCTAAATCTAAAAAATTCCTGACCACACCACAAGGACACATGTTCAACTATGTTCATAGCAGCTTCATTTGTAAAATAGTCTGAAACTGGAAACAACATAAATGTTCCTCAGCTGAACAATGGTTAAGGAAACTGTATATTTACACAATAGAATACTACTCGGCTATTAAAAACAAAGACATCATGCAATTTGCAGGCAAATAAATGGAACTAGAAAACATCATCCTGAGTGAGGTAACCCAGACCCAGAAAGACACACATGGTACACACTCACTTATAAGTAGATATTAGACATAAACTAAAGGATTCCAATGCTACAGTGCACAGAGCCAAAGAAGCCATGGAAGATCCAAGGTAAGATGCTTGACTCTCACTCAGAACAGGAAATAAAATAGACATCTGAAGTAAATGGAAGAAGAAAGAGGGTTTATAGAGGATAAAAAGTTGGGGATCAGGTCAGTAGAGAGCAGAGGTTGATGGAGGACTGGGAGAGAGAATGGAAATCAGTAGGGAGGATCTCTGGGACAAGGAAGGCTCCTTATGGGGGTGACCCTAGTTGAGACTCCTAACATTGGGGGTTAAAGAGCCTGGAGTCATCACCTCCTGTGGCCATTTGAGACTTCTAGTGGAGGATGGTGGACACCAACCCATCCATAAATCTTTCAACCCAAAATTTGTTTTGCCTACAAGAAGTGTATGGGTAAAGAAGGAGCAGAGATTGAGGGAATGGCAAACCAATGACTGGCCCAACTTGAGACCCACCCCACGGGAGAGAGCAACCCCTGCCACTATTAATGATACTCTACTATATTTGTAAAAGGAGCCTAGCATAACTCTTCTGAGAGGCTTCATCCACCAGGTGATGGAAACAGATGCAAAGACCCATCGGCAAACAATAGGCCAGGCTCCAGGAGTTCTGTGGAAGAGTGGGAGGAAAGATGGAGGAAGCAGCAGTGGGTCAAGGATACCACAAGAAGACTTACAGAGTCAACTAACCTGGACCCATGGGGGCTCACAGAGACTGAACCACCACCAAAGAGCATGCATGGATTGAACCTAGACACCCCCTCCCTACACATATGTAGCACATGTGCAGTGTGGTCAACATGTGGAGACACTAATCGTAGTAGTGGGGGCACGCTCTGACTCTGTTGCCTGCCACTAAATCCCTTTCCCTTAGCTGAGATGCCTTGTGAGAGCCCAGTGGGAGAGGATGCACTCAGTCCTGCTGCAACTTGAAGTGCCAGGGTGTGTTGATACCTCTTGGTGGCCTCCCCTTCTCTGAGAAGAAGAAGAGCAGAGAATAGGGAGAGAGGACCATGAGAGTGGGACTGGGAGGAGAGAAGAGAGGGGACTGGGATCAGGCTGTAAAGTGAGTAAAAAAAAAATTGTGACCAAAAAAAGTACTGTGTATTCACAGTGCTCAAACATAGCGTGCCACTCAGTGCTTCGGTGTGCCAACCACAGTACTCTATTGTGATATGAGAATGTTCCATTGGGTCACCACAATCCTGAGTTATGACAACTGACCTCTATTAGACCCTCCTAATGGTCACTTATGACATCACAATGCTGTGTCATGACAATACAATAGAATAATGTGTCAACACAATGCTCCAGTGTCCTACCAAAATGTTAAACTATAACTACACACTTCTGAGTTTTGGTATCCTAATGTTCTCTTATGGCAACAAAGAGTTCCACTGTGCCATCACTCTGCCATGATAATGTCATGACAATGCTGAATTATACTTCACATTATTACGTTGTACCATTACAAAAATTCATTATGTCATCACAGTACTGCCTGTTGTCATCACAATAGAATACAGTGTCACAATGCTCCATTTTGTCACGAGGCTGAATTTTAATCTTACAATGCTTTTTTCTGCCATCAGCCTACTATCTAGTATTATAAAACTATCTACTTTGACATTAAATGCTGAGTTATAACATTAACACATTCTATGCGCCATTGCATTGGCAAACTGTGACATGACAGTCCTCCCTTTTGATAAAACAGTGCTACATTTTCCCATCACAATAGTAGTTGGCAACAAAGCTCTCCATCACAATGATCCACAATGCTACCCTGTCATGTCACAGTTCTGAATTTTGTCCTCACAGTAGTATATTGTGTCATCATAAAGGTCAGTTTGTTGTCACAGTGCTGCACTGTGACACTACAGTACAATACTGTGCCATGATATGGCTGAATTCCAAGAAGACATGCTGAAGGAGGCATTTCCTCAACTGAGGACTCTGTGTTTTCAGGTATTTGTAGTTTGTCAAGTTGACAAAAACTACCTGCCAGTAACAGAGGATATATGAGTCATGGCCATTTTAGAGTCATCACAAAAGCTGTGGGATCTGAGAATATGTTAAAACTGTTGAATCTGGTTAATATCACATCAACATGCTCAGCCAGAACTCAGCCTCCCTCTCCTGCCTTAATTGTTAGTATTTAGGAAACCTGCTCCTGGATTGCCTATCGACCTATGATGTCATTATGTGTCCACACCTGGAAGGCATGGTTACCTTCCCCCTTAAAGGGGCCAGCCTGCCATGTGGTCCCTCTCTTGGTCTCTCTTGCTCCTGGCCTCTTGCCTTCTGGCCCTCTCCCCTTTCTCTATGGGGGCGAGTCGCCTCTCTTTCCCCCATCATGTCCTGCTCTCCCTTCTCTCTCTCTCTCTCTCTCTCTCTCTCTCTCTCTTCATCTCCATCTAATAAATCTCTTTCACATAAGAGCTGTTGTGTGCCTAATTGTCCTTATTTAATTAGTCACCAACAATGGTGCTGAAACTCGGGAGGGTGTTCTGGCTTAGCCAGAAAACCTTCTTGGACTTCTAGGGGGACAATGGATGGGTACAACAGATCTCTGCTCTATCTATGCCTTAAAATATTTACTTTTCCTCAACTATCTTACTGTGCTCGGCACATATGTCCTTGCTGCCTGCGCTGGCAGTGGCGATGGAGGTGGCAGCGGAGGTGGCAGCTCCCTGAGGTGGCGACCACGACTCTTGGACTTGTTCCCTGCCAGTGCTCACAAAATCTGCTTGGGAAAATCGCTGGCTCACTGCTTTGGGTAAGAAATTGCTGGGGACCCGGTCCAGAGATTTGCACTGCTGCCTCAGGCTTCCACAGGCAAGATTTTAAATTTCCTGCACAACGCTTGCCCCTAGTGGCTGGTTTGCAGATAGGCTTTTCACCTGAGCAGACTTCCATGACATGCGCGCACACAGAGAGTTTTACCTGGGCCGGTACAGCCATCTCACGAACAAGCACCTGGTCTCCCTTTGCAGCCACAGTCGTGCATGCACGTGGCAAGGCGTCATGTTGATTTTAAATAGAGAAGCCGCACCACACACTTGCCCCTCACCCCACTCCTACAGAGCTCCAAACCGCACACGTTCTAAACACTAGTTCTCAGTATTCTGACCCAAAGGTGCTATTTCCAAGCTTTAAAAAAATATTTTTTCCTGATTTCTGTACACTCTGTTCTTAAAATATATATTAATATATATTATTAATTAATAATATTAATATATATTAATATATATATTAAATGATTTAAATCCTTATCTAATGATTCATATAATTTTCTCATTGGGTTTACAAGACTTCCTTAATCAAAACTGTTTATTTTATCTCCTTTTAGACTAGGACAACAACAAGCCTCATTTTAAATTGGTATGAATTTTTATAAAAATTCAAAGTTACATTTTACTATCTATAATTCAACCCTGCTTCAAAGTAAATTTTATATAATAATAAAAATTCAAAGTTATAAATGTCTATTAAAATCAAATTGGTTTGTAATGTACATCTAAATGCCTATGTCCTTTTCAATTCCTAAATTAATACTGTTGCTATTTCTCCTGCCATGTGCTACCTATGATCCAGATTCACCACTTGGCTTTCTGGCTAATGGGTTTGCTATAATACATTCAAATATAATTTTTAGATTGCTTTATACCGTTCTGCTATATTGTTGGTTTTAAAATCTATAACTAGAGCTGGTTATGTAAGACCTGGGGTCTCACAGCTCAGGAGTTCAAGGTCGCGCCCTTCCCAGAAACTCCCCCAGACCAAGACTCGTTGCAAAAGCAAGAGGTTTATTAACCATTGAGCAATGGGGTCACCCCTGCTGGTCAGCAAAGAGTGGCATCGGGAGACAAAGGCCTTTAGGTTTTTAAGAGAAAAATTGCGGGAGATTTGAAGTTGCAGTCTTGGCAATTTTGGATTGGATGAGGAAGCTATAAAGTAAGATAATTGGTTAGTCTTAGGTGCTCAAGCTTGGCCAGTCCTGCCAAGTGTGGATGCAGCTACAATTTAAGGTGGGGGTGGTTAGCTCATCCTTGAAGATTAGGGGCTGCAGACTTTTGGCTGGAGGACAAAAGCTACTCAGAAGAAGTCTAGGTTTGTTGCTAAGAAATGCTATCTCAAAGACAGGAGTTTTTCTTTTTGCTGAGTGAAGGTCATTGCTTGCTTGCCTTTTTTTCTATCTGTCCTCATAGATAGGGTCACATTTTTCCATTCTCTGGAAAGGTACTAAGAGGCTTTAGCTTAACCTGAACCTAAAACTCAAAACTATAGGCTTTAGAAGACATACAGGTTACAAAGTTAGTCTAACCCTTTCAGTTACTACATACAGGTTTTTACCAATATTAATTATCTATTAATTTTAGAAAATTTACGTTAAAACTTGGTCATTATGCTATATCTTTACTGTCAAAAAGTTAAAATATGCTTGGCTTATTTTTTAAAAATGATATTATTAATCTATAGTATAGCCTTAGACTTTTATAAACTATAAACTTTTTATATAATAAATCCTACAGAAAACTGTTGTGCTCTCACTTTAATGGACTATATTTATGACTTTTAAGGCTCCAACTTAACAGGGACAAAACCTAAAGTCCTAATATTTAATGGTTAACAAATGAAAGTTAATAGTCATCTCATAGATGTCCAAATATATATTTATAGTCCTACAGATGCAGACATGTTCTTACTGCAATCTTTAATAAACAGCTGCAGATGGTCCTTGAGTCACCATACAGGAGTTGGTAAAGATAATTAAAAAAGCCTTCCTGACAGGTTCATCCAGGACAAAAGCTATGTTCCAGACCTTGGCTGCTGCTCTGAGGATGTTGGCATTCTTGCACAAAAACAAGAGGTCTGCAGTGTCCCATCCTTCTGGGTTATAATTAAAAGTCAGTTCTGCCAGGTGACTATTTCAAATGCAGCCAAAGGGGACACTGGTATCACTGCTGCCTCAACAAACCATAGCTACCTGCCAGCAGACTGGTCTCTGGAAGTTAAAATGCTCCTATGCAGGCTTGTCCTCTGTGCCCAGCCATGGAGGCTCAACCAGCACAAGAGCCACAGATACTTCCAGCCTTCCAGCTCTTTGGCCTGGCAGAGGACAAATAAATGGCTCCTTGATTGAGTGACCTCTACCAGCCTTGCCCAGCCCAGGGTAACATTGTAGGTCTGTTTTGGCCTCACAATGGGGTCGCACAGACATGTTGCCAACTTCTGTGTTAGGAGACTTCAGATGACTTCTCAGTTTTCTTCATATGCAGGAGACCAGGCCTTAAGCCTAAGTCCTAGAGTTGCTATTGTCAGGCCTAGACACAATATGCCTTGTTGCCAGACTCAAGATACAAGCCTAAATAAAGGCTTCCCATCCCTTTATTTAGCTAAAGGACAATAAATGTTTATAGCAGTCTCACCTGTCTCATGGTAAATAACTAGATACAAAGGCCCCCCATCAAAAAATGTTGTTTGAAGGTCTAAGAAAATGCCTTAAGATTGGTAAATGCAAGTTAGACATGTTTGAGAGTCTAAGAAAGTGTTTTAAGGTTGATAAATGCAAGTTATAAGTGTTTACATGTCTAAGAAAATGTTTTAAAGTTAGTAAATACAATTTATAAAGATTGCAAGGTCTAAGGTGATTTAAGGTATCCTAAATAGATAAAAAGGCTTAATAGTTCCTCCTGTTACTATGCTATTGTTATATTAGCTGCCCAGAGTGTTGACCTTTATCAATAGAGCTCTGATTTATTAATCTAACTCTAATAGGAAAACATGCCACTATATCACCCACTATCATGGTTCCAAGCTCAAGATTTTAAGTCTCCATAATGTGTACTTGTACTAAAGGTTAAAATCAAGTGAGCTTTTGTCTCTTCTTTACAAAGGGCTCCTGCCTTTTCAGAGCTCACCTTAAAGAATGCTTATGTTGTTAACACATACGTATGTTACTGCCTTTTCTACAATTTATATTTCAGTGCAGGTTACAATTGTGAAGCTAACATGTTTAAAGTTTTATCTCCTTCATAAAACTTAAATGTAATTCTTGTAAGCTGCAGGAAATCCACCTGAATCCACCTCTCAAGTCAATTGGGCTCCAGATAAGTACTGCACTTATTGCCTATCTCAGAAGGTGGGATTCCTCCCCTCTCCCTAGTTTTGGGACTTCCCTTTCCTGGCTACCAGATTGCTATCTGCTGCATGCAACACCAGCTAGATTGGTGACTTCTCATTGGCAAGCCACTAGATTGGTGAGTTTACCTCATTTATCAGCATAAAATGCCTCTCTTGGTAGGGGAAATTTGACTGTTCAGCATTTGGCAATTTCCTACTATCATTTGAGATGGAGGGCCTCCCCTTAGCCCTAGTCTTCACTGGCTACGGTTGACCCTTTCTGCTGACCTCCATTTAGGACTTCCTTTTTCCCCTGGGAGAGATTTTTTTCCCTCTATGTGCACAGTTTCTCCCCTTCATATTTGCCTACAAAAATCCTAGCACCAGGCAAACTGTGTGTCCTTGGGCAGCTGTGCCCCTGGTCTCTGGCCAAAAGCTGATGAGCTATTGGATCAGGTACGACCATATCTACTGTGTCAAATCTTGCTCATGGGACACATTGACAGGTGACTGACCCCTACCCTCCCAATGGAAATAGTCCATTCATCCATTCTTCCAGATTCTCCTCCGGGATGTCTTCTGGAGAAGTTCAGGTTTCTAAATGTAGTGCCTGCTTTAAGGGCCTCGAAGTTAACACACATCTGTAACCAAACCTCACCTCAATCACAGATCCAGAGCAAAGCCTTTTTAATTGCTGCCAGTGATTGGGTAAATGAAGGTTCTCTCAGGTAAATGGAGGTTCTCATGCTCAAGTCTGCTTGATCAAAACTTCACCTCTGTTTGCTCACCCATAAGTTTTAAATGTACACCTAAAGGATTTTCTCCATAACCTACTTAATTTTAACTTTTGCCTATATATATGTTTCAGTATCCTGTCAGACACAGATGTTTCCCATATCCATAACAGTGCTAAAGCAGCTACCACAAGTGTTCAACCTGACCTCGAAGACTTCCATCAAGCTGGACCTGCACTTTCCCTCTCAGCCATGATTATTCTTGCAGACCCTGGACAACATCAAAGCAGTCTGTTCTTCCTGGACTTGGCTAGCATTTCAGCCTTTTGACCTCCCTACAATGCCCCCAGTGTCAGCAGGAAGTAGCCAGAAGAGAATCTACACCCGTTATTCACTTATTATTAACTAAATGCTGGAAAGGTGTGCTCAGGACCAGTACAAGCAGCTCCAGGTTCTCCCAGCATTCCTCAGTCCCTACCTGCTCCCTTGCATGGCTGGCAGCTCTCTACTGACAACCCTCTACCCTAAATTTTTCAGGGCAGAGGCTTCCCCTCCTCCTCTTTATCATATAATCTGACCATTTTGTTGCTATTATTTCTTCTCTCTCTCTTAACATGGTGTGGCAACCAAGAGCCTAAATTCCAATGAACCTAAATTTATATACTTAAACTTACCTTACATGAGAAGCAGCCCAAGTTCCTCAATTTTTAATTATTGAAAAAGGGAAGAATGTTAGTATTTAGGAAACCTGCTCCTGGGTTGCCTAACAACCTATGATGTCATTATAAGTAACCTGGAAGGCATGGTTACCTTCTCCCTTAAAGGGATCAGCTTGCCATGTGATCCCTCTCTTGGTCTCTCTTGCTCTTGCCTCTTGTTCCCTCTTGCCCTTTCCTCTTTCTCTGTTGCCCCCTTCTCACATCATGTCCTGCTCTCCCTTCTCTCTCTCTCTTCATCACCTTCTAATAAACCTCTTTCATATAAGATCTGTTCTGCACCCGATCATCATCATTTAATTCGTCCCCAACACTAACCACAAGTGCAGTTTGATCTGATGTCAGCAGGTATAGAGGTTGGTGCTGTTATCCCCGAGGGATATACAAAGAAACAATGCCTTACTTTTCTGTATGGTGGCGGAGAGTAAAACTTCCCCTTTCTTTCTCTCTCTCTCTTTCTCTCTCTCTCTCCCTCCCTCCCTCTTTCTTTCTTTTTCTTTCTGTCTTTTCTGTTTGCGGGAACTGCCCTTTCTTCTCATCCATTTCTGATACTGATGGGTGAGCAATCGTTTTATTTGGTATACACTCTCCAGGTTGTGTTGTTTCCATGCTGGCTGCTCACTAAATTGTCTGGAAATCTTAAGATATTGATATCTAGACTTCTCTAGCCACCTTAAGTTCTTTAGTATGGGTGAAGCCTGGGCATTGGTAAATTTAGAAGGCTTCAAGTGATACTTATGTCCAGCCAGGGTTAAGAACTATAGTTGTAAGAGCAGGCTGCTGGAAGACTTCTAGCAGGAGACAAAAGAAATGCATCCTTGAGATCTTTAAGCATGTTCATTTACTAGGGCAGGCAAGTAAAGAATATTGTCAGAGGCATTGCCCTCCCCAGGCATTGCCTGTATGGCTTTAAAACTCCACCTGGAAAAAAATGGGTGGCAGGGATGGGGTAGGATGGGCATGAAAGATAGCTAGGCAGTTAAAAACAGCTCGACAACCTGGATTAGAATTCCAACACCCAAATGGTGACTTACAACCATGTATAACTCCATTTTCAGGAGATCCACCTCCCTAGTCTAGACTCTGGCACATGGTGAATAGACATAAATGCAGGGAAAACACCCATATACATACAATTAAAAGTCCCAGGCATGACATGCAGGCATATGCTTTAGGGCATGCCAAGCTCTCTTAGAAGCCAGAGTTCTGCACTGTGCGATTATGGTAGAGAGATGTCCTCAAAGAGCAGCTTATTATTCATTGGCATTACACAGACCAAATGAGAGAGTGATATAATTAAATTTTATTTTATAAAGATTACTGTGTTTATTTTGCATGAAGAAGAAAGGTTAGGCTTAACTCGGAACTGCCATGGGTTCTATGTGGATTTATTGCAATTAGCCACTAGGATGACATAAGCATGCTATGCCTTGCTTTAATGACTGTGCAGCTCAGTCTAGAACACTTGTGTGTCCTTTGTGCAAGTTGTGAGAAGCATCAAGATAATATAACTTCAGTTTATGCATCCTGGCCTATGCTTTTCAAAGGTCACTGCTGGCATCCAGTTCTTGCTTTCTGTGTTCAATGTTATTTGTACAATTTAAATTGTTTTCTTTCTCAAGCTAATGAATCAATGATTTTCATTTGAGTAGAAATTTTTAGAAAGTCCTTTCTGACCCAGTGACATTAAGCTGATGCTTCAGGGTACCTGTCTCAGGTATCAGCCAGGACTCTTGACTTATTCTCCAGTTTCTTTTCCAAATCCTGTCTTTGCTACTGAATATTTATTTCTTTGTTCTTCAGTTTAGATTAGAGGAGAAAGATCTGTGAGCCAAGTTGAGTGAAGTATCCTTAGCCCATTTGTTTCCCTGCCCCACAGCTGGCAGGAAGCAATAATATCAATTGCTTGAAGAATTGCTTTTAAGTTGACAGAGGTAAAGGCAAGGAGCTGAGGTAATGTTTTTAGGACTAGATTTGGCCCACTGGACCATTTAGAATGAAAGACAAGCCTTCATACTCTAGAAAGAAACAGCAGTCCTCCATCAGTTTATTTAGATTTGATTGAAAAGGCTTTTGTGAAAAGTGGTAATAAATAAAAACAGGATTGGCTGCATCCCCTTTGTTAACTGGGCTTGCATCCTTAAGAATGCAATTTGGGACTATTGGCTCCAGGTCCTCAGTCAACAGAGAGACCTTGGTCTGTGTCCACAGAAATACACTTTAAGTTATTTGAACTTGGACTAATTTGGGTTCATACATCAGAGGCATACAAATTCATAGTAAGGGTGAAGTAATGGCATTGTCATTCTAGAGTCTTTACCATCATTCATATTTTTGGAGTTTGTTCCAGATCAAGAGATACCAAATAGGTTGAGGCTTGTAAAACTCTAAATACCACCCACCCTGATTTATGGTAATTAGGAGGTAATTGAATGATTAAGCACAAAGTTTCTAGTATTTAAATTAACATGTTTGACTCTTGAGACCTTGAGATTGTTTGATTACTTGCAAAGTGAGAACAAAAAAAACAAAACAAAACTGTTCTTGTTAGTAAGACATTCAACACTGTAACATAGGACCTGAAACAAACAGTTTAAAAGGGGTGAAGGGAGGTTTTCTTTGACACCACTTTCAGAGATGTCAATCCATGCTCAGCTGAGTCAAATACTTGGTGACTGAAATACTTGAGTTCCTCTTGTCATCTTGAGAGACCAAAAAAAATTAAAAATTAGCAGCTATTATTAATTAAGGCCTGAACTAGGTGGGTGGAGAAGTCCAGTAATGCCTTGAGGGGAAGGACTGCCTTGGGTATGCTGGGAGAGACCAGAATCTTTAAATCACCCAACTAACTGAGTACAGGGCTCTCGGCTCTCAACACTTCAGCAGTGGGGGGTTGGGGGGTGGGCCCAAGCTGCAGCTTGTAATTTGTAATGAAAAATCCTCATGGGGTTTGCAATGGACTCGGCTCCTGGTGGTGGTCTTTTGTGCTATCGAGATTAGGGCACAACAGTCCAAACCCCAAAAATCTCATCTTGAGATAGGCAGATGTAGGACTGTTCCCTCTTTGCCCTAGATCTGCATTTCCTAGAGCACATAACCTTACAGCCTCCACTTCTGCCACCCTTGAGGTGGTCGTGTAGCCTGGTGGGTGGCCAGTTAAAGGTTAAACTTCCTCTCTCCTTATAAGGCATGTCCCACGAGCACCTGGAATTCCTCTTCATGCAAATAAGGCATCCCCAGCACCTCTGCCCTGGCCAATACTGTACACTCACCCAAATAGCCCTTACCCACTCCCAAAGGTTTAAATAGCCTTTGTTTCCCACAATTAAATGAGCTGTTTCACTGAAGCTGTCTCTCAAGAAGGCTGTTTCTTGTACACACTGTTAGGTCCAGTGGGAGCCTAACTTCAAGAGAGACGGATGAGGGGAACTCAGGAGATTAGATTGATGCAATTGCAAGAGGTTTATTTAGGCCATTTTGCAATATGGCTTCCCCCCCCCCAAAAAAAAAAATCTGGGAGGAACAGCTGAGAGAGACAGGAGCAAGCGGTTTTTAAAGGAAAAAGCATGGGAATTTCGGAGGTTGCAAGCTTGGCAACACTTGATTGGGTAGGGTAGTTGATTTTTAAAATGGTTGGTCTATTTTAGGTGCCAATACCAGTCAGTCCCGCCCCCTGGTTGCCAGGCAATGTTATCTTGTACTGCAGATCTGGACACTCCTCCACAGCGGGGTTGAGACCTTTGGCATTCCTTTGCAACAGGGTGGGTCTTGTTTCAATTCAACCATTTCTCCTCCTGCTTTCTGGAAAAGTACTAAGAGAACTTTATGGGGTATAAAATTTATAAGAAATCTGTAAAGTTAACTTGTTCCTTTGACACACACTCACTGCTGACCAAGATCCTGCATTACAAATACCTGCCCTGGCTAAGCATGACTCTTTCCAGCCCAGCCCTGTGTGCAACAAGCCTGGGTACCCCCAGGGGAGGGGAAGCAAAAATGGGTGGCAGACAGTGATATGAAAACTGTGTGATTGAAGTTAATGACACTCCAGGAATTCCCAGGACTGAAAGGAACAAGAAGAAGGTTGAGGGGGGTGTGGGAAGGTCAAACAAGGAATTCAGTTCCTGTATTTATCCACCTTGTTTTGCAGAGTTTGCAGAAAGATCCTTTAGAATTAGAGTAGCTAATTAGAATTAGTATCACTCACAAGAATCCCTGAAGACCTTCCAGCTCAAATTTCCAGATATCCAAGCTCTAATTCTCCCAAAATAGTCCTCAAGGGAAAATTTTCCCACTAGAAATGTTTTTGAACACCAACTTTAAAAGGGGTTTAAAACATCTTTTTACATAAATAATTTCTATTCTAAAAGCATGCTTTGAAATGGAAGTGTATTGAAGAGAAGAATGGGACGCTCATCATTTTGTTACTTTTGATATTTGGCTCTTGTTTTTCCAGGACTGGTTCCTAACTGACCTCCCTTATCAAGGGCTATCAGGAATAATGATCATCCATGATCATTTACAGCATTGTACAGTTCTTACATAGGCTTTTAGAGCAGTTTCACATTACAGATAGTTGGGGTCATGACAGAGCTGTAGGCTTTTCCAAGATGTAGTTTGAGACTTAATCTCTTTCTCTCTCTCTCTCTCCCTCTCTCTCTCTCTCTGAGATTGGTCTTACTGTATAGCACTCCTGGTCCTCAGTCTCCTCCATGCCCCACTATCCAAGTCTTAGAGAGTAGCCAAGTAGTTGTTGTGCCCGAATTGTGATACCCCAAAAGACCACCACCAGGAGCCAAGTCCATTGCAAACCACATGAGGATCTTTTTTATTACAAATTACAAGCTGCAGCTCAGGCTTATACCCCCCACTGCTGAAGTGGTGAGAGCCAAGAGCCCTGTCCTCAGGCTAGTTGGGTGATTTAAAGATTCTGTTTCCTCCCAGCATGCCCAAGGCAGGGGTGATTTCTGCCTGGCAAGCATCCATTGGTCAAAATGCTACATTTTGAAATGATTGGCTATAGGAAGGTCCCCAAACCATTAATGATCTGGTGTCCCTCCTTAGGGGGATGGGCCAGTTTCCTAGCAACTGTATCTCTAGTGAGTGGGGAGAGAATGCAGTATGGCATGTTCTTCCCCTCAGGGCATTACTGGACCTCGCCCAGCTAGTTTAGGCCTTAAACTTTTTGGTTTCTCATAGTCTTCCTATTACATCAAGCTGCCTTGGATCCCCTAAAATAATACCCCTTCTGGTGTGTGTGTGTGTGTGTAGGGGGGGACTGAGAAGGTAATAACTTGAAAAGCTCAGGCAGAGGCTCTGAACAGGAGCAGAGAGCTCAACATGTTTCCTGACTATACTAAGAGGACAGGGAAGTGCTACTACAAAGAAGAGAACAGGTGGCCAGAGAAATGAGAGGAAAGGCAGAGGGCACCTGGAGACCAAGTGTTGAACACATGTGGAAGGTCATGCAATGGCCATCAGTGGATATAGGTGCTGCTATACCAGAAAATACTCACTAAGCAGAGAAGAATGGTCGATTCTAGAAAAACAGACTGCTTAAATTTTCCATTTGTGCCTGGGTGGCCTAAGTGATACATTCTCTCAGAAAAAATACAGAGTTTTTGTTTTGTTTTGTTTTCTTGTTGTTTGTTTGTTTTAGTTCATTGAGAATCATTGGGAGTGAAAGAAAGGTCAGATTCAAAGATGGCACATAGCTGCAGGATCTGGGGAAAGGGTATACATATCTTCCTGGATTCTTGATATCTGTCCTGTGCCTGGATGCTTTTTGGGGCCGTTTCTTTCTGTGTTTTTGCACGGTACCTATAAGCAGGACAAGCAGGAGGAGGATAGCTCCATAGGAGTCAGTACTAGACACACTAAAGACTCCAAATTCTCAGCTCACAAAAGATTTATTACTCTGATTAATAAATAATAAGCAGGAGAGGGAGCTGCAGGGCAAGCAGCAGCAGCATCATGCAGCAAGCAAGCAACCAGTTGTTTTTTTGTTTTGCTTTATTTTTTTTTTTTTCAGTTTTTTTTTTTTTTTTGAAGGAATGGCTTTTAAGAAGAAAAGAGGGAATTTGTTCTAGGGTGAGTTGTTAAGTCCTGATTTGACATGTTAGCCAGATAATGAATTTGATTGCTGGACCTTGGTGTTTTGTCTCAAGAATGCATTAGTGGACAAATAAGGGAATGGACCTTGGGAGCTAGCTTTAGGAATGTAATCTACCAGTTTTTAGCAAGGGAGAGGGAATAGGGGAAAGTGAAAATTCTGTCAGTGCCTTGTTTGTCATCCTTGGGCTTCTTAAGGAGTCCTTCAGTACCTGGAATCAACTTACAGAAGTAGGGATGACTATGAGCTTCAAATTCTCAAGGATCAAAGGGGATGAACTGTCGATAGGGCAAACCAGGCCAACTTGCTCAGAGCATGACCATTGTTCATGGAAAGAGTTACATCAATAGTGTGGTAGTGCGATGATGCTTAATATTGACTGTCAATGCTAAAGGATCTAGAACAGCCTGGAGCAAATATTTGAGTATGCTAGGAAGGGATCATCTAGATTAGTATAGCCTCTGAGAAAGTCTTTCAGGGATTACCTAGATGAGATTAAAATTAAAAAAAAAATTAAAGCATTATTTTTAGTCATGTGTGGATATGTTTGTGGATATTTGTACATGAATGCAGGCACTTGTAGAGGGAGAGGTGACAGATACCATGGATCTGGGTTAGAGGGTATTGTGAGCTCCCCAATGTGGATACAAAAGCAGTAAGGTTCTTAGGTTTTGAACCATCTGTATAGTCCTGATTAGGTTTATTTCTGGCAGATAGACACACCCTGCACATGAGTGGCACCATTCCTGGGCCTTGGGCCACAGACACTCCAAGCTTCCTGACTGTGGGAACAGCAGCCTCAAACCCTCACTGCCATGGCTTTTCCACTATGATGGACTTCCCTTCCAGTTATAAACCGGAATAAACCCTTCTTTTCCTGAGGTCAAGGATTTTGTCACAGCAATGGGACAAGTCACTAACAGACACTGTGAATTTCCTTTGAGGCCATGGTCAAGAACATCTTTAAGCTCATGTGTCTAAACCTGGACAGAGCCTCACAGCAGGTCTCTTATCTGACTCTTCTGACAACAGAGGCCTTTATATCTAATTCTCCCTTTTACTCTGTTCTAAAACCAGAGCCAGCTGAGTAAAGAATTCCATAGAGAGATGTCATATCTTCTGTGCCAGGGCTTTGTCTGGAGGCAGCACTTCCCCAAGTTAGTTGTTCTACTGTTTTTTACTGTATACTTTGCTCTGTCAACACTCGTCATTTTGTGTTATTTGTAAGCATACATAGCATTAGCTATCCTATATAAACTGTAACTATACCTATCATTAGACTTTAAATGTTTATTTTTATTTTCTGAGCATGAGTGTTTGCCTGCACATGTCTATATATTATGTGTAAGTATTTAGATACCTGCTTCTGGGTTGCCTAGAAAGCTATGATGTATTCATGTGTCAATGGCCAGGTGGCCACACCTGGAAGGCGTGGTTACCTTCCCCCTTAAAGGGACCAACTCGCCACATGTCCCTCTCTTGCTTCCTCTTGCTCTCTCTTGGCCTCTCTTGCACTCTTCCCTTTCTAGGTCTGGGTGCCCCTTCCTCTTTCCCCCATCATATCCTGCTCTCCCTTGTCTCTCTCTCTTCATCACCATCTAATAAACCTCTTTTATATAAAATCTGTTGTGCACCTGGTTGTCATAATTTAATATGTCCCATCATTGGTGCCGAAACCCGGGAGGATCTCTCCTGGTTTTTCCAGGAACCCTTTCGGACTCCTATGGGACAATGGATGGCTGCAACAGATTTTTTCCACTCATATATGCCTAAAAATCTTTACTTTTCCTCACCTGCCTTACCGAGCATGGCACATCTGTCCTGCTGTCTTCGGCGGTGGCCCTCAGCAGCTGCTCGCCACTGCTCAGACTTGTTCCCTGCCATCGAGAAGAGCCCCGGGGACTCACATGGTGTGAAAAATCGGCTTCAGACAGACAGCCTGCTTCTTGGTAAGCAAGTACTGGGGTCCCTGTACACACAGATTTGCATCACTGCGTCAGGCTCCACAGCCAAGATTTTAAATTTTCCGGGGAACTCCTGCAGCCATGTTGGTTTTGGGAAAAGGTGGATGGAATCATAGCTTCACTGCCATCGCCACATGGCATCACAGCCATCTTGATTTAGAGCAATTCTGCCACTATCCTTTCCTCCCAAGGAGATTCCCTCTACGAGAACGCAGCCTTGCCATGCGCTCATTCCTCCCCCACCCCTGCAAAACTCCAAGCCGCGCACCTATTATACACTGGCTCTCAGTATTCTGACCTCTAAAGGTGCTATTTCCAAGCTTTTAAAAAATCTTTTCTTCCTGATTTCTGTACACTCTGCGCTCGCTCTCTCTCTCTCTCTCTCTCTCTCTCTCTCTCTCCTCTCTCTCTCTCTCTCTATATATATATATTTAAATGCTTTAATTTTTTATAATTTCTTATTGGGTTTACATTTATAGGACTTCCTCAATCATAACTAACTGTTTATTTTAGCTCCTTTTAGACTAGGACAGCAACAAGCTTCATTTTAAATTGGTATGGATTTTTATAAAAATTCGGGTTATGTTTTACAATATATGATTCAACCCTGCTTCAAAATAAATTTTATATAATAATAAAATTTCAAAGTTATAAAGGTCTTTTCAAATTAAGTTAATTTAAAATGTACATCTAACTGCCTATGTCTTTATCAATTCCTAAATTAATAAATGCTGTTTCTCCTGACATGTGCTTCCTATGATCCGGATTCACCACGAGACTTTCTGGCTAATGGGTTTGCTATAATAAATTCAAATATAATTTTAAAATTTCTTTATACTGTTCTACTATATTGTTGGTTTTGAAACTCATAACTTGGGTTACTATGTACAGGTTTTTACCAATATTCTAAATTAAGATCTATTAATTTTAGAGGTATTTATGTTAAAACTTGGTCATTGTGCTATATCTTTACTATCAAAAGGTTAAAATATGCTTGGTATTGTTTTCTAAAAATGGTATTATTTTTAATCTATAATACAACCTTAGACTTTTATAAGCTATGATCTTTTTAAAAAATTTTTATTTTATTTTATTAATTACACTTTATTCACTTTGTATCCCCTCCCATAAACTCCTCCCTCATCCCCTCCCGGCCTCACCCTCCCCTCCCCCTTCTTCACGCATGCCCCTCCCCAAGTCCACTGATAAGGGAGGTCCCCCTCTCCTTCTTTCTGATCTTAGTCTATGCGATCACATCAGGAGTGGCTGCATTGTCATCTGTGGTCTGGTAAGGCTGCTCCCCCCTCAAGGGGAGGTGATCAAAGAGCAGGCCAATCAGATTATGTCAGAAGCAGTCCACTTTTTATACACTAAATCATACTAAAAACTGTTGTGCTTTCCCTTTAATGGACTATATTTATGACTTTTAAGGCTTCCAACTTAACAAGGACAAAACCTAAAGTCCTAATATTTAATGGTTAACGAATGCAAGTTAATAGTTAGCCACCTCATAGATTATCAAGCCCTCTAACATGTACAAAAATATATTTATACTCCTACAGATGAAAACATGGTTTTACTGCCATCTTTAATAGACAGCTGTGGATGGTCATTGAGTCACCATACAGGAGTTGGTAAAAATAATAAGAGAAGAGCCTTCCTGACAGGCTCATCCAGAGCAAAAACTATGCTCCAGACCTTGGCTGCTGCTCTGAGGATGTTGGTATTCACGCACAAAAAAACCCAAGAGGTCTGCAATGCCGCATCCCAGGGTATAGCCAAAATTCGGTTCCTCCAGGTGACTGTTTCAAATGCAGCCAAAGGAGACGATAGTCACACAGCTGCCTCAACAAGCCATGGCTGCCTATCAGCAAACTGGCCTCTGAAAGTCAAAATGCTCCCATGCAGGTTTGTCCTCTGTGCCCAGCCATGGAGGCTCAACCAGCACAAGAGCCACAGATATTTCCAGCCTTCCAGCTCTTTGGCCTGGCAGAGGACAAATGGCTCCTTGATTGAGTGACCTCTACCACCCTATCCCAACCTAGGGTAACATTGCAGGTCTGTTTTGGCCTCACAATGGGGTCGCACAGACATGTTGCCAACTTCTGTGTTGGGAGACTTCAGATGCCTTCTCAGTTCTCTTCACATGGAGGAGACCAGGCCTTAAGCCTAAGTCCTAGAGTTGCTATTGTCAGGCCTAGACACAATATGCCTTGTTGCCAGACTCAAGAAACAGGCCTAAATAAAACCTTTTCCCATCCCTTTATTTAGCTAAAGGACAATAAATGTTCATAGCAGTCTCACCTATGTTTCATGGTAAAATAGCTAGATAAAAAGGCCCAAAAAAAAAAAAAAAGTTGTTTGAGAAACTAAAAAAAAAAAAAAAAAAAAGTCTTGAGATTGGTAATGCCAACTATACATGTTTGAGATTCTAAAAGTGTATTATTAAGATTGGTAAATGTAAGTTATAAATGTTTGATGGTCTAAATATGTTTTAGGGTTGATAAATGCAAGTTAGAAAGGCTGCAAGGTCTAAGGTGATTTAAGGTATCCTAAATAGATAAAAAGGCTTAATAGTTCCTCCTGTTGCTATGCTACTGTTATATTGACTGTCCAGGACTTTGACCTTTATCAATAGAGCTCTGATTTATTAATCTAACTCTAATAGGAAAACATGTCACTATATCACCCACTATCATGGTTCCAAGCTCAAGATTTTAAGTCTCCATAATGTGTACTTGTACAAGTGAGCTTTTGTCCCTTCTACTTCATGAAAGGCTTCTGCCTTTTCAGAGCTCATCTTAAAAACTACTTATGCTGTAAACACAAATCTGAATGTCTACTGCCTTTTCTACAATGTATATTTCAATGCAAATTACAATTATAATGCTAACATGTTTAAAGTTTTATCTCCTTCATAAAATTTAAATGTAATTGTAAGCTGCAGGAAATCCACCTGAATCCACCTCTCAAGTCAATTGGGCTCCAGATAAGTACTGCACTTATTGCCTATCTCAGAAGGTGGGATTCCTCCCCTCTCCCTAGTTTTGGGACTTCCCTTTCCTGGCTACCAGATTGCTATCTGCTGCATGCAACACCGGCTAGATTGGTGACTTCTTCTCATTGGCAAGCCACTAGATTGGTGAGTTCACCTCATTTATCAGCATAAAAAATGCCTCTCTTGGTAGGGGAAACTTGACCATTCAGCATCTGGCAATTTCCTACTATCTTTTGAGACAGAGGGACTCCCCCCCTCCCACCACAGTCTTCACTGGCTAAAATTAACCCTTTCTGCTGACCTCCATTTAGGAATTCCTCTTTCCCCTGGGAGAGATTTTTTTTCCCTCTATGTGCACAGTTTCTCCCCCTCACATTTGCTTACAAAAATCCCAGCGCTAGGTAAACTGTGTGTCCTTGGGCAGCTGTGCCCCTGGTCTCTGGCCAAAAGCTGATGAGCTGTTGGATCAGGACAAATTCTAGTGGGTTAAACCTTGCTCTTGGGACACCTTGACAGGTGACTGGCCCCTACCCTCCCAATGGGAATAGTCCATTTATCTGTTCCTCCAGATTCTCCTCTGAGATGTCTTCTGAAGAATTTCAGGTTTCTAAATGTAGTGCTTGCTTTAAGGGCCTCTAAGTTTACACACTTCTGTAACCAAGCATGGCCTCAATTTCCTTAAATGACAGATCCCGGGCAAAGCCTTTTTAATTACTGCCAGTGACTGGGTAAATGAAAGTTCCCTCAGGTAAACAGAGGTTTCCATGTTCATGTCTCTTTGATCCAAACTTTCCAAGTCTTTTTGCTCTCCCAAAAGTTTTAAATGTACAGCTAAAGGATTTTTTTCCATAACCTACTTAACTTTATCTTCTGCATATATATATGTTTCAGTCTCCTGTCAGACCCAGGTGTTTCCTATATCCACAACAGTGCCAAAGCAGCTACCACAAATGTTCAAGTCTGACCTCGCAGACTTCCATCAAGCTGGACCTGCACTTTTCCTCCCAGCCATGGATGTTTGGACAGCATCAAAGCAGCCTGTTCTTCCTGGACTTGGCCAGCATTTCAGCCTTTTGACCTCCCTACAATGCCGCCAGTGTCAGCAGGAAGTAGCCAGAAGAGAATCTACACCCGTTATTCACTTATTATTAACTAAATGCTGGAAAGGTGTGCTCAGGACCGTACAAGCAGCTTCAGGTTCTCCCAGCATTCTTCAGTCCCTACCTGCTCCCTTGCATGGCTGGCAACTCTCTACTGTCAGCCCTCTACCCTAAATTTTCCAGGGCAGAGGCATCCTTTCCTCCTCTTGATCATGTAATCTGGCCATTTTGTTGCTATTATTTTCTCTCTCTCTCTGTTAACCCCTTGCATGGCAACCAAGAGCTGTTTCCAATGAACCTAAATTTAATTATAGAAAAAGGAAGGAATGTACGCATTTAGGTACCTACTTCTGGGTTGCCTAACAACCTATGATGTCATCATGTGTCACCGGACTGGTGGCCATCCCTGGGAGGCGTGGTTACCTTGCTCCTCAAAGGGACCAACTTGCCATGTTGTCCCTCTCTTGTTCCCTCTCTTGTTCCCTCTTGTTCCCTCTTTTGCTCTCTCTTGGCCTCTTCCCTTTCTCAGTCTCAGCACCCCTCTCTCTTTCCCCCTATCATGTCCTATTCTCCCTTCTCTCTCTCTCTCTTCATCTCTATAAACCTCTTTCATAAAAAATCTGTTATGTGCCTGATCGTCATTATTTAATATGTCCCATCACTAAGTACGTGTAGTAACCATGGAAGCCAGAGGAGGTTATCTGATCTGTCTGGAACTGGAATTACAGATAGTTGTGAGTGACCATGTGGGTGCTTGGTCCCTGGAACCTAGTTCTTAACCATTGAGCCATCCCTGCAGCCCTTTATCAGTAGTTTTTACAATTGATTATATCCTCTTTGTGTGAATCCAAAGAAAGTGACTCCCTGGCCTCTTGGTACTTTCAAACAATAGGAGAGAGATAGAGACAGTGAGATCCATGTTAATGAACTTGAGACTAGTATAGGCCTATTATCTTTGCATCCTCACTAAGGTACCTACTTGTTCTGGGTAATCTCTGTGAAAAAAGGCTTCTTGGAGGAGTTTCCTTTTGTTGTAAAAGAAATTTAGAATTGTGTCAAAGCCAATGACAGAAATGCCATCATACTGGACAATTGGCATTGACGGGTCCCAGCCTCTACACCATTGACAGATTCAGTTGATTTCCGGGTTATAATAGTTTTGTTTTTGGGAAACAGAGTCTAACTATATAATGTAATCTGACATAGAACTCACTCTGCAGCACAGCTATGATCCTTCTACCTCAGGAGGGCTAGGAATGTAGGCACATGTTACTAGGCAGTTTCTTTAGATGGTCTTGAAGGTACTCCTTAGGGCTCAGATATTTTCTTCACTCTTGGAAACTACTGGGACACCTCAACATTGTTTTATGGTTGTACTCAGCTGCTTTACGCATGCTTTATCACTGACCTACATTTCTGTCCTTCCCTCTTTTTGTACCTTTATTTTTTAATTTGAAGAACAAAATCTTAGCCTGAGCTTAAATTTATTCTGAACACCAGGCAAGTTTGAACTTGTGATCTTCTCATCTCAGATCCTGGTAGCTGGCCTGACTCTCATCATGTTATTAATTTAAACTTAGTAGTATGCTCCCTCTGGGATGACTTCTGCTATCAGACTTATTCTGACAGCACCAACCTAGTAAAAAACTGTTTTTTTCATTGTAGTCAGCAAACATAATTGGCTTATACTTATATCACATGATCCCACCTAGGGCTGGGGTGGGGGAGGGATGGATACTGCAATGGATGCTGGAAGACTATCCTAAAAATATCACTACACACATGCTCAGTGTATAACAAAAGGGACATTCCTTCACTTTCCAAAGTTCCTTACTAGTTATAGTTTCATTGGTGTTCTCTAGATGGCCTCTGTGCTTCCTTTAACAGGCTGATGATAGATAGAATTTTCTTCTGAGGTCATTCATTTATGCACAGGACTGAATGGTCTTGTTATATTCCTGTAGTATCTTGGGTATAGTGTCTTCTTACTAATACAAATATACTTAATCTTATTTAATATTGGTACTGAAGGATGAATGTTAGATGGATGAAGCCTATTTTATTTAGCCAGCTCTGGGCTTGGTTTGAAATGATGCAGATGAGTGGTTAAAATCTGATATAAATCCTGAGGAGTAAAAAAAGAGGGTCATGCTTCTTCCCATTGAAAATGCTGGAATTATCATATCCAGGGAGGACAAGGCTCCATGGATATCCTCTAGGTCATAGTTTGTTTTCCTTTTCCATGTGTTGGTGAGACCTCTTTACCAGTGATGTGTCAATAAGCAGCCAGGGCTACATCTGTGGCCTGGCTCAGAAAATAACAAAGATGTCATTGGCAGAAACTCAAGTTCCTTCACTGGTGCCACTTCCTGTAAGAGGTTTGAGAGGATGACGTTGTTAGGATTGCTATTATTGTTCTAATAGTAGAATAGTACAAGAAGAAAAAAATGCCATCAAAGATATTTGTAGCTTATAATAACACTGAAGGACAACATTCAGCCTGCTCAGTGTTAAATGTTATAGATTGCTGGGTAGGAAAAAAAATATTAATACAGTGCTGACCTTGACTATGATTTTCACAGAGAACTTGACTGAGGGAGGGTAAATTATGAAGAGAAAGAGAAGGCTTGTAAACAATGATCAAAAGCTCTTGTCACCTTTGCTCCTTGTCATGGCGAAGCAAAGCAGAGGTGCTATTCAAAGACCAAGACGAGTAAAATAGAAATGAACAAGGACTTTCCATTCGAGTGAAGCAATAGCCAGGCTAGTGTGAGTAGGGCTGGCTTCTTGACTCAGGTTCTTGGGTTCTGAGATTGTAGGAGTGCACCCCTCTGGCTGACTCCACAGACTGTGATTGTCACATATGATGGGGTACAGTACTGCTAGTGGAGGGAGGCTAGGGATGACCTTAAGGTCAGCACATTGGACAGCACCCACCCTCGCTATCCACACTTAAAGACTTCTCCAGAACCAGTCTTGCCAAGGTAGAAACCCACCCTGATGAACCTCCATTTCCTCCTCTATTAATGTAGCTCTCAGGGAGTTACTAACAGGAAGGAAAAACAAAACCAAACAAAACTACACACCATAAATGCATCTATTCGTTTTTTAAACATCCCGGAAGGTTTGTGAAGGCAGTTTCCCCATGCCCCTCATCCTGGTTCCTCCTTGAGTCTAGATTTCATTTTGATTTCTGTCTCTTTTGGTCTAGAATAAATATAGCCCTTCCATTTGGGAATTTGAGACTACTTTATGGTCTGGTTAAAAGTTACCACAGGGGCAAATGTAGAGAATAAAATATGGAGTAAAAACAGATAAGACACAACTTTGTGCTGAACATGATTTTGTGAAGAACACTTTTAGAGGCTCACCACCAGGAATGATTGTATAATTTAAGTGAAATGTCTTTTATTAAAAAAATATTTATTTATTTTACTTTTTGTGTGCAGGTGTTTTGTCTGCATGTATGTCTATACACCATGTGCATGCCCGGTGCCTGTGAAGGCCAAAAAATGGCTTCAGATTCCCTGGAGTTACAAATGGTTGTGAACCAGCATGTTGTTGCTGAAAATGGGACCCTAGTCCTCTGCAAGAACAGCTAGTAGTCTTAACAGATGGAGAATCTCCAGCCTGCAGAGTGAAATATCTTTATGAGAGCCTTTTACACCTAGCCCTTTTAAATCTCTAATACATCTCTTATGTGCGTAGGTTAATGTTACTGAATGCTTTCTCTTCCTCTGTTGAGACAACTATATAATTTCCTGACTTGTTAATATGGTGAATATATTAATAGATTTTCTGATTTGCACTCTTTTTGTTCCTGTGGTAAAGGTACTCTTAGATATAGATGAGAGAATTTATACCTTATTCTGAATTCTACATTAAAATTAATTAATGTAGCATCACACTGATGATCTCTAGTGTGTTAAATGTTTTAGTTTGGAGGGTTATTATATTTTTTACAGTATCCATTATGGTTACATTTTTATTATAGTTTTAAATAGTGAAAATATCACTTTTAGTATGCAATTTAAATCTATCCTTTCCCTAAGTTGGCTGCAAGATATAAAATTGGGCTTTTTCCTAGTGTTA
The DNA here is from genome assembly GCF_907164565.1 of Psammomys obesus. Classification (NCBI taxonomy): domain Eukaryota; kingdom Metazoa; phylum Chordata; class Mammalia; order Rodentia; family Muridae; genus Psammomys; species Psammomys obesus. The sequence goes on from NW_026594729.1 coordinate 33,480, forward strand.
TTGGATATTCAATTAGGTCAGGCTAGTGTGGGTCAATGGTTTAAAAAGACACCTAAGGGTAACATTTCTCCCCAGGCCTTCTGCATGCCTGAGGAACAGGTACTTGTCTTGCCCTCCTGGCAAAACCAACTAGATAAGTTTGCAGGCACTGGCCAGTATACAATACAGAAATGTAATGACTGGGAGGGACACATAAGGTGACTGCCCCACAGCATGCACAGCTTTTTAAATAGAGACCCTTTCTAATTATAATATATGAAGGTAGCACCACAGTGTCAACTTGCCACCGAGGATACAAAAAGCTAAGTTGTACATTATTAAGCTCATAGGCAGGGACACCACAGAAGGGAGCTGAAGCAGTGGGGGCAGCAAGAGTTCAAGAGTTCAACATGACTCCTCAGCATATTATGGAGTCTTCGCTACAGAGACATGTGACCCTGTCATTAAAACAATTCAAAATTTCCAGGCACCCTGGCTGGCTCTCTTCTAGGTTCATCTAAAAGGAAGGCTGTGCTGGCTCTGTCCATCCTTTGCTAAAACCTACCTTGGGCTTTCTACCAAACATGGCTGCCAAGATTGTGGTGTAAATTTTTGGGTGATAATCTTCTCTGATGATTACATAGTCTTTTAAAATTCTTTTTCAGATTTTAAAATTTTATGTGCATGAGTATTTTGCCTATTTATATGTATGCACATAGTATACATTCCTAGTGTCCAAAGAGGTCAGAAGAGTCTCTCAAACTGAAGTTACAGATGTTGGGCAGTGAGTTCTCAGAACAATACCCGGGTTCTCTACAAGAGTAACATATGCTCTTAACCTCTGAACCATCTCTCCAGCCCTTGCATAGTCTTTTTTTTTCTTTCTTTTAAAAAATATTCTGCAGATCAAATTGAGTACCTTACACATGTTATATAAACTATCCCATTGTCACATTTATGCCTTGCGTTTTGTTTTTTTGTTTTTCTTCGGTTGTTGTTGTTCTGACAGAACAATCCTGGGTGGCTTGATACTCAAGATTTGCCTCTGTGACTCAGGTGCTGAGGTTACAGGTCTGGGCCACCACACTCAGCTAGTTTCATAGTAATTTTATTTGTTTTATTGTTGTTGTTGTTTAATGTCCTTCCTGCCCGAAAGTGTCTAAGTTATTAATTGCCTTAAAGAGAGCTCATAAGTTTGGGCCTTAGTTCTCAGTCTTATTTGCTACACATGCATGAAGGCCTTATGTGTGATCACTAGCATAGAGGCCAGAGGAGACAAAAAGAAAAGAGTACTCCTGTTAAAACAGTGTAAGAGACTGTAACTCCACCTATGGACTCTGTTTCTCTGTCTTTGTTTAACTTACCAGTACTACATATCCATATTTATTTGATATTTTTAAAAATATTTATGTGTATGGGTTATCTATCTGCATGTATGTCTGCACTACATGTATGCCTGGTGTCTATAGAAGCCAAAAAGAAGACTGATGTTCCCTGGAACTGGTTTCACAGACCCACAGCCATGTAGAAGCTGGGAATTAAACAGCTCTGCAAGAGCAGCCAGTGATTTTAACCACTGAGACATCTCCTAGCTACCAAATAATTTTTTGTTAGCTGCCCATTTGCCCAACTATTATTAAGTTCTTTAAATGTGTGAACCTTGTTCTAGCCTCTGGTGTTACAGCAGAGATAGACAATTGTATCATACAGATATATATTTCTGGGTTGAACTGATTTTATTCTACTTATATTCTTTAGGGAGTGTGAATTTTATAATCATAGAATATTCTCTCCTTATCTTAGTTTCTATATTTTCTCAGCTCCACTGACCTTTACTTTTACCCTTTGAAACCAAATACCTTTACAAAAACTGTTAAATGCTTCCAAATGGGATTGGGAACCAGGGCAGACCTCTTCCTGCTACTGTACATTGATCCCATCCCCTGTAATTTATGGTTTTATACTCGTGTGGCTGGACAATGGTGTGCTCTGAAATGCATTTTATACCAGACTCCTGACCCAGCAAAATGGGTCCTGTGAGCATGGGAATGAGAGAGTTCAATGAGGCATGGAGGCTGCCTGGTGAAGATGTGGTTTCATTCTCCATCAGGAGGCCAAGGGCTGCTAGAGAGAATCAGCCACCTGCTGAGTGTTCTCTTAGACCTCTGTGGCAAGTACACTTTCTCACCTAGCTTCTCAGTGACAAGAATGGGCACTATTGGCTTCAAGTGAGATATTTTTACATTTCCTGACATCTCCTGTATTTCTTGGCACAACAAATGAATCATATTACTGGAATAATGATCCATTTAATGGCTTGTGTGTTGATTTATCAGCCGGTGCTAGTGAGGCTAATTTAAAAATATAAAGCCGTAAGTCACCCAGTCAAACTCTCCGGTAGGCAGCACAACTGGCCCCTCACCAGTTACTGCTATGTTAATCATGATGCTGTTGTCCAGGCTGGCAGAGCAAGGCCTAAGGTACCCAGTCCTCTTTCTTGGTGAGGCCATTCATCTAGCTCTGGTTGTGATGTTTCTTTTGTCTTCATGCTTCAGTTAGAGGGAGAAAATAACCTAAGGAATAAAAAGTTCTCATTAGACCAACGTACACTGACCCTGGGTCTTGTTGGATTCCTGGGAATGTATGAAAGATGGGAATGATTAACTGAGCCCTTGTGTGTCCAGGGTAGCAGGGGAGATATGCTACAAAAAGAATTTACTTTAAAAAGCAACACAGGCCTGGCACTGTCAGTTTTATGACTGAGCTGACAGTATGTGGGCAGTATCACATTCCCAGCATGCTTCAGTGAGTGCTTTGTATTTCAGTGTAGCAAAGTCCTCAGAGAGAAGTAGCTGCTACTATCTAGAGGCCAGGTGCATGCTATGTACATTGATGATGAGTAAGCTACTGGTCTAACGACTAGTAAACCATGAAAAAAACAAATGTGTTGAGATTAGACTGTGCCACTCTCAGAGCTACTTTATGTTGTGTAAAACAGTGATGTTTTTGTCTTTTTCTTTGTCTTTGTTTTCAGGCTGTGCTTTGCTATGAGAAACTCCATTCAATAAGCAGCTTTTGGTTCCATTTTAATAATACAAGATGACTGTACATCTGGAGGATATGTGAACACTACTGGAATGTCTGATACACTTGTGCAGCACAGACTGATAAAATTCATGGGAGTAGAAATGGTGCCATATTATAAATTTATTGGGGTGAATTGAGATTGTTAGAGCAGAGGAGCATATTAGAAAACTGTCGGGGAAACTAGGCCCCAGACCTTGTTGGACATACGAGACCAAGGATAAAGAAAAAACATTTTCACCTGAACCACATAAAGAGGTGGACACTTAGTAAAGAGATGGCAATGATCCACACTGAACTGTCATATGACCACCTGGGTGTGTGTCAACTTCTAACCATCCCTGGAGCTTTATCTTGGCTTAGTCACCATTGTTGATCTGGAGCTCTTGTCCATCCATCCCTTCCTCTGGACCTGATCCTAGCCATTTTACTTCTGAAGCTAGATTCAACTCTACAGCTTCCCTCTCAAGTCTGTGACCTAATGTAGCCTGCAACAGTAGCATCTTTTGTATGGCTCAGTTTAGGCTCATTATCTAATCACTACAGAGACTCACAGTTACCTATAAGTTACCTAAAGTTTGGCTTTAGCTTCTTAGGCTCCTTTGAAACTCCTTGCTTCTTTAATATTTTGTAATTACCCTGTGACCTGCATAGATAGATAAGTATACACATATGTATGGAGGTAGGTGGATGGATGGATAGATAGATAGATAGATAGATAGATAGATAGATAAATTTACCATGTGACATGTCATATGTGGTCTGCAAGTTAATATTAGCCATTAAGATAGAAACAAAGAATCTGTGTTTGCCTTGGCCAAAATTATCAAGGAAACTAAGAATATCTAATGAGCTACTACCAATGAGATGGCTATAACTCATGAACATATTATTATTTAATGAACTGACATTTGAAAGATGCAAACATGTTTGTCTATGTTTTGGACACAGAGTGGTCAGAGGCTCAATGGTTTATACAAAGTTCTCATGAGTACAGGCCACAGGAGGAGTCAATATATGTATTCCTGACTCTGTCTGCACAAACTGGCTTAAGCTCTACACTTGCTGCCTCCTTTTCCAGGAGAGGAGATCTGTCTGAAACAAAGAAGCCCCATCTGCTCTTTGAACAGAGTCAATACTAAATGAGATGTTCCTGTGTCCCTGACCCACTTTGAAGAGCCACAACCATTAGTGAGTGAGTAGAAGGTGAGGAGTGAGCAGGAAGGAAGTATTAGCAAGGCCCTATTAGGAAGCAGTCAGGGTTAGCACAAAGTACAGCTCTTCCTACTGCAGAGCTGTGACAACTCTTTGTGCAGAGCACCTGCTCCTGCCTTCCTCTGTTCAATTGGCCTTCCCTCTGCCTCACTGTGCAGAGCTATTTATCATCAAGGTCATCAGTTGCTGTCTCCTGTATATATATGTTAGGATTTACCCTGTTAGGTCTCAACAGCATGAACACTTGGCCACATCTTCATTTTGTAAAAAGTAGAACTCTTTTACTACCACTTGAAAAATTGAATTAATTTTAAAATTAGCATATTGGTAGATTTTTGTTATTTTTATTGTTACATTTGTTATTTTTGTTATTGCTAGCTTTTTGTCTGTCTTCCCAAAATGAAAACCTGCTGTTTTGTAGCCTTGCAGCTTCAAGATAAGCAAATGTCCAAATCCATATCAGGAGACACATAGGCATGGGCAGCCTAAATCATGGAATTTCTCATCCTCTAGAGATGACATAGCTACTGTTTAATTTATTGTGTGATGTGTCTTGTGTATCTGAGAGTTACTATTAACTCTGGAAACGTCTAAAAATCAAATCCTCCTTTTGTTTCAGGATTGGAAAGCAATTCCTGCTGGTTCTTCTAACACAGCTCCTTTCTGGTCATAAAGGCAGCTGTCCCACTTCAGGGCTCTGTCTCCTAATGCAGCTTCCTCTCTGGTTTTGAAGTGAAGTTTCTCTCTCCCTCCCTTCAAGGTCCTACCATGCTGTCACTAATAGTGGTATCATCTTCTATCACTCCTCACTGCTTTTCTGCTTCTTGGCTAGATCATACCCCAACTCCCTTCCTTCCAAGGCACTGCAAACGGCATGCTTTTTGTTCTTCTTTATGGCTGAATAATATTCTATTACTTATATTTGGTATATGTGATTTATCTAGTCATTTGTTGATGAACACTTAATCTGACCCCATATATTAATTCCTTTGACACTTTTTTCATTAGTATTTCTTCTTATTACCCAGCCACCTTTCTCAGTCTCCTATGCTGGAGCCTCAACTTCTGTTTTTTAATCTTTTTTCTTTCCCTTTCTTTGTTTCTTTCTTCCTTCCATCCTTCCTTCTTTTCTTTCTTTCTTTCTTTCTTTCTTTCTTTCTTTCTTTCTTTCTTTCTTTCTTTCTTTCTTTCTTTCTT
>NW_026594730.1:0-6486 GCF_907164565.1 Psammomys obesus
GTAAGGGTGAAGAGACTTACAGGTAGAAAGCGAGGGAGTTTTCAGAAAAGGAGAAATGAAGTCTCTTAAAATTGTAGACTACAACAGTTAACAGTCCTCCCTCCATCCCCAATCATATTTTAAAATACCAACAATGAATTCCTTTGGCTTGTGTCCGTCAGTTGTGAATGGGAAGCATATCTTTCTGGAAAGGCCCAAAAGAACTACCTAGTCTCCCCTCTGATGGGAGAAAAACTCTAGGCTTTTGGACATTGCTTGAGAGTCTCCTCAGCCAGGTACTTCCAGGTGACTACCATAAACACCAGAGGTACGAAGAAAATTTCATTGTAAGCCATCAAAATGCTGGGCAAAACAGCATCTAGAAAGAAGACTGATGACCTTCTGTACGCATGTCTCCAAGACATGCACAAAGAGTTTCTTAAAAAACTTCAGGGAAGCAGTAAGCCCACAGAGGGAGTTATATAGCAGAGAGAGAGAGAGAGAGAGAGAGAGAGAGAGAGAGAGAAAGAGTGCGAAAGAGTTCTTTGCATAACAGTTAAGTGGAAGTGACTTGGTTTCGTATAATGTACTCCATATCTGATACCAAGGTAGATATGTGAATACCTTATCTTGTAGAATAGTAAACTTTGCAGATTTTTTTAAGCTGGCCCTTTTTATAAAGTTCCACTAAATCTCCAAAGTGTGAAAATTTGCTTTTAATTTTGACTCTTTGTGTCTACAGAGTAGTTTGAAAATAATATAGGCAAGCCATCACTTTCCAGTTTAGAAGACTGACCGTTTCTAAGCACTTGGAATAATAGAAAGTTAGAAAATTAATCATTGGTGATTACAAATAAGTACATTTTTAAATGTCATGTAATTTTATAAAGGTATAATCCATAAGAGGTGGCATTTGATCCACTACCTTCTTCCAGCCTGAGATGGGAGCAGTAGAATAACAGGTTGGATTTGAACTCCTGGATGCAAGTGATTCTGTATACTGGTCTCCCAAGTAGCTAGGACCACATGCAAACACACATGGCTGCTTTGTTTGCATTCTTTGTAAAAATGCATGCCATTATCATTTTGCATTGATATTTACTCAATTGATGTTAATTTGTTAGGATCATTAATCATTCTTACTCTAATAAATTCTGCATGTTGTCCTACTTCTCTTGGTGTAATCACACAGGATTGGCTCACTTCCCCACTTAACAAGTGACAACATGCATGAAGTATTTGTTGTCTTTCAGAGAAATCCATTCATAGCGCACATCATTGTGGGCAGGGACGGATTCTCTTGATATCTCTAGATGACAGAACATTCCGAAAGCCAACAGTTCAGAAAAATTGCTGTGTTTATGTAAGTCAATTAGAATAAGAGAACTACTGTTACCATTTGTGTTAGTGGGATGTCTCCCAGAATCTTAGGTTCTCTAATACCAGAAAAGTCCACTCTGTATAGAAACAACTCTTTGACTGCTAATGCTAGCTCTCCTGTACGTCATTCAGCAGAACTGTGTTGTTATAGGACTGGAAATACATTCTAGAAAGAAAAAAAAATGGGGTGGCCAGCAGCACATTTCTCTCCCAGGTACAGTACTGAGGAGTGTTCCTACTATGCTGTTCTCTCTCTCTCTCTCTTTCTTCCTTTTTATTTTATTGTTTTTCTTTTTCCTGTGGAGTTAGGGTTTCATTGTGTAGTCTTGGCTGAACTAGAGCTGTTCCTTTCTCCTTATTTAATATCTCAGCTGCCACTAGAGTTTCAGTTTCATTGAGTGAATTCCCAAATACAACAAAATTATATGTAGACATCTTACCATTTGAGTGTAAATTCTTTAGATCTGTTAGTCTCATCTGTTCTCTTATATATTTGGGATGTTTTAGGATTTTTTGGCCTTTGAGGATGTGGCTGTGAAATTCAGCCAGGAAGAATGGATTTTGCTGGATCCTTCTCAGAAGAAGCTATACAAAGATGTCATGCTAGAAACCTGCAGTAATCTTACTTCTGTAGGTAAGAATGCCACCATTTATTTTTCAAGGAACAAGTGCTTCTTGGTTCTATGATTTGGAAATATAACTTAAAGGAGAAATCAGTGAATACAAAGAAATGGGTCCAGTGTACATCAAACACATAAACTCATTATTCTATTATTTCTAATATTTTTTGGGGGGTGTCTGCATTTTAGGAATCAAATGGGAAGACCAAAACATTGGAGAGCAGTACAAACATTCTTGGAAATACCTAAGGTAATTTGCATATACAACTAAAAAATGCTTTCCTTGAGAAACTCTTAAATGTGCTATGAAAAGTCACAATCAAAAACCAAAAGGAGCTAAAGGCATGGCTCAGCATTTAAAAGACATCTGGGTCTTCCAGAGGACCCAGTTTCTAGTCCTCACACTTATCTGATGTCTCACAGCCATCTGTAACTCCAGTTCCAGGGCATCCAGTGCTCTCATCTGGCTTATACAGTCACCATGCATGGGTATCTTGTCAGATATACATAGAGGCAGTACATCCATGCACATAAAATAAATAATAAAATTAAAAAGTAAACAAAAGTCAGAACTTTAAATTTTATTTATCATTAGAAAAATTTTAACAAAAAACATTTACTTCAGTTTATATATATGAAAAAACAGTTCACTTGGAAATGGTACTTAGACAACACTAATATGACTGGGGCTTTTTATGTATATATAAGATTTATTTGGTTATTTATTTCATGTATATAGGTATTTTGTCTGCATATACGTCTGCACAGCAAAAGAGGGCTTTGGATCCCATGGGACTACAGTTATAGGCAGTTGTGAGCCACTATGTGGATGCTGAGAACTGAACTCACTACTTTTGGAATAGCAGCCAATGCTCTTAACTCTGAGCCATCTCTCCATCCTGTATGGGACTATTTTGATAGTAGCTCTTCGGGTGCATATTGTAGAATTATCAGTCCATTTTGTTTGAGACTATTCAGGTGGCAAAAGCATGCACTTTCCTGTATTTTTATGAATAGTGTAAGTCCTACTAGTAACACTAACAGAAAATCATTAGTGAAGTAACCACTACTAACATGTTTATGCTTTTTTACAGAAGGTACATGATAGATGCAATTTATGAGCATAAAGAAGGTAGCCAGTTTCAAGAAACCTTTACCTGGATACCAAATCTCTGTAGGAGTACAAAATTTTCTGTTGAAGTAAAACCATTTGAATGTGGTGTGTGTGGACAAGTTTTTACATGTCAATCATCCTTTAATGAACACATCATGTCGCACTTGGGGGACAAACCATCTGAACACAAATACGGTAAGAAACAGTAGAAGTATAAACTGTAGAAAAACCTTGAACTTACAAATGTTCAATGATACATGGGGACCTTATGAAAGTGAAATGTTTTCAAAATCTTTTTTTGTTTTCCAGGTTCATTTGGGATACAGCAGCAAAGTCACAGTGGTGAAAGATCCTATAAGCAATTTGGAATGGCTTTTGTTGACCCCTGTTCACCTTCTGTAGATGGAAGAACCAACACTGAAGATAAATATTACGAATGTAAACAGTATAGTAAAGCTCTGAGTTCTTCTAGTACTCTTCAGAGTCATGAAAGAGTTCATACTAGAGAAAGACCCTATCAATGTAAACAGTGTGGAAAAACCCTCTGTTCTCCCAGTTCCCTTCAAGATCATGAAAAGATTCACAGTGGAGAAAAACTTTATGCATGTAAACAGTGTGGTAAAACTTTCAAATGTCAAAGTTACCTTCGAATACATGAGAGAAGTCACATTGGAGAAAAATTCTATGACTGTAAACAGTGTGGTAAAGCTTTCAGAAGTCACTGTTCCCTTCAAAGACATAAAATAGCTCATCCTGAGAAAAAACCTTATCCATGTAAACAGTGTGGTAAGTCATTCACTTATCTATATTTACTTCAGACACATGACAGATTTCACACTGGAGAAAAAACCATATAAATGTAAGATATGCAGTAAAGCATTCCACTGTTCCCTTTTTCTTCAAAGGCACAAAAGGTCTCATGCTTGGGAAAAACCCTGTAAATGTAAACAATGTGGTAAGGCCTTCAGAAGTCACAATTCCCTTCAGTTGCATTCAAGGACTCATACTGTAGAGGAACCTTATAAATGTAAGATATGTAGTAAAGCCTTTCTGTGTCCTCTTTTTCTTCAAAGACATGAAAGAACTCACACTGAGGAAAAGCCCTTTGAATGTAACCAATGTAGTAAAATCTTCAGAGACTGGAGTACCTTCCAAGTACATGAAAGAGCTCATGCTGTAGAAAAGCCCTATAAATGTAAGATATGTAGTAAAGCCTTTTTTCATTTCTCTTCCCTGGAAAGACATGAAAAGATTCATACTGGAAGAAAGCGATATGCATGTAAATATGTATGTAAGCAGTGTGGTCAGTCCTTCATTTTTCCTTGTTTGCTTGAGAAGCATTTAAGAACTCACACTGATGAAAAGCCCTATGAATGTAAACAATGTGGTAAAGCATTTAGGAGTCTCACTTATGTTCGCATACATAAAAGAACTCACACTGAAGAAAGGCTGTATGCATGTAAACAGAGTAGTAGAAGTCTCAGTTGTCCCAGTGCCCTTCAGTTACATGAACTAACTTATCCCGCAGGAAAACCCTATGCAGGTCAACAATCTGATAAAACTGTCAGAAAATTCAGTTATTTTCAAGTACATGAAAGGTCTCAGACTGAAGAAAAAGCTTACGAGTGTAAGCAATGTGGTAAAATTCTCAGTTGTTCAAGTTCCCTTCAGCTACACAAAAGAATTCATACTGGAGAGAAACTACACGAATGTAAACAGTGCGGTAAAGCCTTCACCGTTCTCAGTAGTCTTCATGTACATGAAATATCTCACACTCATGAGAAGCTCTATCAGTGCAAGCAACCTGGTAGAGTTTTCACTCTTAGTAATCTTATATTGGACAGAAAGAAAGCTGAAGGAAATGCTTGTGAATGTAAACACTGTGGTAAGTCCTTTGTTTCTCGATATTTACTTCAAATGCATGAAAGGTCTCATTCTGCAGAGAAACGCTATGAATGTAAGGTTTGCGGTAAAACCTTCATTTATCCCTCTTTTCTTCAAAGACATGAAAGAACGCATACTGGAGAAAAACCTTATGAGTGTAAACAGTGTGGTAAGGCCTTCAGAGTTCAGAGCTCCCTTCGATTACACGAAAGAACTCACTCTGAGGAAAAACCATATGAATGTAAACACTGTAGTAAAGCCTTCTGGCGTTTCCCTTCTCTTCAAGTACATGAAAGAATCCATACTGGAGAAAAACCCTTTGAGTGTAAACAATGTGGTAAAGCCTTCAGATGTCACAGTTCCCTTCAAAGACATGAAAGAACTCATAGTCATGAAAAACCATATGAATGTGAACAGTGTGGTAAGGCCTTTAGATGTCATCGATCGCTTCAAAGACATGGAAAAACTCATGCTGGAGAAAAAGCCCCATGAAACTGTAGAGTTACCAAAAATTTTTAGACTTTCCATTTTCTAATGCTTGAAAATACTCCTGGGAAAATATGGTGGTATAAAACAAGTGTTGAAAGCTGCAGAATTTTGTTTTGTTTTAATCATAGACTTACTAAAGAAAGACCTATCAATAATAGGTGTTCAGATGTTCAGTTCCAAGCCTGGTATGGTGATGCATGCCTTTAATCCCAACACTGGGGAGGCAGAGGCAGTCAGATCTCTTTAGTTCAAGGCCAGACTACAGAGTAAATTACAAGACAGCCAGGGCTACATAGAGAAACCTTGTCTTAAAAAACAAAAGATGTTCAGTTCTATTTGAAGACTTGAATACCTTTGGTGGAACACGAATGTGATTTGAGGATACCTAATTTTTCATAATCTTAATGAATAATCACATGATAATGCAAATAAAGTTAGCTCTTACAAGAATAAATGTTGGATTGAAACTAGTTTGGCAAGAAAAGATCGTAAAATTTTAACTACACTAAAAGTCATGAAGACTATTGGAAATAAATCTTAAGTATTTTGAAATCCTGGTGCAAACTAACCTATAATGCATAGATTTTTATATCATGAATGTATTATATAGGTTATGAATATATTGTGTTTACCAGTGATTTGTGTTTAATGGTCATCATAGAAGGGCTTAGTGGTACAGGCCTGTAGTGTTAGCTACTCAGGTGGCTGATGGAGAATTGCAAAGTCAGGACCTGCCCAAGCAATTTAAGCCCTATTTTGTAATCAAAGCTGAAGAGTACTGGGTATGTTGTTCATTGTGTAGAATACTTGGCCTGGCACGCATGAGACTGTTAAATTCAATCCCCAGTACTCTTACCAAAAGAATAAGAGGGTGTTGCCATTTTAAGAGAGGCATGCATTGAGGTGAAATTTCTTATGCTCTTCAGGAATAGAGGTAGTTAGTGATATATACCTTGTCGAAGAATTTTATAATTATGTGTGAAGATCATTGTGTCTTGTTATTTTTCCTGATGCTGTGAT
>NW_026594731.1:0-24094 GCF_907164565.1 Psammomys obesus
TGTGTGTGTGTGTGTGTGTGTGTGTGTGTGTGTGTGTGTGTGTGTTTATGCTTTTATTTTCATTTTTAGGTCCTAGAAAGTTTTATCAATTTCCATCTCTTTTTTCGTTATATTTTCTTGTATTTCTTTAAGGGAATTACTCATTTCCTTCACTTGTTTGATTTTTGTGTTTCTTTAAGGGATTTATTCAGTTCCTTCATCTTTTTAGTTGTATTTTTCTGCAGTTCTTTAAGGTATTTATTTTCTTCTTTTAAGTTCTCTATCATTTTAATGACTTCAGCTTTAAGATTGTTTTCTTGTGCTAACTGAGTGATAGCATCCTCAGGGCTTGCTGTGGTAGGATAGCTAGGATGTGGTGGTGTCATATGGTTTCTTTCATTGACATCTAACCATTTGGTTGACTCTTTTATTAGGCCTTAGTCTCTGATGGTAATAACTCGCTGGGGTTGTAGGTAGAGCTCATGATCCCTCATGTCCTCAGTTCTCTGTATTCCCTTCAGTTCTCTGATCTCTGCTGGTCTCTAATGCCTCAGACATGCTCCTCCCTGATCCATTCTGGTCTAGGGGGCTGCAGATTGTGGTGGGTCTCAGGAAATGGCACAGGGCAGGGAACTGCTACTTCCTGATCTGTGCTGGTCTCAGGGACCACAGATCAGTGTGGTTCTTGGAGAATGGCACAGGCCAGGGAATTGGGGTGTAAGGCATGCAGTGGTAGTGGAGCATAGAGGGCCCTGGGCAGACCTGGCCACTGTTGCTGGCAGGCTGTGGTAGGCCAGTAGATGGGGAAGGGAGGGTGAGGATTGGGCTCTTATCTGCTGCTACCTGATTTGTGCTGGTCTCAGGTAACATAGATCAGGATGGGTCTCAGGAAATCAATATCATGGTTTTTTAAAAGGAAGTTGGACATTTTTATTTAATACCTCTCTACTGCTGGCTCATTTTCTAGCTTTCACCTTCCCCTCCTTCCTCCTTCCTTGTTTCTTCTCTTATTCTCTTTACTCCTTTCTTTCCTGCTTGTCTTCCTTTCTTCCTTTCCTCCAACATTGTCCAGGCCAAAACATTTTTTTTTCTTATTTCATTTTGTTTAAAAAAATGTTGTGGGTGGGCTGGTTCAACATTTGGGTAACTACTGGCTTGTGACCTCTTACTATTTAGTAGATGCTGAAGAAGAAAAACAAAAGTCGGACTTCTGTGTAGTGATCAGGCAAAGTCCATCTGTTTACAGTTGCCATCTCTCCATCACTAGCTTGGGCTCTGGAAGTGACAATTTATCTCTACTGGCCTTTCATCTGGATAAAGCTATGGCCTACTCAGCAGGTGCTCAGTCTAAGCCATGGCAGTAAGGGGAGTTTATTGGGCAGAACAGGTGCAGCTATAGTTTCTGTGGAATATATATGCTGATTCTTAGTCCAAATTCCCAGGAGAACAATTGATTGGTGCCAGCCTTTGTTCCTATGATTTGCATACAAATCTCTGCCCTCTGGGAGTGATTGGCTCCTAGCTGGCTGTGCTATCTTAGCAGGTTCTAGGCACTTTAGTGATTGGTGTCAAGCTAGAGGAAGTAAAATACTGGTGGTGAGTACTTGGAAATATATCCCTGGACAATTCCCATATCCTGGAACCATTCCTGTTTCTTTCTTAGATTCCTGGATTGAGTGAGTATGAGCCATTTAGTGAGTATGACCTCTTTGCTACATGTCCCTGCTGTCACAAACATCTTCCTAAATGTATGGCACTGACCACCAACTGACCACTCTCTGGGTCAAAATGATTCCTTTCTCTATGTGTTTTTTTTTTCCTCAGGTATTTAATTAACAGCAAAGTAACTAATATAAGTGTTGGATCTCAGGGTCACACTATTTATGATCTCTAGGGATCTATTTATGGTGAAAGATTGGGTGCAAGTTTTCATGGAAACAGTAGTTCATGACATACAAGCAGAGAGACACCTTACTCATTTGGCAAAGCCTTCCAAGGACGTGTTAGGCAAGTGGCATAGCACTGGTCTGGCCTTTGTTAGGGACAGATAATAAAATACACAAGTCCTTATGTACCTCAGAGACATTGCATTCTCTTGAGAAGAGAAGGATGAAAAATAAATGCATAGAGCAGTTGGAGTGCCAGTGAGTATGGGGAAGGAAATGGCAGCCTGTGGTCAAGCAGGCGGTCACTGCTCTTGCAGAAGACACAGGTTCAGTTTTCAGCACTCACAAGGTGTTTTATAACCACCTATGACTCCAGTTCTAAGGTAATCCAATAAACTCTTCTATTCTCCACAGCTTCCTTCAGGTACATGACACACATAAACTCTTGCAGCCATACACAAGTGCCCACAAAAATAGTAAGTCACACCAGAGACTAACTTAAAGTGGAAGGATTTTCGTTGACTGACTGTTTCAAAGGGTTCAGGGCATAAATGGTTAACCACTTGAACAAAACCTCATGGAAGTAGGAGTCTGTGGCAAAGAAGTTCTTTGTGGCAGACAGAAAGGTACAGCAAGTGTCCTCAGAGGTATATAGCTGTTAGAAGAAAGTTCAGGGTATCAAAGAAAGAGATCCCTACTCCAACTGAAGTGTCTACAAAATGCAGACTTCACTCTTGCTCAAGACACTGTGTTCATGAATAGGGAACTCACCTAAACAGGAACTTGGGTTTCATTTTAAGGAAGGTGGTGAATGTCTTTTGATTTGAACTCTCTCTTTCTCTCTCTCTCTCTCTCTCTCTCTCTCTGTGTGTGTGTGTGTGTGTGTGTGTGCTTTATTTTTCCCATTTGCTGGGATCCAAACTCACAATGTTATTAATTTAGCTAGTTTGAAAATAATTGATGCATAGTAAGTAAAGGAGGAAGGGAAAGGAAGCACTGCTCTAAGGGGAAAAAAGGGTCACTGATCCAGGCCATCAAATTCCTAGAACAAAAGTGGGGCTTTTTAAAAAAATTTTTATTTATTTATTTTTATTTTTTTATTGTTTATTATTATTAGTTACATTTTATTGACTCTGTATCCCAGCTGTATCCCGCTCCCTTATTCCCTCCCAATACCACCCTCCCTCCCTCAGCTTCTCCCTGCCCCTTTCCAAGTCCACGGATTGGGGAGGACCTCCTCCCCTTTTGTCTGGCCCTGTTTTATCAGGTGTCTTCAGGACTGGCTGCAAAGTCCTCCTCTGTGGCCTAGCAGGACTGCTCCTCCCTTGGGGGTGGGGTGGGGAGATCAAAGAGCCTGCCATTGAGTTCCTGTCAGAGATAGTCCCTGTTCCCCTTACTCCAGGAAACCAATTGGTTATTGAGCTACCATGAGCTTCGTCCGAGTAAAGGTTCGAGGTTATATCCATACATGGTCCTTGGTTGGAGAAACAGTTTCAGAAAAAAACCCTGTGCCCAGATATATATGGTCCTTGTGGGCTCCTATCCTTTCCCTGTCATACTAACTCCCCTTCTGCCGAAGGTTTGGTTATGAGTCTTAGTATCTGTTTTGAAACGCTGCTTGGCAGGGTCTTTCTGTGGTAGACTCCTGTCATACGTCCAATGCACATCTCATTTGTCTTTCTAAGTGAGGATTGATCATATTACCTCATGTCTGCTTTCTTGTTTATCTTCTTTAGGTGTATAGACTTCATTATGTTTATTATATCTTGTAGGTCTATATAAGCGAGTATATACCATGTTTGTCTTTCTCCTTCTGGGATACTTCACTTAGAATGATCTTTTCTAGGTCCCACCATTTGCCTGCAAATTTCATGATTTCCTCATTTTTGATTGCTGAGTAGTATTCCATTGTATAAAAATACCACAATTCAGAAGTGGGGCTTTGAGTAAATGAAGGTTTTACTGGGTAGAGAGATAAAAAATTTTGAATTCCTTGTCCTAAATACACTTCTATGATATTTTTTGATAAAGACTCATACTTGCTATTTCTTACATAGTCTAAACGAACCAGCCTGGGTGAGCTGCCTCCTCCAGTTAAGTCTCACCTATCTTTAACTACCATTCAAAAACCAAACAAACATGTGAATCCACCAGAGTCCTGATCATCCACTTGCCTCTTGAAATGTACCCTCAGTCATAAATAGCTTACTACCCTGAACTGCTCCATGTGTTTATTGTTTTTGTTGGTTGGTTGATTGTTTTTCTTTGGTTTTTTGAGATAGGTTTTCTCTGTGTAACAAGCCCTGACTGCCCTGGACTGGCCTTGTAGACCAGTCCGGCCTTGAACTCAGAGAAATCTACCTGCCTCTTCCTCATGAGTGTTGGGATTAAAGACATGTGCCACCCACATCCAGCCCCCAAGTGTTTCTTAATTCAGTGAAGTTAACAACAAAGATTAATCATCAATTTGTCTGTATGGTTATTCTGGGAACACACAAAAACTATCTAGCAGTCTAGTACCATTCAGAAATCCTCCAGTAGATGGCAATGAAGTTCCATCTAACTTCTGTGAGGTACTTTATCCTAGTGAAGTCTGCATTAGAATTTTTTTTCAACAGTTGCAGTGAAATGTGTACCTGGGAAGGAATGCGTTTCTCCCCTCTTGTTTGCGCTAAACTGGCTTACCAGTTAGTGGTGCCACAAGCTTATGTCTCAGCACCAGACATTTGGTTTTGTGGAAAAACCAAACTGACATTTCCCAGAAAACTTTGAAGGATGCAAAATCCACTTGACATGAATAGGTATCTGAATAAAAGGTATGTGGTCCAATATATTGAGATGAGAAAAGAATTGCACCAAAGAAGCCTATCAAGTCTACTGAACCTGACCTTACCAATATGCCTGCATATGGCACCTTGATAATGACTTGGCTGTAATTCCTAACACACTGCCCAGAATCCCTTTGAGTAGAGCTCTGGGAGAACTTTGTTTCCTTGTGAACTACAGTGAGGAATCGACTGTGGAATTGTGTTGACAGGCACTCTGGCTGCCACAGAGCTAGTGTAAGACATAGTGTCACTTGCCATCAGAATCTTTTCAGTTTCCAAGTGCAGTGTGAATTCTGAGTTCAGACAGAAGTCTGAAGTATTTCATGTGAATTTGTAGTGGTCCCCAAGTTTTCAGGAGGCAAGATTTCAGGTCAGTAGGACTTTTACCTGGTACCTTCAGTTCTAAGGAGAGGAACACTGTGTACTGAAGGAAAGAGGATCTTGGACACAGAGGACTGAATGGGAGAATGGATTTTGCAGAGTATGGGAGAGTGGATACCATTTCCCATGTGCTTCTCTGGGAAATGGGTTTGATAAATACTTGGGAGTAAACAGACTTCTCCACTTTCAAAGTTTTCAAGTTGAAAGCAAATCAAACCAGAGGTGGGGGTGGGATGGGGAGTCTTCATATAATTCATATTCAGCCAGTCTCACCAATTAAATTCCAAGCTCTGCCTAATCATAACTTCTTTAATGGGCTGTCTGGGATTATATTTGAACCTCTCAAAGCTATCTGCCTGATTGAGGTCCACTACCTGTTTGCAAATCAGACTGGGTAGGAGGGCTCTTCCATCTTTTTTTTTTCTTTGAAACTGACAGGACCCTCAGCCTTCCTGAACAAGAAATTAATTGAGAATTCTTATATTAAGTATTACATTAAACCTTAATAATGTCTTATACAACAGTGTTTTAAAAACCTAATGTAGAGGGCTGGAGAGATAGCTCACAGGTTAAGAGGCTATTCTTACAAAGGTTCTGAGTTCAATTCCCAGCAAATACCCAGTGGCTCATAGCTATCTATAATGAGATCTAGTGCCCTCTTCTGGCAAGCAAGCCAACATGCAGGCAGAATACTGTATAAATAATAATAAATAAATAAATCTTTAAAAAAATCTAATGTACAGTTCCCTTTCCCTAAGGAACAACATAGCTTAGTATTTTTCACCTGTGTCTAGGCAGTTTTGTTCAGATTCTGGGCGTCATGTCTTTTTATGTTTCTGCTCATCTTTCTTATCTTTTAAAATGCTTATGATAAGTTACAAGAAAAGAAAATTCCCTAATTTCAGAACATCAAATTTTGCATCTAAGGTTGCCCTGGAGTAGTACTTCTTGCCCTTCTATCCACTTTAGAATCTCCAGGGTGGGTGGAGGCTTTGAAAAGTCCAAGACCATACCCTCAGCCACATCCCAATCAGTGTAGTATGGATTCCTGGGACCTCAATGTTAGTATTTGTTTTAAAATGATGTCACACACACAACAGATATTATATGAAAGAGATTTATTGGGTGAAAGTGGAGAGAGGGAAAGGAAAGAGAGAGAGACATGGTGGGGGAGGGAAAGGGATGCCCCGACAGAGAAAGGAGAGAAAGCAAGTGAGAGGAAGAGCAAGAGAGCAAAGTAAGAAGCAGGGGTCCATTTATAGCTCCTGTGCAGCTGAACTGCACCTGCCTGGCAGGTGGCACATGATGATATCATAGGTTGCTAGGCAATCCAGAAGCAGGCTGCCTAAATACTAACATTCAGCATCTTCCCAGCAAAGTACAGTTTGCAGTCAGTGCTGAGAACTTCTGTCTTGAGTTCCTTGATCATAAGTCTTCACCTGTTCAGGGAGCTCTGGTTCCCTTTCCCATGGAGTTACAGCATATAGACAAAGCCTGAGGCAGCCTGGTTATTTGCTGTGATAGTAAAGTCTGGCCATGCAGTAAGGACTTAGCTGTGCTGTGCTCTGTGACCAGACACTCTTTTCCTTAAGTGTGTTTTGGTGTGAATTTTTGCAAATGTAATAAAGCAAAGCATTTGTTCCATCCTTTTGGGTTTGGGCTAAGTGGGGGTAGAAATAAAGGCATCAGGAGCCTCTCTGGAGTCATGGTGTTGGTTTGTACCAAGTTTTATTGTGGCTGTACGAAGAGGAAAACAATGTGCAGATGAGAAATGAGGATATGTTGGGGATCTGTATTCAAAGCCACATGCCTAGGTCAGTTCCCAATTTTTGTTTGTTTGTTTGTTTGGAACTGGAGAACAGCTATGACCTTTAAAGAACTACTTCCAGTGATTCATCTCATCAGTCACCATGTTAGGGCTTACTGTCTAAAGTTTTTCATTACATTTCCAGATAATGCCACTTGCTGGTACCAAGCTTTCAATGCATGAACACATGGGAACACTTGATATATAAACCATAAGGTATACTGAAATAGATATCGCAATCATTTCACCCATCAATATCTACTCTAGAGAAAAACCTGTACCTTTGGAAAGGGTTTATATAAGGTTGCTCATCATAGCATTGTTTGAGATCATAAAACTTGGGAAAAAGTTAAATGTTTATTAATAGTAGATTTATTAAACATGTAATGCTAAATAATGTCAGTTATTATGTAATTCTTCACACAAATTTATAACAGTTGATGTATTTGTAAGTAACAACATGAAAAGACTTCTAAGATAAATTGTAGAAAATGAAGAAGGCTTTGAGACTGAAAGAATAATTTTTTTTGAAATTTCAGTTCTATGAAAGAAAGCAAAGAATATAAAACAGCACATATGTAAATGCATAGAAAAAAGTCCATGCACATAGGTTGATTTGCAAAGAATAGCTATTGCTCAAACAGGAGGAGGGGATTAGGGCTGTGCTTAAAGGGTGTCTTCATTGAAAGTCAACTATCACTTTACAAATGAATGTGCCCATCCACAGAGGAGTAGATAAAAATCATTTGGCACATATACACAAGGGTGCTTTTGTTTTGTTTGAAGACACAAGGAGTAATGATAGAGTAAGCTGGAGATCATCATGTTAAGTGAAATAAACCAGATTCAGAAAGACATGCACCCCCCCCAAACACACACACCTGTGGAATTGGGAGGGAGATATTAAAGTAAAATAGTGGCATCAGGAGTGGGGAAGAGGTTTACGTTAATAGAGAATGAGTATGATCAAAGTATGATATATGTATATGTATTCAAGTGTGATCATGAGAGACATTACTTTGTACTCTAGAAATAGTTTGAGCTTCTAAAGCATGGTGATTTCTAGCTTATTTTTCAAACAAGTGAAGCAAGGGCTGCAGAGATGGCTCAGCAGTTTACAGTGCTTGGTGTTTAGGGTGTAGTTATGCATTCTTTTTTTATTTTTGTTTTTTTTTTTATTAGTTACACTTTATTCACTTTGTATCCCCCCAAAACCCCACTCTCCTCCCCTGCTAATCCCACCTTTCCTCCTCCTTCTTCACTCATGCCTCCCCCCCCCAAGTCCACTGATAGAGGAGGTCCCCCTCTCCTTCCTTCTGATCTTAGTCTATCAGATCTCATCGAGAGTAGCTGCATTATTTTCTTCTGTGGCCTGGTAAGGCTGATTCCCCCTCGGGGGGAGGTGATCAAAGAACAGGTCAATCAGTTTGTGTCAGAGGCAGCCCCTTTTCCCATCACTTGGACACTGAACTGCCATGGGCTACATCTGTGTAGAGGTTCTAGGTTATCTCCATTCATGGTACTTGGTTGGAGTATGAGTCTCTGAAAAGACCCCTGTGTTCAAATTTTCTTTTTCTGTTGCTCTCCTTGTGGATTTCCTGTCCTCTCCAGATCTTACTATTTCCCTCTTATTTAATAAGATTCCATGCACTCTGCCCAACAGTTGGCCATAAGTCTCAGCATCTGCTTTGATAGTCTGCAGGGCAGAGCCTTTCAGAGGCCCTCTGTGGCAGGTTCCTAACTTGTTTCCTGTTTTCTTCTTCTTCTGATGTCCAACCTCTTTTCCTTTCAGGATGGGGATTGAACATTTTAGCCAGGGCCCTCCTTCTTGATTAGTTTCTTTAGATGTACAGATTTTAGTAGGTTTATCCTATATTATATGTCTATATGAGTGATAATATACTCTGTGTGTCTTTCTGATTCTGGGACAACTCATACAGGATGATCCTTTCCAGTTCCCACCATTTACCTGCAAATTTCATGATTTTCTCATTTTTCATTGCTGAGTAATATTCCATTGTGTAGATGTACCACAATTTCTGTATCTATTCTTCAGTTGAGGGGAATCTGGGTTGTTTCTAGCATCTGGCTATTACAAATAAAGCTGTTACAAACATGGTTGAGCAAATATCCTTATTGTGTACTTGAGCCTCTTTTGGATATTGGAGAGATCAGGGATACAAGGCACATATCCAAACCAAATAAAAGCAATATACAGCAAGCCTATAGCCAACATCAAATTAAACGGAGAGAAACTTAAAGCAATCCCACTGAAATCAGGGACAAGGCAAGGCTGCCCACTCTCTCTATATCTCTTCAACATAGTTCTGGAAGTTCTTGCTAGAGCAATAAGACAGTTGAAGGAGATCAAGGGGATACAAATTGGAAAGGAAGAAGTCAAATTATCACTATTTGCAGATGATATGATAGTATACCTGAGTGACCCCAAAAATTGTACCAGGGAACTCCTATAGTTGATAAACACCTTTAGCAAAGTGGCTGGATAGTTATGCATTCTTTTAATCAAAGCAGAGGCTGACAGATCCCTGTGGATACCAGACCAGACTGGACTACATCGTGAGATTTGTCTCAAAA
This sequence comes from Psammomys obesus, assembly GCF_907164565.1. Classification (NCBI taxonomy): domain Eukaryota; kingdom Metazoa; phylum Chordata; class Mammalia; order Rodentia; family Muridae; genus Psammomys; species Psammomys obesus. The sequence continues at coordinate 9,477 of NW_026594731.1, forward strand.
AAGGTCAAAGCAATCAATCAATCAAACAAACAAACAAACAAAAAACAAAATAAACAATCAAAAGAGCACTGGTTGCTCTTCCAAAGGTCCTAGGTTCAGTTACCAGGGTCCACATGACAATTCAAAACTATCTGTAACCCAAGTCCTAGAACCCATCATCTTTTTCTGGTCTTCTCATGCACCAGACACACAGAAGATGCACAGACATACATACAAACAAAACACCTGTACACATAAAAAATTTAAAAATAAGAACAGGTAAACTATCACACTAATCTGACTATTTGATTGACAAACTCTGTACAGGCTGTGGCACTGTCTCTTGAGAAGTAGTGTTCTTATAGGAACTCAGTAGACCTGTGGCATCTTCTCATCTCAAGCACATCCCACATTTAATTTGGCTCAAGGACAATCAAACCATATTTAAGAGAATCAAGAACAGTCTTGTCACTGCCTCCATTTTAGCAAAAAGTCAAGTGTGGTGCAGCAGGCAGATCCCCTTTGACTTTTTCCGAGTGTCCTTCACAAGCATTCTTGTTCTGCTCTTGTGCTCCAGGAAGGCTGGGTAGGAGTTGAACCATGGCTTTTGTTTATTTCCCTGTAGGACATGCTATGCCACAGAGAACTGGAGGACACTCTTTAGACTTTGGATTTGTGGAAACTAAACCTTGGTTTGGCCTTCAATAGGGTTCATTATAGGATCACCAGGGGAGAGAATCTTGTTGATTCTTAGAGTACCCTCTGGGCTATCACCCATACTCTTCCCTCCATAAATGTGCTACCAACTTCCTTCTGCTATGTTACCCAGGGTCAGAATCTCTGTTGTGTATACTCATTCATTGATTTGACTGTTTTGTTGTTGTTGTTTTGGTTTGGATTTTATTTTATTTTATTTGAGAGCAGAGAAGTCTTGGTTGCTTTAGTCAACTGATGAATTTTTTAATGCTGCTGTAGTGCTTAGTACACAGTTGGTGCTCAGTAAATATTTATTGAATGACTCAATGAAATATTTATTGAATTTCCATTATGGCCAAAGAATATGCAATGAGGACACAGTAATGATTGCGGATACTTTCCTTGCACTGTGGAGCTCACATTGTGTAAGAGAGGCCAACACAAGATAGTGAAGTTTGTGTCAGGCATGGCGGTACATACCTGTCATTCAGCAGTAGGCAGACTACAACAAGAAGACCATGGGTTTGAGGCCAGCCTTAGCAACAGACTGTTTCTCTTTGATTCTTCTTTGCTGCCTCTGAAAGCCTCATCTTCAGGAAGCTTCTCTGTAGGCATTGGTGGGTTTTGGACACTCAATCTCCAGACTGGTATTGCAAAATCCTGATATATATATATATATATATATATATACACACACACACACACACACACATACCATTTTATATATTTATATTTATAAATATATAAATAAATTTATAAATAAATTTATAAATGTATAAATATATTTATATATTTATACATTTTAAATTATAAATATATATATATTGCTGCCACACACAACAGGTCTGGTATAAAGAGAGTTATTGTATGATGGTGGAGATAGATAGACACATAGATAGAAACAGAAAAACTGAGAGGGGGAGAGAAGGGGTTACCAGGGAAGGGGAGAGAAACTGAGGCAGAGAGAGTGAGAGAGTGCACAGTGATGGACCAGTTCTTTCTATCTGGTGTGCAGCTGAAGTGCACACACTTGATGATAGCAGGTGATGACATCAGATTGCTAAGCAATCTAAAGTGGGCTAGTGTATAGACTTATGAACTTACATTTCTCCCTTTTCCTGTAATTAAAAAAAATGAGGAGCTAGGAATAGGTGGTGAGGTGGGAAAAAAGATGTTGGATTTTTTAAAAATCTTTTTGAGAGTGAGGATAGAGCACAATGACCAAGTTTTATCATTTTAAACAAGTGAGTGTCTCTAAAAGTAATATATCCCACCTTAAAACTATCCTCAGAATCATATTACACAGTTTAGGGACATCTGGGGAAAAAAAAAAACTTTTACATAGTAATAACTCCGTGTTATGAGTTTTAGAATAAGCAATACAGTAGGACAGTATAAAACAATTTTAAATTACATTTAAATTTATTGTACCAAATCTACTGGACAGAAAACCTAGTGGAGAACGTAGATCACAGGCAGCTGGTAGTGGGAGAAACAGTATTTTTTCATTTATCCAGGAACTGGTAAAGACATAGGCAGTTAGACATACATTTTAAATTACCTTGTTAATCTGAATAGACCTTTATATCTTTGAAATTTCAGCAATGAAATAATTTTGAACCAGGGTTGAATCATACATAAAGCATGTTGTAAAAATATAAATTTGACTTTATATTAAAATTCACACCAACTTAAAATGAGACTTGTTGGTTTCTTAGTCTAAAAGGAGATAAAATAAACAAAAAATTAATTATGACTAAAACATTTTAAAATTGTTGTTTGATATCATGTGGTCATCTTAACGTGGCAGGTTGTAAGCCATGTGCTCAACATGGTTGCTGTTTAAAAACATCTGTGCTTCTATAGATGTTACTAATACATATGTATACATATGTATAATACATAAAGACCACGTATAAAGAACGTCTAAAGAAGGGTTTGAACTTAGATTTAAAACATCATTCCCTATGGTAAATTATAAATCTTTATATAAGAGTTTATAGTTTAATCTTAAGCCACTTCTGATGAGAACTGATAGACTAAGATCAGAAAGAAGGAGAGGAGGACCTCCCCTATCAGTGGACTTGGGGAGAGGCATGCATGCAGAAAGGGGGGGGAGGGCGGGACCGGGAGGGGAGGAGGGAGGGACTTATGGGGGATACAAAATGAATAAAGTGTAATTAATAAAAGTTAAATAAAAAATTTAAAAAAAGATATTTTTTGAAAGGAAGGTATAGAGAAATCAGGGAGAAGAGATGTTTAAAAGCTAAGAAGTAGGGTCTTAGAGATCAAAGATTTTGGGAGCCATGTTTAGAAAGTGCACTTGGAGTCCTACAGGCCAGCTGCAGGAGTGGGGAAGGGGTGAGTTGCTATGAGCAGCTCCACATGGTAAGAAGAGTAGAATTTAGGATCAGATTTACAAATGTTTGACAAAAAAACTCAGGAGTAGATTTGTGGTTAGACCTTGCTTCCCCCCAGAATTTTGGCATCTGTCTTGGCCTGGCTTAATGGCCTACTGCTTGGATACAATAGTGCATTCCTGGCTGACCTGGGGCTTCATCTTCCTGAAATACCTTAAACCCTCCTCTCCCTCTGGGCTTCCCAAGTAACACTTCTGAAGAACTTTCCAAACAACCATTATTAGCACATCTTTTGATTTCTCTGGTGGGCCATCCTGTGATTTCTAGTTACTTAGTAACCCTGCCAAAGGCAATTACATTCCTTCCGCCCTATCTGTAAAGTTGTATGAAAAATTCGAATAAGCTGAGACCTTGATCGGAGAAACTGTCTTGGTCTTCATTTCTGGAGTCCTTGTCCCTTTTCATTCCCACTCCCCCATTCAGAGTCTCCATTGACAGACCTGTGGGACAGGTCAGTGGTTAGAGTAGTGCTTAGGCAGCAGGGCAGATGGCCATCTGTGCATGGCTGGGCAATGGCCACTCTCTTCTGGGTGGAGGGGCACTCCCATGGTGGGCGTGGGAGGATGGAGGTGAGGTGGGTGCCACAGGTGGCTGCCACTATGAACCTCTGCATGGACTGCAATGCAGCAGTGCTGCTGGCAAGCCCCAACTCCTATCTGGATTCAGTTGAAAACAAAGTCTCTTCCCTTGAAATTACAGCTGGAGGAAGTAAGGAAAGTTTTGTCTGTCTATTTTAAATGTATGGATGGCCAGTAAATGTTGATTTCTGACTGATCTTAAATATAGAAGGCTATCATGCTCTGTATGTCTTGATTATAAATTTTTGTTTACAGGATATGGTGTTCAAAGTTTAATTTCAAACTCTTGTTTAGAACTTATTTATGTGTGCATATGTGTTTGTAGCACCTATAGAAACACAGATGTTTTGAAATATCAACCCTGTGGACCACATGGGTTGCAGCCTGCCAGGTGATATGACTCCACCATCTTGAAATAGCCACATGGTATAAGGCAACAATTACAGAACTTCTCAGTTGTAATGAATTTTCTGTTTATTATCCTATCTCCTTTTGACCTAAGAAAACAACAAGTCTCATTTTACACTGGTAAAAATTCAAGGTACTATATATATATGATGGTAAGGTTTTGAGGTTATTAAGGTTATTCAGATTAACAAGCTACTATATAACTGATTCTGGAAATGGATGAATGCTCCATAGTGCTATACTGTGGTGGGAAGCAGCACCAGCAGTGACATCTAATGGCTATATTTTAAATTGCCCACCATGGCCTGTAACAACATGTGGCTGATTGCCATGTTGATTCAGGGATAAAAAGGGCAGAGCCATGGTTTCATTGCCATCTTAACTAAGGGCAGTCACATGACTGGCAGCCATCATGGTTGTGGGAGATCATGGTCCAATGCCATCTTTGCTGAGGGCTGCCAGCTGCGTTAGCACCAATTACAACTTCTGTCCTTTAAGCTTTTGCTGTTTAGTCTTAAGGCAATGTGGTAGGATCAGCAAGATTTGCCTCTATGAACTGTATCTATGATTGAAAATTTGCTTTGATTTAGTTCAGAAATATATTTAAAGTTATGCTAATAACCAATGCAGTTGATTACAAGATTGAGTTTTACCTAGTCTCCTGTTTACTTTTTTAAGGTTAAGCCTAGGAATGGGTAACTACAAGTTGGCCTGTGTAGATCTACTTGAAATAGATATGGTCCTGAAACATTTATCTACAGAATATGCTATAATTATAGATTATAACATTTTGTTTTATGTTGACAGGATGGCGTTTGGAACAGATAACTAAAGACAGACAAAGATATAACTCAGATGTGCTGGTCATCAAGCTTGTGAGAGATCGGCTGAATATGGCATTTAACATGTGTAAGCTTATTATGACAAATAGAGACTCCCAAACCTTAGTAGTAGCTCTCCAAGGTTGCTGAGAAGATATGGGTACAACAACAGATGACTTCAACTCTGAATTGTAGTATGCTAACCACTGGGCAAGACTGCCACAACTGGCCCGCTGCTAAGGCTCAGCCTGAACTGTGGTCAAAACGGGAAACCTGGAGAGTTATTGTCTCACGTTGCTGGAAATGAGGGGAGGTCAGTCCCTAATGTTCTACAGAAACAGCCTCTCATCTTCTTTGCCTGTTGGCCAGACTGCCTCTGCCCATGATGCCATGAATCCATAGGAGCCAGGGACAACTGTCTAGGTGGTGGACTGACTAGTCATCTCTGTCATTTTGATTGATACATAGATTCAATTAGGTTACAATTTATCCTTCTCAGGTCTCTGATCACATTGATTTCTAAGCCAACAGTAGCTTAACAGCCAGAAAACAGACATTTAGATCCACTGTTAATTTTTATTAGTCAATTCATTAGCTAATTAAAACAACTAGGTACTAGATATCTTGTTTAAAAAGGCAAACAGGTTTGCCTTGCTCACAGGCTTCATGTTAAAAGGTAAACAGATTTCAATGTAACTTTTTACTATTCTTTCATTTAAATGACTGCTCCCAGTAATCAATCACCTGTGCCTTGAAGTAAATAACTGGATAGAAAAAGTATGAAGTTTATCTAAGTTCTCAGGGTACAAACGTTTAAGTTATAAGGATCTAACAAAACAGTGAGGGTCTAAGATTTTTCAAGGTTGGTAAATGGAAAGTTGTGAACGAAAGCCTCTGAGAAAGTGTTTGAGGTTCTAAGAAGGTATTCAAAGTTGGTAAATGCAAGGTATAAAGATTGGAGGGTCTAAGATGGTGTTTCAAGGTATATAAATACAAGTTATAGGGCTATAAGTAAGTAATTTAAGGCATATAAATTTTTTTAAAAAGTTTCAGATTTCTTTTTCCCCTCTATTCTATTATTATACTTACATTGTTATAAGATTTCAAATTTTTAACGTTGATCGGTGTAGTTCTGACAAGCTGTACTGGCTATTTACTATTTAGTCACAAGCTCAATATTTTAATTTCCCTTTGGTTGTGTTCTGGATATACACTTGTGCTTCTCATCATGCTAAAAAAAAATCTCTGTACAATGTGTATATATCTGAGAAAAAAATGCTCACACTTTTTAACTTAGTAAAAGCTAGGTTTCAGTGGCATGAGTCTACTCCTGCGGTCTTACAGACACCTGTTAGCTGCCTTTTCTAAAATATGGATCTCAATATAATGGTGATACTAATACACTTCCTTTTGTAAACTAAAATGACCTTCAGGAAATCAAAAAGTCATAAAATCTGAATCTGCCACAGCTTAAATAGACCCCAGATGAGTGAACCTGGCTGTTCTTGAAAATGGGATTTTCCTCTAGGTCATGGGATTCCTTACCTTCTTCAATTACTAGACAATTTTTAATTCTTGTTCCTAGTCTATATCTGTCTCAGCAGAATTTTATCTGGCTGATGGACTCCATTCAGGGATCACCTGTGGATGGTGAGCTGCTGAGATCTGGACTTGCTGAGAGCTGATGTAAACCAGTCCAGCCTATGTGATTTCACCCTGTCTCTTCAACTGGATCTCTAATCAAATGCTTCTGATAAGTGCCCCATTACCTAGCCTTTGATTAGCCTTTCAGCCTTCTTGGGCCCCTGATAGCATCATCCCAATGTCAGCTAGAAAAAAAATTATAGAGTAGAATTCGTCATCCATTGCTCCATTTTACAGGCTGAAATGTTAATTCAAAAGGAGCTCCCTGTCATAAGGAATGGGTTCCTATTGACATACCAGAAAATGCCATACTATGCCTATTGACATACCAGAAAATAGTCTCTTAGTTCTGTTCTCCTGATCATGCTTTGTGCCCCTTTCATGATTAAGCCAAGCATTAGAAAAAAAATTAAAAATCAGGTCCCTGTGATTTGACTCATGGTGTTAAAGTCTCAATATCAGCCCTTGGACCCATCTCAAGAATTTGAGATGGAATCCTATTTGCGGGTAAAGGAGGGGAGAATGAGAGAGCCTGGCTAAATAAGCCTGACTAACTCCATGATAGGCTACATCTGGCCTGGGGAAGATAAGGTTGCTTAACTACTGGTTAAAAAGCACCTGTAGTCCCAACCAGAGTCATATAGTCTCCATATGCACCAGCCAATCCCAATGAAGGTCACATAGCCACAGTAGAAAGTCCCCTTTCTGGCTTAAAAATGGCCTTCGAGCTCCCCTAACAGTAACCGTCATTTTGAAGGTGGTGACTCCAGCATGCTGGAATTCTCTGCAGAATAAACATTCTTTGCTTTTACATAATACTTGTGTTTGGGTCTTTTCTTCAGCAAATTCTGGACGCTAACATCAGTCATTAGGGGATAGAGAGCCACAGACAGTGCTCAGGCAAACTGCCCTGCCAGAATGGGCCAGAAAGCTAGATGTAACTGGTGGGAGAGGAATCTATTTTATTTGTCTTTTTTTTTTGCTGATGCTAGAGGATGAACTCAGAACCATCTCTGGAGGTCTGTCACTGAGCCACACTCCATCCCTACGCTCATAAAGTCCAGGCAAGCATTTTGCTACCACTGAGCCATATCCTCAACAACTTACTGGTTGATTGTAAATAAGAACTCTATGGCTGAGCTATGCCTTTAGCCCCAAGAAACTCCACTTGGATGTTCATCCCTTGTGAGCCCTCCATCACTGAACTCCCCTTTAGTCAAAAGGGAGTTTTTTTTTCTTCTTCCTCTTCTTCTTCTTCTCCTCCTCCTCCTCCTTTTCCTCTTCTTCAGCTCCATAACTTCTTTGAGTTTGACAAATTTGCTAGTGTGGCTTGCAGAACTCAGCAAAGCTACAAGTCTGAGCCCAAGAAAAGGAGACAACCAACCCCCCCAAATTCTTTATTAGATAAGGCTTTGTGAACTAAACCAATAAGATGGGGAAATGTGAGAAGGGGGCAAGTCTCAGCCTCTGGGAAAGGGGACAGGAATGTCTTGTAATGAAGAGACTTTAAAATGAACACACCATTATTAGTGTGAAATAAAGGGCAATATAAACCCTGGACAGAAGGAGGGATTTCGAGGGTGAATGTGTTTGATTCGCTGGGGTCAGGGAGTCTGGGATGCTTAAATAGGCCTATCACAAGAAGGAAAATACAGTACTTAATTATTCTACGGGGGGCAGGATCTCCAAATATAAGGTCACTGCTGGACTAAGATCCTTAGCAGGGTGGGACATTTCTAGGAATTGCTAGATGCTTGCTAGAGCAGTTTCCTTATCAGGGAAGGAGGGGTCTGGCCTGTAATCTGCCCTGATGACTATGCGACCTTCTTACAAGACCTGGAATCATCCAGATCAGGGGAGACCCTTAGAACCCCGCTGAGAAAAGAAAGGTTATTCTCATAGGCTGAGCTTAAATAATTGGCTGCCCTGAGACGACTGACCCCAACTTTACCCAGCAGAATCCTACACAAGATCATGTGTTTCAAGCCAGCCAGGCTTACCCCACAAGATGCTGAGTGGATGGGGGTGGGGTGAGTTCAGAAGAGAATTCCCAGGATAAAAAGCTGTGCTCTGTCAGATCACATCAGGAATGGCTGCATTGTCTTCTTCTGTGGCCTGGTAAGGCTGCTCCCCCCTCAGGGGGAGGTGATCAAAGAGCAGGCCAATCAGATTATGTCAGAGGCAGTCCCTCTTCCCATTACTATGTAACCCACTTGGACACTAAACTGCCATGGGCTACATCTGTGCAGGGGTTCTAGGTCATCTCCACGAATAGTCCTTGGTTGGAGTATGAGTCTTTAAGATCAGAAGGAAGGAGAGGACTACCTCCCCTATCAGTAGACGTGGGGAAGAGCATGCATGAAGAAAGGGAAGGTAGGGTGGGATCGGGAGGGGAGGAGGGAGGGGCTTATGAGGGGATACAAAATGAATAAAGTGTAATTAATAATAATAATAATGAAAAAAAAAAGCTGTGCTCTGGAATTCCCACTTACCCAGAAGGGCGCTGGGAAGACTGGCGGAAGAACAGAGGCCACTGCTCTGGCAGGCACTCTGGAGAGCACATTCTCCTGTCTGAGAAGAAATAAGACTTTTTTTTTTTTTTTTTAAGGCAAGTGTTTGAAGGAAAAGAAGAAGAAGAAGTGAGAGGAGTGGGTAATGAAGCAAACTGAGTTTATTGTGTTTGCCCAGACTAATATGATTAGCAGCACTTTGAATTCTCATAAGACGGTGTTTGGCAACAGAGAAAAGGGATTGTAAGTAAACATGTATAATATGCAAACATATTTGTATTAACACACCTGCGGCATCGAATGGCCTGGGGGGACTTCCATATGTGTGATGAATAATGTTATGTGGCCCAATAGCACACTCAGGTCTTATCCGAACTGTTTGCCCCTTACTTCTAGAGGTTCAGGATAGATGGCAATAAAAGTCTGGGGAGGTGTATTTTTTTTTTATGGACTCCCAAGCTATTTTGTGACAAAACTCAAATATGGTGAGTATAATGTGTAATTTATTCTCCTCAGGAGAGCATTGTAGGTCATCATATCCCATTTGCATGCACAGCAAGGTCATTTGTCCTGATTATGGGGAGTGGTGAAGGAGTGATTGGCATGCTTCTGAATTCACTAAAAGCTCTGCAGACAGACAGGCTCTAAAGCCAGACACAGGCATGAACAATGGTGTATGTTCCAATAATCAATAGCAAATAACCCATGAATTCAAGCTGCTTTCTTAAAGAGTTCATAATGGGTTTTATTCCTTTCCTTTCCAGCTCATTAACAACTCATGTTTGAAAATAGGTCTGAAACTGGGTGACTCTTTCCTAAGAGGGAGATGCATTTGCATGTCTAAGTGCTAAATGTGGGTGCTGAGTCCCATTCAGGGAGTTTTGAAGCTACTGGGGATGACAGTGGGGCCCTCTGCCATATCCAGTCCTGTGTGAACACAGCTAGCATAGTGTTTGAAAGCAAGTTGATTTATCTCCAATGTTTAACAATCAGATTTCACATGGAAAAGAAAATCAGACTTCAGGTCTCTTTGCAAAAATATGGAAGACTGGCTACCATGGATCTGTGTTTTTATTAGGTTTAAAGTGACTGCTTTTCTTCTGAGCAAGCATGGATTCTCCAGCCTGCTGCTCAGCTCAATTTTTTACCCCCTATGTTCCTAGATTCTGTGGCATTTAGCCTTCTGACTATTCTTCCCTCTCTCTCATTAGCTCTTCATTCAATTCCTTTTATTCCCATCCACCCCCATCCCCATCCTATTTCTATGGGCAGAATTTTTCTTCTTCCAAATTTCTATGAGGCAAACCAGAAGCGGACAGCTTTTGACTTACTGCCAGACTTCATGCTCATGCAAGGCATAGCTAAGGAAACTAAATATCAGAAAGCACGTCTATGATGCTTATAGGGGTGCATAAAATGTATCAGAAGCTGAAGAGAGGGACAGATGTTTACCAGAGAGGTGCCGGCCTCAGTCTGGTCCTTCTTCACTCCCAGCAGACATCCTAAGAGTCATTACCACCTTGTTCTCCCCTTTGCCCATGGTTGCTGTCTTTTTTGGTCAAGGTGAAGCTCGGAGATCCTCATGGTGCTCAGCAGAATGCAACTGGACTTCCTGTTTCCTCAGCATGGTTCTTCCAATGAGGATCTCAAGCCCTGGGGTTGGTGCTGGGCAGAAGAGATATGCGAGCTTTCACTGTCTAGAAAAAGGATGTTTCCCGCCCTCTGGGAGGCTAACTGCTGTTCAAATCTGCTGCTTTTCTGCTTAGGAAATAGTTTGCCTGTAGATAAGGCTAAGGGATCTGATGATCAACCAAGGAGCTGCCACCTTTCCTACATGGACACATTTTAGGCTACTAGGAAGAAGAGAAGTCTCCCTGAACTCTATTTTGGGAACTTGGCTTTGTTGCAAGACACTTTTGTCCATCTCTGACCCTAGACAGTCCTTGCTGGGCCCAAGGTTATATGTATTAGGGCTGGGAGTAGGGACGTGAAAAGCCCAACTTATGGTTTCTGAACTCTCTGAGTAGTTTTGTTTTTGTTTGGTTGTGTTTTTGTTCTTTTCTGCTTTAAAATTAGGCAGAGAGAAGTCTTAACTAGTAGTTACATATTCTGCTGTCTGGTTTTCTGGGTCTTCATGACAGGTTTCAAAATTCTAAGGAATAAAAGCAGAAGAATAAATAAGAAGTGAACTGAGGCTGAAGAAATTAGGTGATGAGAAGAGGGAGAAATGAGAGAAGCAGAAAGGAACAATTAAAAAAATCTAGGAGAAGAGAGAGTAGGAACAAGAAGGAAGAGAGAAAGGCAGAAGAAAGCAATGAATAAATGAATGAATGAACAGAGGCCGAGGAGAGAGTAAACTAATAAGACATTATAAATAAATAAATCACAGGGAAACAAAACTGACTTCTATCTGTTTCAGTTCAACCCTGCATGCTAGGTAGTGATGAGACACAATAACAGGGGTGGTGATGGCTGGCTTCCTGGAGCAAAGCACTCCAGGCCCAGGCTTAAACAGGTGTGGTGGGATGGCAGTATCTGCACTTGGTCCACCTTTGCCCTCACATGGCAAAAATTAACTCTGAGAAAACTTCCTCTAGCTACCTTGGTTTGGGTCCTTCCCAAATTCAACAAGGATGCTCTCTTGTGTTTTCCCAGGGTCTCTGACAATCTCAATCCATAGTTTAGACCATCCTAGTAACAAGCTGATTTCTATGGATTGCAAACTGCATTTAAGGAGTGTTAACTCAGGGGTCCTTTAAGCAAAAATAACAAACTTGTTCTCTGAATGTTGTCCATAAACACAAGAGGTAAAATACTCAGAACTAAAAAATTGCATCAAATACAATTATCAACATATTAAAAGGGCAATAGAGAAACACATGCTTCTTTATTAATACATTGCAAAGGTGATTCTAATAGGCATCATAATTGCAAGACAGTGAATGAATGTGGTACCCACATCTACTAGGCTGCAGTGTGAAAATACTGGGCCTATGAGAGCCATCATTCCTAGTAGTAGATACCATTATGGAAAGGTGTTACAAGTTCAGATCAGTTACAAGTTAGTAAATAGAAAAAATAAATTTTCCATCCAGACTCACACTCCCTGGGTTCTAGTGATGAACTCTCATAGGATACTTTCAAACTTATGTTAGGCATCTTCTTGCATTGGCATCCCACATCTTGTACTCCTTTCTTTGCTAATTTTGCAGCAACTTTCTAGGCTTCTGGAAGTTTTTCTGTGACTAAGTTAAATTCCTTCTAAACCAGTGTTTTTATATGCATTGTCTCTGCTGCCTGAAATACTATTCCAACCCTTTACTGTGTCTCTGACCCTTCACCTCTCTGCTCACTTCCTCGGAACATCCTTCCCTAGAATCCCTGATGAAATGATTGTTCCTCTTTTTCTTGTTTTGTGTAGTGCCTCCCTTTCATATTACTTATAGTTGATAAATAAGAATCAAGCACAGAAGTGCACAGAGAGCCCATATCCACCCAAGAAGATGTAAGCCCCACAAACACTGGGCATCTTTCATGAACCCTGAGCTGAAACATCAATTACCTAGTAGAGACCAATATTGCTTATAGAATGAATGAGTGAATCTATGGCATGAGACCTCACCTAATAAATCAGACTTTGTACTTATAACACTTGGCTGTGTGCCTGATACATGGGTATGGTTAGAGAGAGCTGAGAGAATAAAAAGCTAGCTGGTTACTCACAAGGTTGAAGGTTGGGTGAAACTCAACAGATATCCTGGACCTCATCCTGGCCAGCAAACCTTGCCAAGACATTGTCCAGCTCTTGGATGGTCTTCCTGGGGCAGCTACTCTAAGGACCTCAGAGGACCAGCTACTCTTTGCCTCTGTAGTCAAACTTGGCCTCAGTAGCCCTTAGATGACGGATCCAAAGCAAAACCTTTTAAATTACTGCCAGTGATTTTTAATTACTGCCAATGGATTTTCCCTATGTTCAGGTTTTTTTTTTTTTCTTTTTTTCTGGGATACAAACCTTTCCTCTCTGCTAGCTCTCCGAAAAAAATTTCAAATGTATACCTAAAAGGAATTTTCTCCTTAACCTACCTAACTTTGTCTTCTGCCCATATATATGTTCCTGCCAAGTGTTTCCTACACCCAAGACAGCACTAAGGCAGCTACCCACAGATACTCCAGTCTAACCTTGCAGACTGCATCAAGCCAGACTTGCACTTTCCCTCCCAGCCGCAGATGTTCTCAGATCCTGGACAGCAAATACAACAGCCTGCACTTCCTGGATTTGGCCAACATTTCAGCCTTTAGGTCTCTCTATTGCCACACCAGTGTCAACAGGAAGTAGCCAATGATGATTTGTTTCTTTGCCCTTTATCCATCTATTATCAACAAAAGGCTAAACAGGTGTGCTTCCAGCCTAGGACCAATAGCTCCAGGTTCTCCCAGAATTCCTTAGTCCCTGTATGCTGTTGGGCATGGCTGGCAACTCCACCCTCTATCCTGAACTTTCCAAGGCAGGAGTTTCCCTCCTCCTCACCATGCAATCTGGATGTTTCGGTTCTCTCTCTCTCTTTCTCCTTCTCCCCTTCTTTTTCTCTCTCTCCTCCCCTTTGCATGGCGACTGAGAGCTGCTTCCAATGAACCTACACTTACATACTTTAACTTGCCTTACATGAGAAGCAGTCCAACATCCTCATTTTTTTTTAATTATAGAAAAAGGAAGGAATGTTACTGTATAGGCAGTCTGCTTCTGGGTTGCCTAGTAACCTGTGATGCCATCATATGTTGTCCACCAGGTGCGTGGCAGATGCGATGTGGTTCAGTTGCACATGAGCTATAAAAGGACTGACCTATCACTTTGTCTCTCTCTTGCTCTCTCTGCTTTTGTTTCTCTGTTGGGGTGCCCCTTCCTTCATCTTTCTCTCTCTCTCTTTCTGTCTCTCTGACCTCATGGCTCACTCAGACCCTAACTCTCTTTTACTTCCCTTCCACTGAATAAACTCTTTCATATATCTATTTTTAAATAAATACTAACAGGTGGTAACTGAAGCCCTGATCCTGCACAAAGAAGTGAGGCAAAGACCAGAAATTGAAAGGCCACTTCCTTTTTTTCCTACCCAGGATGTCCTGCTGCTTTCTAGCAGTATCCTGAGCTTTTCTTGCCAAGAAAGAAGCTAAGCTAGTGAAATTAATACAGAAGTCTAATATTCATGAAGTCTGATTGCTTACAAATAGATAGTGTCTTAAAATATAAGGTGTCAGAATTGCAAAAGCTTTTGATAAATATGCATGTTTACAGGACAAACAGAATAGAACAGTCTGCTTGTTGAATAATTCCACATGAAGATGTAGAATGGCCACTTATAGCTGGTTTACCATCAGACATGGGGGCTGGGTGAGCTGAGACCATCAGGCTAATTACGTGTGCCATCAGCCTACACGAACCCCTCACAGATCCTGCTGACTCAAGACAGGGATGGCCTGAATAGCAGAAGCGCTGAAAACTCCTAAATTATTATTATAACGAAAGTCTGAACCACTTTCCCTAAATGCTAGTTAAGGAATCTGAAA
>NW_026594732.1:0-33300 GCF_907164565.1 Psammomys obesus
GTCTCTTTATGTAGCCCAGACTGGCCTCAAACTTTCAGTCCCCCTCATTCAGTTTCTGAAGTGATGGGATGACACAACTGCTACTTTATACTTTCCTAGCACTTTTAGGGTCTCTCCAATTGCTTATCTCATCAGCTTATCAGTGGGTAATAATGACAGGTGTCTCATTCTGTATGGTACCGACAATTGCTAGAACTCTTCAAACTGTCTTTCAGGGAAACAAGTTCCCTCTCTGGCTGGTGACTTTTCCTTCTCCCAACTTGAAATTTCTGGGATTACTTTGGGGTCCCTTTGGATAGTTGAGTAGCCAGACTGAGGGCCTCTTTACAATAGCATCATTTCTGTCACAACTCTACCCAATAATTTTTTGCATAAAGGTAACATTGGTAATGATTTTTACTTTAATTATGTATTTGTTGTTCTTATTTTATTTTTATTGATTGTTTCTAAATTAGGGTTTTGCTATTTAACCCCAAATATACTGGAACTCATTATGTAATATTGACCTCAAATGTGTGATAATCCCCCTGTCTCTGCCTTTAACTGCTCAGGTTACAAGCATATACTAATATTTTGGTTAAGACTTAATTTTATGAGTTATTATGGTTAATTTTAACATTAATATTTTGATTAGCATGTAAAGATAAGTGTTTGGTTCTGACATTCCATGCATATATCATTAGACTTTGCTCTTATATTCCCTCTACTGTTTCCCCTAATACTTCTACTCTTCTTGCGAGCATCGTTCACTGTCCCAAGGATCCCTCATTTTGTTTTTATGTCACACATTGTATTCTCTTGTTCCATGCAGCCTGCCCACTTTGGACCTCTTCCTCCCCAGTCGTAGTGCACTTGCTACTTTTATATACTGTGCATATGCATGCACACACACACACATTTCCACATACAAAAGGAAATATGTCTTTCTGAATTTATCTTATTTTGTTAGTAATGATCTCAAGTCCCATCCATTTTTTTTTTTTTTTTACAAATATCATTTCTTCTTTACAGGTGAATAAAATTCCATTGTGTATGTATACCATATCTTTATCCATTCAGCTTTTGGTAGAATCTGGGCTCATTCTATGTCTTGGCAATTGTGAACAGCACTGCCATAAACATGGGTATTTAAGTCTTTCTATTGTGCTGGCGTATACTCTTTGCTTATATAGGCAGGAATGCTATAGCTGAATTATATGTTGATTCTATTTTCAGCATTTGGGAGAATTTATACCCTGACTTCCATAGTGATAGTACCAATTTGTGTTCCCATTAATAGGTTTTTATTATTCCACAAGTTGAACCAATAGGTGTCCTTTGTTCTTAGTAGTAAAAGGTGCCATGACTAGAAAATAGCTTGTCAATAACTTTAATAGTTTTAATGTCCCAGACCTCTGGACTCAAAACCAAATTTACCAGTAAGGTAATCTCATGAATTTAAGTGTTCATCTTTAAGCTTTTAGCACTTGTCTCAATGAGATATCTAGAATATTTGTCCTTCTGATCCATTTGGAACAAATTATTGTGCCGTTGATATGGTGGGCCAATATGGCATTCTGTAGTGTTTTCCTTTTAGACTATATTATTAGCAAAAAAGCAGAATTCATATAACCTTTGTCTTCATTAGAGTTTCTATTGCTATGATGAAACCCATGACAAATTGCAATTTGGGTAGAGAAGAGTTTATTTCACTTTTACTTCCATATAATAATTCACCATCCAAAGAATTCAGAGCAGGAACTCAAGCAGAGTAGGAATTTGCAGGCAAGGACTGATGCAGAGGGCCTGGTGGAGTACTGATTACTGCTGTGTTCCTCATGGCTTTCTCATGGCTTTCTCAGCCTTCTTTTTTTTTTTCCAGAGCTGAGGACTGAACCCAGGGCCTTGCACTTGCTAGGCAAGTACTCTCAGCCTGCTTTTTATAGCACCCAGGACCACCAACCCAAGAGTGGCCCTTTCTACAATGGTCTGGGTCCTCCCAAATCAATTAATAATGAAGAAAATGTCCTACAGGTTTGCCTACAGTCAGATTTTATGGAAGCATTTTCTTAATTGCAGTTTCTTCCTCTCAGATTATTCTACTTTGTGTCAAGTTGACATAGAACTAGCCAGTACCACATTTCCTGAGAATATCTGCTCCTATCCATTCATAAGAATGTTTCCAAATCTTCTTTGTGATATTGAAACAATGCCTTTGCCACTCCAGACAATGAGTCGGTAAGCAGGGTTCCCTCCCACTTCCTGCTTCGGGTTCCTGTCTTGAGCCACTGCCCTAACTTTGTTTCACTTTGGACTATAGGGTATAAAATGAAATAAACTTTTTCCTCCTCTATTTGTATTCAGTCACAGTGTTTTATCAAAGCAACAGAATCAATCTAGAACAGAAATAAAGGAGAGATTGGGGGAATAGGGGAAGGATACCACATAGTGGGACATGACCCTGTTTCATCTCTATGTCTCTGAGAAGGTGGTATAGTGTAAAAGGGATAAGAATGTGAAGGCTGGACTGCACTGCTTGGTCATTGACCTCTAAGTATCTAGGTGTGTCCTTGGTTAGGTTACATAATCTTATGAGTATGAATTTCTGTAATCATAAAGTGGGGATAATGAGGGAAAATGTATTCTGAGGAACTGTTTTAAAGAGATGGTATGTTATTTGTAAAGTACAGCAGCCAGAACAACAAAGATTTGAGAAGTCTGAGCAACCTTACTTTTTTATCCTGATATCCAAAAAACTCAATTTGATTCAGAATGTGTTTAAACATCCTGGGGGATTCTTTCACCTTTCAATCAACAATATTGTTTGTTATTCAGAAACACAAGGCAGGTTATTCTCATTTCTCAGTATTTGAACCAACATCAACTTGAATTTCACTTGCTGAGATTGAACTGGGACAAGACAAACACTGTCAGGAAATAACATGCCTGCTCTGCCTCCATAGAAGATGTTCTGATTTCATTTAGATCAGATCCAAGATCCCCTGTGTAGCTTGTAAATGTGGTCTATAAGCCCCATTTTTTTGAGAAAATGAACCAATAACTGTGGAATGATGTATGATATCACCTGGAATATAAACAAGAATACAAAACTAGCCTGAAATGTAAACAAGAATACCAAGCAACTGCAGAGAAGCTGGGGACCTTGGTGACCTTCATCCTAGTTCTGTGCATTTGCATCTTGGAATGACAAATGCAGTCTTGAAAGATTGAAACTTTCTGTTTTGTTTTCATTAATCTTTGAATCCCCATCTATACTTTATCTCTCTAGGGTAATCATCCTGAATCATATCATTGATTCATTATTTTTATTTTAAAGTTTTTAAATTAAAATATGATTATACTGTTACTCCACTTTACTCACTCCAACCCTTCCTAACTCCCTAAGCCTGCCTTACTCCCTTTGAAACTCGCTGCCCCTTTTCCTCTGTTATATCCTTATATGTACCTATAAGCACAATTATATAAAGACATCCTGCTGAGTCCATTTAGAATGGTTTGTGTGTATTATGATTTCAGGGCTGATCACTTGGTACTCCCAATTAGGGGGCCTCATCTCTGGGAAAGAATAATTCTCCAGCTCTCAGCGTTTCTTAGATGTTTTTTGTCTAGGGATGGAACTCTATGACATTCTCCCCTATCCATGTTAGCTTTTCTATTGATCTTATCCTTACTCAGGTGTTGTTTAGCCACCATATTGTTGAAGTATTATGGGTGAAGCTTCCCTGTCTCTTTTAGGAGACAGGACTTTTCAGCCCGTTTTCTGTTCCTTTGACTCCTAAAATCTTTTTGTATCCTTATCTGTGCTATTCTCTAAGCTGTGGGTGTAAGAGTTATCTTTTAGATATATTCATTGGGAATGGGCTGTTCTCTGCATTTTTAACCGTTCTACTTTTCTGTAATGTTCTCTAACAGGACATAATTTTTTGTTTGTTTTCTTAAGACAAGGCTTCTCCATGCAATCCTGGTTGTTCTGTAATTAAGGCTGTCCTGGGGTTCAGATCTGTGCTGGGATAAAAGGTGTACACCATCACACCCAGCTTAAAAGACTGTACATTTTTTTATTAATCAAATTTCCCAGGGATACTGAACTCTGAAGTTTCCTCCCAGTAGAGATCATAGGTTTCTGCAAGAGGCACATCAGAGCATCAGAAACTGAGCCTTTTGCAGAAAGTGAGAGTAACTCTGTGCCTCTGGAGGTAGAGAGCTGCTAGGCTACAAGTTCTGAAGGTGGTTGTTATGACAACATCCATAATGATAGATGGATCCCATGGTTCTTTAGCAGACAAAAGAAGGACTTAGTACAGAGCTTTGAAGCAACCAGCCTGAGGAATAAAACATGAGGCCCTCACTTACTTGCCTGAAGATGAAGATATTACTCAGTACACAGAATTTGAGGTATGGAAGTGAACACTCAAAATAAGATTTATTTTTTGTTTGTTCAAAGCAAAGCAAGATATTCTAACAATTTCTGAATTAGCAAAACATCTTGGTTGGACCACAAATATCTATTGCTCGCTCCAGTTCTCTTGACAGAAGCACAGAACTCAAGAAAAGAATTCATATGTAATGGTTGCCTAAAGGGCAGGTATGGGACAAAAACTAGAACTTCAGAGAACTGACTGTTATATAGTGTAGTGAAGACATGTGGGAGAGAAGAATGCTGCTTTGAGAATGAACAGGCTCTGGGTCACTGGGGGACATTCTCAAGGGTCTCAACTTCTTAGCTTAGTTGCCATAAGATGATTCATGCTTTGGCCTTAAGATGACATAACCCAGAACTCTTCAGCACAGTGATTCACCAGAATGTTGTATTTAGAAATGAAATATCAAATGGGCTTGGGCTTGGGTGAGGTTGGAAGAGTAGAAGCTGGAGAGATAGCTCAGTGGGTAAGAGCACTGGCTGCTCTTGTGGAGGACTCTGGTTCAGTTCCCAGTCATAATCATAATCATAATTCATAATCATCTGTAACTCCAGTTCCAGAGGATCTGACACACTCTTCAGACCTCAGGCACTGTATGCATGTGGGGCACTTACGTACATACATGTATGTATTCATTCATACACATAAAATAAAAACAGATACATCTTTTTTAAATTATTATTAATTACACTTTATTCACTTTGCAGATATGTCTTTAAAAAAAGAAATGAAATATTAGAAGACTAGCCAAATTCATTACAAATTAGAATTAAATTATTGAAGATGAAAATACCACAGTACAATGCCGGCTTCTACTCTCTCCGTCCTGGTTGGAGGGCAGTTTGTGTGTGAAATATCTGACCTGTGAGCCATGCATACTAACTATGCATTCATACAGGTATGGATGTGTGCATATTTGCTTGTACGTGCTGCATATGCACATATGTGCTTCTGTGGGAGAGAAGAGAAGGAACTGCTGAACCAGGATCAGAATGATTCATGTTCCCTCAAAAGAAAAGGAAATCCTTGCATAGTGTAAATATTCAAGTTTGTTTTCAATATAAGCTAGGCCACAGCTGTGTTCACAGATGTTTTTAGTTGATGTGAATTCAGTGAGCATTTCGTTTTTTAATTTCCACGATATGTATTTCAGACTCAGACCCTGAAAGCCCCATCTCCTACTGGGGAAGAGACATTTTGTCTGCAACATTCAATGGTTCTCAAAGGAGCTTGCTCAGTTTCCGGCAGCACTAAATAATAGGGGGAAATTAGATTAGGGGTGAAGAACTGTGGCAGGAAGCCAGAGGACAGGTGGGGAAGAATTCTTCAGCTACTCATTTGAGCATGTCTTTAACCTAAAACAGGCATGGTCACTGTGACAGGTGGTAGAAGCTGAGTGGCATCACCTTGGCGTTTCATAGTTTCTTGGGAAAGAGACTTGGGCTTCTGGTTCTTGGTTCTTGAAGTATTAAGGGTTCGCAGTGTTGTACCCTGTTAGCTCCCTGGGAAACATCCCTTGCTTGTGACAGGGAGGTGAAAGTAGTCACTGTAAATAAAGCTGCTTGGTATATTTAACAGATTTGGTTTACAAATATCAAGCTATTCCCAGACCTGAGACCTCTACTGCACAGCTGCGCAGTACCTGCCTGACACAATTTAGGACAGGTTGTGGTGGTCGTCTCTACCAACACACCCTGGAAGTATTGTTTGTTTGTCTGTTTTGTTTTGCCTTTGTTTTGCTTTTTTTTTTTTTGTTTCCTTTTGTTTTTGCAGTTAAGAATAACTTCTCTTCAAAAAAAGTCCTTCCTTGTGCTTTGTTCAGCTTCTTGATTAATGTTTTTTGTTAAAAGCTGATACCTATGCCTTTGACATTTATATCATTTATTCATTTTTCATGTGGTACTGAGAAGCAAAGTCATCCAAATTATTGTCATTAAAAGATAAACAAAACAAGCGAACAAATTAAGAGACGGAAAAAAAAACGAAGGTATTTACCAATATCTCTATCCTATGGTCCACAGAAACCTTCGGAGCACAGCCACATTTTCTTTGCAGCAATTATAGAAGCTGTGATCTCTTTGAAATGGAAGGAGGGTTATTACTTTAAAATAATGTTAGACTTTGGGTTAGAAGGTGAGTTGTTCACCATGGTAGAGAAAGTTCTGTGGACTGTTTGGGATAAAGTCCAGCTTTAGTAGTTATTTCTTTCAGCAAGCCTCCTTGCTGTCTAACATGAAGCTAATTAATTTTATTCAATTTCCATTTCCTTATGTTTTGTTTATTTCCCAAAAATTTCTCAAAGCTTTGCTTGATTTCATTTTCTAAAGATACTAACTCACCATAATTAGACCTAACAAAAGGTAGATAGGAAGCAGTCTCATTTGTTCAGAACTGAGACAGTGGGGACAGTGTAATGATGAACTCTGAAATCCAGCTCCAAGTGAAAATGTTCAACTGTCTGCATGTTCTATGAAGGAAGAGTGGGGAGAGGTCAAGGAAGGATGATGCTGGGCAATCTGACAAGTCTTTTCCATTATTTGCAGATGTTTTGTGGCAATTCCAAACCAAAGCATAACATTAAGAAAATATAAAGATGTACATGCATGATAGTACACATCTAAGAGACGGAGACAGCAGGATCATAAACTCAAGTCGAGCCTGAGTGGATTTGAGGCTATCTGGAACAATTAAGGGTTATCTTGTCTCAAAATAAAAAAATAAATAAAGAAAGAAAGGTGGAGATGTAGTTTAGTAACAGAGTGCTTGTCTGGCATGTACATTAGCCTGAGTTTTACCCCATGATCACGAGAGAGAGAGAGAGAGAGAGAGAGAGAGAGAGAGAGAGAGAGAGAGAGGAGCAGGGGAGAAAAAAGTGGGAGGGGAAAGAGAAAACATAAATTGTGTTTTCTGATATAATGCCCCTTTCCCCAGCTCCTTTCTTTTCTTGCTTGAATTTCTTATTCTTGCTTGCCTCCCTCTGGCACTTCCTTCCTGGCCTGTTCTATCAAGAGTGACTGTGTCTCTCTTCCACAAACCTAACCTCAGCAGAGACTAAGTCAAGGCTCCAGGAGAGAGTAACAAAGTTATCCATTGAGGCCTGTTTTTTTTTCTGCTTAGCATAAAAACATTTCTATAAAACCAGCATCATTGCTTGCATTTACAGTAAAAGATCAACTTTTCCCAACTGCTAAGCTTCAGGCTTTTTGCTCTGCTGTTTTGTTTTTCTTGCTGTTGCGTTTGTCAGGAATCCTGTCTCCTCATGGCCTGTTTGTCTCAGTATCTCTTACTATGTGCTCCTTGGCTTTCCAGCTGTCTGGTACCCACACAATTTCTGAGTGCATCATCTTTTCACTGTGATGCTTATCTATCAAGCTATATCATGTACTTATGTGTAGATTTCCTCCATACTCATTCAAGGACTGTGTCTTATTCATCCCACGTCCTCAGTTTCAGGATAGAGCCTGTTGTATGATGGAGAGGCCACGAGTGCTCATTGTATGGTTAATAATTTAGCATCTTCAATCACAAAATGATGTGTTGAAAGTTAAAAAAAAAAAGGGTAACTTATGTTCTCACAATAAGAGAATTATGGGTCCTGGGCCTTCTGGGGAACCTCTGCCAGTGTTCTTGTCAGAATCAAAGATACTGGTTTCTCTTATTTTCAACATAAGCTCATTGCTCTGTAATTGCAAGATTTCTGTCCTTATTTTCAAAGTTTTCAGAGAATGACAAAAGGAACAATAATCAGAGGGAAGCTGCCACACTCCGAAGATACTGGAACAAACCCCACTCACCCAGCCCTATTTCTTGGGGTACATACATGGTTCTTTAAAACTGGCTGGAAAGACTGCTGCTGCATTGGTATGAGGTTCTCCTCTGACCTGGGATTTCAGGTCTGTTTCAGACTGTATTCTGCAGGTTTGTAATGGCCGAAGCTCAATTGGAACCTCTAAGAGCACAGATGTCATTAGGTGTTCCTGCTCTAGTCCAAGATATAAGCACTTTATTCCAATCCTCTTTTATTCTAATCCCTTTGGGGATGAATTTTTGTGCAAGTGAGTTAGGAGTGGGAGAGAGTCACAAAGCACAAGTAACGGAAGTGTTACTGTTATGGCTGCTAAAAGCATCAGTTGTGAGAATTCTAAGAGATAGGAGACACCATCTGATGAATGAAAAGCAGTGTTCTTTAGCCATTAACTCATATCAGGAGTTTGTGTCAGGTGCAGCTTGGCACCTCTGGCCTGCACAT
The DNA here is from genome assembly GCF_907164565.1 of Psammomys obesus. NCBI lineage: Eukaryota > Metazoa > Chordata > Mammalia > Rodentia > Muridae > Psammomys > Psammomys obesus. Next base: position 8,671 of record NW_026594732.1, read on the forward strand.
ATTGGTAGAATGAACACCAGTGGCTGAAGAAAGCTTCTAGGCAAAGCATTATAATTGGGTCATTGGAAGTTGGGGTGATGGAAATATTAATGGTGAAAACTAAATGGGCAAAAAAGTTGGGGTCTACAAGAGGCTCCAGAGTGATGCAGCCGCAGGTATGTGTTAGAGATCTATGAGCACTCAAAATTAACTGTAACCAGTGTGGCCTACCAAAACATAGCTACTATCCTCTGCTTCATTATATTTCTGTCTCACTAGCCTTACAGAGTTGGCTCTTCCAATTATGCATCTGACACCATGGCACCCAAACCTCCTTCCTGCAAGAATAGAAAATGAAGGTAAATCATATTACTGGTGGACAGCCCCCAATCTCTTCCTGGAATTCTCTGCCTTTTCCTGACTTAACTTATGAGTCACCTTCTCTCCTGCATTAAAGTTTGTCCATAAGAGGAAATATTGAACGTCCTTGGAGGCAGAAATGTAAGAGTTTAATCTACATTCTTCCTATTACAAACACCTTCCAGTTCCTCATTTTGTATAATATCCAATGATGACAAGATCCTGGAAACAGAGCAAATGTCCCCATCTGACCTTTGTCTCTTCAATCTCCCCACCTTTACCTCTGGCAACACTAGGAGCCAAGATGACACACATCTGGGACCTGCCTTAGATATCTGCTTCAGAAGCTCTGGAGCCCAGAAGGAACAAATGGTGAGCCAGGCTGCAGGTCCAAGGCCCTTCGACAAATGGTTCTTTTTAATGTCAATTGACAGACCATCTGGGTTTATAAGAATAAGCCATTAAAATGTTTTTGAAAGTGTGTGGAAACGTATCCTGCCAATGGCCAGTTCTGAGGCTTAAAGATGCCAGAAATCCCCTGGTTTGTTCTACACCCCTCCAATTGTCTAGATAGTAATTTTGCACACAGGTTACTATAAAAACTCTGCAGTGAAATACAAACAGATTATGCATAATGATCAGCACCTGCTGCAGTTGATTACATTCAAAGTGAAAGGGTCAGAAAAAGCTGCAACAATCAGAGCTGCCTGAAGCTGACCAGTCACTACCAGCTTGCGGCATTCAACTGCACACCATGGCTTTCAATACAGTAGCCATAAAGATCATAGCTAAAGAATCTTTGCACTTTTCTCTCCTTAAGGTTGAAGTCTGGGAATTCAGCTGTTACAACAGTGACCTGGGGAGAATGTTGTAATGTAGTTTAGTACTGAGACATTAGCAAATCTTCAGTGACCACAGTGAAGACTTGAAGCTAACTAATATAAACAACACCAACAGCAAAAATCAAAGCTTTATTGTCCTTGACCAATCAGGAGCTTGTTCAGTCAAAAACATTTTATAATCTGTGAAGGACTGTGCTCATTGTGTCTATGCTAATCAGCTCACAGTTCAGCCCATGACACACTGTGCACTAGGTAGTTTAGTCTCTATCTGCCAATGTTCTATAGGGAATGGCCTGCCTGGACAGAGGGTTCCAGTGTTAGGTGGGGTAATAGCTCTTTTCTAGCAGGGGAGCGAGCACAAGGTGGGACTATCCACATGTGTTTTCAACAGCCCTTGCCAAGCTAGAGGAGATAACTAGATTCTGAGAGAAATCACAAGTTTTACTCCTGTTCTTTTGCTGCTTTATGGAAAGTAAGATCAATAGAATAGACTTAATACTTTCTAATCATGAGCACTTATCCACAGGCTCTTCAGAATATCTGGATTTGAAATTAAAGACAAAAGCTTTAAAATCTAAACCCACCTGTGCCTTTTCTTTTTCAAATTTGTTATGCTGTAGCATGTTGGGAAAATTGTTTTGTCTTTCTTTTTAGCAAGTTTATTCATCAAATTCCTTCCCTCTCATTATTTTCTACTCTCATTAAAATTGTTTTCTTGTGGCTCTTCCTGCCAGCTTCTCCAAAGCTCACTTTTCTTTTTGACCTTTGTATTTAATGGCCACTGGAAATAAACTCAGGGAGGCCTGATTTTGAATACATTTATCCAAGTATATTGACTGCATTCTTAACTCTGACTTGGCAAGTTGGGCAGTCAGGGGATGAGTTATGATCATTGTCCAGAGAAGCCTTACTTCTAGGGAAGTAGCATTCAGACCTTCTCTTTATCAAAAAAAGAAATAGCTTTGCTACAAACCCCATGGATGAGTGCTGTTGATATCAGACTTTGGGTACAGGATGCTAAATTTTCTATAATTTAAATCTGGGAAAGTAAAAAACAAGGATGAGTATGTGGCCCAGTGGCCCAGCATTTTCCTGGGGTATGTGAGGCCCTGGGTCTGAATCACAACAGGTAAGAAGAGACTATAAAGTTTAGAAAGTAAAGAATGTTTCTAAACTACAAAGTTTAGAAAATTTTAGGAATGGGTTTTAGTGAACACACAGCATCTTATACATAGGAATTAGCTGTTTTTGTCAATGGGGAAAGGTGATGCTCTGAGAGTTAAAGACAAATCTTGTCACACAACTGGTAAGAGGTAGAGAAAGATACATTGTGATTGACACATGAGCCTGACCTGAGCCCCATCTCATTCTAGATATCAGCAGCCTGTGTTCCTTTCTTTCACAAGGCTCCATTGGGGAATTTTTAATATGCATTGGTATTTGGAGATGATCAGCAGTTGTTGTAAGCATGAATCCGGGTCTGGTGAACACCCACTAGGATGTTCCAGAACATTGCTAGATAAGAAAGCTATGGCTCTCAAAATGTCATCTAGCTTTTAGGTGAGACCTTCCAATTAGTTATACTTTGTTACTAGGGCAAGTTCCTAAGGTTGGACCTAAAAGACTTTGGGGAATTAGCACAAGTTACTCGTTACTGAATGATTTTAATAAGAAGTCCCAAGTTATTGGCAAAAGCCGAGAATAAAACCTCAATACTGGAAAAAGAAATAACATTTTTACCTTCACTTAAAGAATCACCTAAAGGCGCTAGCTGCTTAGAGGTTTTTAATCAAGAAATATTGGCACCATCAATCTTTACAGGCATCCACCATTTGCCATCTTTTCTTATAGAGTGAGCAAAGCCTGGTTTCTCAGAAGCACCAAGGGTGGCTTGTTTCCCAGTGTTGGTTTCCCACAGCTGTGGCAGGCAATGCCCTTTAGTGTACCCTTCTTCTACCCCGGGGGTTCCTCTGATGCCATTGTTAGTTCTCTGCTTGGGAAATAAATTACTTCTAGGGCTCCAGTGATCAATTCAACCTTGTTCTTATGTCTACATAACTTCCCCTGTGCTTTTGGGACTATATTTTTATCTCTGTTATTGAGAGCCCCAAAAGCCAAACTTAAAAAGTAACGGGGTGGATGTCTAGGGTCCTGTTGTCTTCTTTTTCAGCTTCTTCCTAACCTCTAACAATAATCTAAGTGAGCCTAGGAAATCTTTCATTATAGCTAAACTCAATTACCTATATGCCAGTGCTGTGGTTCATCTCTCAGAAACATTTTTGTGTCTCAATAGGCCTTCTACAATATGCTTATACATTCTGATTCTGTTACATTATTTCTTCAACTTCTTTTTTGGACATTCCTCATTTTTTTTAGGGCAAAAACTGCAAGCTAAAATCCTTTCCCATTTGCAAGCATTTTTTTTAACCTGCTTATTCTTTACCTATTTAATACCAATAACTTTCCATGTCTTTTTTTTTTTTTTTAATTGAGTTTAAAACTTAGATTGCTTCCCCATCTGCTGCCCCATTGTGGTCATACTCATTCCTTTGTTTTCCTTTGTCATTCATTGTCACTGTCTCTTTAACTGTCATCTTGGACCCAGTGACCATGCTTAACCTTGGTAGGTACCAGAGCAAGTAGGTTCCCTTTCAAATCCCATTTTTTAAATTTCTTTTAATAAAATATTTTGTGGCTTATCCTTAGATCTACTGTTTGTCAGTTTGAAGTTAGACTGTTGGTATATTATTTTTTCCATAGTATTAAGTGATCCTTAATTCAAAAAAGATATTCTTTTAAAGACATGACTCTCAATGTCAATAAAGTAGAAGGCACAGATCTCAAAGACACAAAGCCCGTTCTGATTACAAATAAAGCTATAGGCAGATTGAGAGGCACCAACAGCTTCGCCTTAAAAGAGCTTTGAAAAAAAATCTAGTTTTGTTGAACAGGAAAACACGAGCAGATAGGAATTAAGTCTCATACCGTAACATCACAACTTTAGTTATCCTAAAACTATAAGATATTAGTCATCCCTCTTTTTGTAAGATTTAATAGCACACCCCTTTCCATGACATTCAGAGTAGGCTAACTCAGATTCAGAATGCTATGATGGCTTGTTAGATGATATCTCCTTCAGTTTTCACTATGAAAAGTAAAATTGGTATAAAGATCCATTATTTTATATTGCTAAAATCTCAATTTATCATTTGTATACTCAAAACACTTCTTTAAAGGTTTCCAAAAATATTTCTGGAAAAGAAACCCATAGCAATTGATCTAATGGAAGGGTTTTAATGCATGTTACTTGGAGGTATTTTGACTAATACAAAGTATTTTTTTTGTCCTTTTATTGTTTTTAATACCTTTGAATAGCTATACAAATTAAATAATATTTAATTTTCTTCCAACATCCACTTTGGAAAATGGATCTTTATAAAAATCTATGTAGTCAATATAAATTTTATAGCTAAAGGAAGCTCTATCTTATGATACGAACAGATGATGTTTTAAGTAAACAAGTTATTTTATCTAGTCCTTATTGAATAAGGACTAGATAAGGATAAGCCAATAGGGACTAGTATTTGAAGCATTTTAAGGTTTTATGAAACACTGAATAGATTCCAAATACAACTTTATTAGAGTTAAGAAAATTAAGAGTTCCTAAGTTTATAAAGCAATACATATTTTAATATATCCCCAGAACATTCACAGTGAACAAGAAATAAACAAGGAACAACAACAGAGAATAGTGGTGGGCAGTGCAGAATAAAAGTGAGTAATGCCAAGAAGGACAACAATAAGGACCAGAAGAAAAAGGAGGAGGATAAGGAGGAGGAAGAGGGGAAGGAGAAACTAGACAGGAAAAATGTGAGCAGAGTGGGAAAGTTGGGAGACTTACCACATGTGTGTTAGGCAGACAGTGGTGGGTGCACCTTGGACCTAGAACCACCACATAGCTGACACTACCATGGACAATGCCATATTTCATGTGTGTATGGACATATTTGTTGCTGCAGGAGCTGTAACTTTATGTGCACTTTTCGGTGTCAGGCAGCTGTGGCAGGAGGATTTGTAAGCTTCCTGGTGTAAGGGCAGGCTTTCCTTGACAATCACAGGAAGGTACATGCCCTGGTGTCAGACATTTTCTACATACATTACCAATGCCAGTATGGGCTGCAGTGGCTCCAGCACAGCCTGACTATCATTGCCAGGTCCAGACATGCCCTTGACCTCCAACCTAAGGCATGAGGAAAGAAGCTTTGAGTCTGGTGGTGAATCCAGGCAGCCATTTGGGATCTGTCCATGTTTGCCTGCTGTCTCTAGGCACTTTGGGGAAAAAGAAAGAAGAAAACGGAGGAAAAATAGGTTGGAGTAGAAAGTTCTCATGAGATTAGAACTATGTCTTACCGCTTGGCTTGTTTGCCAAACTGATGTAAGTAGATATTGAATTCTGTAATTTATAGGTTCCTGTGTCTAAAGAAGGATTTAGGCAAAGCCAAGACATGTGTATAGTCAGAGGCAGTTTACTTATTTTTTTTTATAGCTTTACTTTTGTTCCTTTTATTTCTTATGCAACTCTTGAAGACAAAACATTGAAGACAAATATATACACTGTTCATATAATTTTACAGAATATCAACTCATAATTCCAACTTTTATAATGATCATGGTCAGTTACTGGCTTGCAAAAGAAAGTCTGAAAATTTCGTTTTCAAAGAGTCTCATATTAGATAGTCTGTGTTTCATGAAACAATCACTAGCCTTAGAGAAGAGTCTTCGGCATGTATCTAATATAAATCATTCTTGTTAAGCATAATAAAAATTCCAATTTTTATTTCAATTACTATAAAATTATTATAATTCCAGAGAGATATAGTGAATATGTGACAGAATATTAAAGAGTCTGTAAGTTCTAAAAAATCCCATTCTCTTCTATACACACACACACAAAAGTTATAAATTATTTTATCTAGTCCTTATTGGCTTATCCAGATTTCTTGACAAAAAATATATATATGGAATAGCAGAGAAAAGTATTTTATCAATTAATATTAGATATCCTTACAGTACGAGTTCAGTCATGACTTATAATGATTTATTAAATGGAGAGTTTTCAGATCCACAGTGACATTATAGGTTGTATAATTTACAAGCACTAATACCATTTTTTCTTTTAAATTTTTATTTATTAAAATTTAATCACTTTGTGTCCCAGCTGTATCCTTCTCCCTTATCCCCTCCCAGTCCCGCCCTCCCTCTTCTCCTCCCATGCCCCTTTCCCAGTCCACTGACAGGGGAGGTCGTCCTCTCCTTCCATCTGACCTAGCCTATCAGGTCACATCAGAACTGGCTTCATTGTCTTCCTCTGTGGCCTGGTAAGGCTGCCCCCAACTCTCAGGGGAAGGTGATCAAAGAGCCAGCCTCTGAGTTCATGTCAGAGACAGCCCCTCTTCCCCTTACTAGGGAACCCACTTGGACACTGAGCTGCCATGGTCTACATCTGTGCAGGGGTTCTAGGTTATCTAGGTTATCTCCATGCATGATCCTTGGTTTCAGAAAAGACCCCTGTGCCCAGATTTTTTGGTTCTGTTGATCTCCAGTGGCGCTCCAGACCCCTGCAGGTATTTCTATCTCTCCCTTTTTTCATAAGATTCTCTGCACTCTGCCCAAAGTTTGGCTATGTGTCTCAGCATCTACTTTAATACCCGGCTGAAGAGTCTTTCAGAGGCCCTCTGTGGTATGCTTCTGTTCAAAGTCAGTTTATTAAGGCAAAAACGATCTTCTGAGGGTGGCAGTGGACCAAGCTTTGTTGCCTGATCAGGACATCTGTGCTGCATTCCCCCTCCTCCTCCTCCTCCTCCTCCTCCTCCTCCTCCTTCTTCTTCTTCTCCCTGAGCATGCTTGGTTACAAATTCAAATTCTTGGTGATTGGTTTTCGGTCTGATTTCTTTTATATGTTAATTTTGACCTCAGCAATCACACTGTGACTGGAATCTCTGGCAGATCCTCTGTCTCTCTTCCCTCCTGCCTTTCTCTAGCTTCTGAATCTCCCCTCTCTTTTTCTTCCCTCTCTGCCTTTATGCCTATATTGAGCACTTGCTGTCTACCAAGCCTTTAGATCTGACACTCTGTGCAAGCGCTCAAAGAGCTCACTGAATAAGTAAATACTTGTGTCTGGCTCTGTCTTTCTAAATGGAGCTAAGAACAATGTTTCTTTGTTTGTTGAAGTACAGACTATTGTTCCTAGTCCTACAATCTGAAAGCATTGTTTGTCTGAAATACAGACTATTGTTCCTAGTCCTACAATCTGAAAGCATCAACGTAGAAATTTTCAAAATTTGGGACAGAAGCTGGCCCTTTCAGTGGCATCAAAGCACTTAATTGACAAACTTGCAACTTGTAGGGGGAAGATGATTTTCCAAATGCATCTTATATCCCAGAATTTCAAATCACAGGGTCCTTGCTGAAACTGGTTTCTGCCCAGAAAGAGAGAGTCATGATACTTGACTTCTGGTCGGTTGAATTTTCCAGGCACATTGTTCCTGCTCTACCCACGCTGAAGCAAAATGCATGAGTGGCTTTCTGTGTTGTGCTCCTTCCTTCCATGAGCACTTCAAGGAGGGGATCACTGCAGCCTGTGAGCTCATAACACATTATTTACTTTTATATGGAGATACGTTTTGGGCGACCATCTGCAATATCCTGCAGTGGTTTGCAGTGGTAATGACTAGGACCCAGGCTCAAGTACTTTGGCTAAGGCATGAAGCAGGACCATGCAGCCAGGATGGCAGCTCCTAAATAAGTTTTAAAACAGCTGATAAGACTTTGCCTATACTGATTCTTTTTTTTATCTTGAATTTTATGCTTAGAAATCAAGTTAAGAAATTTGGAGGATTCTCATTAAGGGCATGAGTGATGGAGACTGTCAAGAGTCTCATTAACATTTGGGAAGGATCCCTGCTCTGTCTTCATTGTTCTGTCTCTTCTCTAAACAGTTTCTTCTAGGAGCACACCAAAAACTTTTACCCCAGAGAGAGAACCAAGGGACAGCTTCATCTCAGTTCCACAGACAAGGAAGCTGATCTCAGCAGGAGAGCAAGCATCAGTGGTTTGCTTAGGATGACATTGCAGATCCTGGGGACAGAGAGCCCAGGTTCCTGAAACACTCTGCATTTCAGCCCTCTTTGCACCCACACTCTCTGACAGCCTAAGAAACATCTCTTCATCTTGCCTTTGGGACTGTGTGGGGAGGTGAGACTTGTCCAAAAATGCTAGAGTTTCAAAACTGATCAATAACCAGTGTCTCTGCTCTTAATTTAATAAAACCTGCCTCCAGAGAAAGATCTGAGAGTTAACACATGAGCAGATGGTGCTTAGCTTTCTCGTGAGGTCTCTCTCTAACTTTAAAGTTATGAATATTGAAGGCTATTTTGAGAAATGACCTTTTAATTTCTTTACTATTAAAGATCATATTCTCCTTCTTCTTGATGTTCACTAGATTAAAGAAAGGTTTCAAGAATGCAGGAGTGAGATGAAGTGCGGCTGGGGGTCTTCAGTTTGCATCTTGCCGATGCTCTTGAAATAAACATTATTATGTGCTTTATACTCTGGAAAATTAGGGTTTCTTTCCTATCACATTAATGCAGTAAAATCACCAAATGTTTATACACATAAACGCACCCCCCCCACAAACACTAACAAATGCACATATAGGAATGCACACATACATATTCACACATGCACATGAATACATACATGGTGGGTAAGAGGAGGGTCAAATGTCATCATGACTGTGAGGCTCCCTGTAATGCACAGCTCATAACCCTTCCTTCCTTTCATACTGTTTGCTTCCCAAAGAAAAGGCTCCTCTGGGTTTCTCTTGCTTTCTTCTGTGACCAGAATAGTGTCCTACAACCATGTTGAGCCACTCATTTGAGCGTCTTCTCTGCCCTTCACTGTGTTTTATTAGTAACCAGTCTGATAGATATGACATCATAAAACACTATTGTATCCCTCTCTTCTTGTTATGGGTCTACTGAACTACAGATTCAAGAGACTGGAACTCCACCAGGTATCTCTTGCTGGAAGACAAGAAAAAAAAAAAAAAAGGCTATGGCCTGAGCCAGTCAGAAAGGGGGCAAGTCTAAGGGAAGGATGTACAACTTGTCTCTTGCAGGAGAGACTGAAGCAGGAAGAGTAATGAGCTGGACCACACCTTCACTACGATTATCTATGCATATCTATGCTTATCTGTGATAATTAAAGCACTCTAATTAACTCAAACCTTCCTTTGGGTTTGAAAATGGACTGGGGCTTAGAGTGGGGGTGTCACTAGATCTTGTCTCCTTTCCCAATGTGATTACATTTTCTGCTTTCCTCTGTGGATTTTGCTCTTTTAATCAGATTATTAAAGATGAAAGGAAGCTGGGTGCAACGATGTACACTTGAAATCCCAGCACGTGGGGAGGCAGAGGCAGGCGGATCTCTGTGAGTTCAGGACTAACCTGGTCTACAAAGCAAGTCCAGGACAGCCAAGTCTACACAGAGAAACTGTCTTGAAAAACCTAATTAATTAATTAATTAATTAATTAATTAATTAATTAATTAATTTCATTTAATAAAAGGAAGATCATGGCTTGTTAAGAGTGTCAGAACACATGCTCTGACCCTCACAACCCTAGTAGAAATTTGTCCCAGCTCACACTCACTTCTTTGTCTTCTCTCCTTTGCTTATTTTTTTTTATTTTTTCCCTTTTTATTTTTGAGATTATAATTTAAATATTATAATTTAAACATTTCTCCCTCTCCTTTCTCCTTCTAAACTCTCCTATATACCCCTTCTTGTTTCCTTTAAATTTACACCCACTTAGTAGTTGTTATTGCATAGATGTATGTATATACACATATTCCAAAATATAACCTGTTCAGTCTATATAATGCTATCTGTATGTATGTTTTTCAGGACTGGCCATGGTACTAGACCATCACTTGGTGTGCTTTTCCCCGGAGAAGGCTACCTCTCCAATTCCAAGCTCTCTTCAGTTGTCTATAGTTCTTTATGTAGGGATCAGGCCCTGGGGACTTTTCTGTCCAATTTGACATGTTCATTGAGATCATCCTTGTTCAGCTCACATTTGGGCAGTCATGTTGATGGAACTCTATGGATGTAGCTTCGGCTATTACCAGGAGGCACAATCACAATCAATCACCTCCGTATTGCTTGCCGCACCAGCTTTCAGTGGAATTGCTCACTGTTAACATTATTTATTGAATACACAAGCAGCACTTGCTTTCAGGGGTTTCCTTACCACTCCTTTCCACAAACTCAAATAGTTTCTCTCAAGTTTTCATAAGCCTACATCATTTGAATCATTCATTCTCACTTAGATTTAAGGCTGAACTCCTTCAGACACTTTCTGTATTAACATAGGGAAAGTGGTCAGGATGGAAATGACTCCCACACCAGCCAGAGGCAGTAAGGTTTCTGTAGTGGCCAACAGAGCAGTTTGATCAGGGTTTCAATGACTTGCATTCATGCCCATACTCACTTCTTCCATATTTGCTTGCTGCTCAAGCTTCTTTGGTCACACTGAACAAGAGAGAGTAAGACAGATCTTGCCCCACAGTCCAGGGCAATGTGCTCACAGAACTCAGTCCACACTACAGTCTATCAGATTCTAGGAATGGAATTACTATTATGCTACAGGAGGTAGCAGCTTTAGAATCCCTTACCAGAGGTTCTCAGACACTGCCATTCAGAATCAGTAGGGGAACCTTGAAACTGACCAACTCACAAGGTGAGTCAGCTGAGTCAGAATATACATGGGGGTGGGACTAGGCCAGTGGTTCCCAAAGTCTGCTGTGTATTAGATGTATTTGGAAACCATTAACCTCTTACTCGAAACCTGATTTAATCTCTGATGTTGACTTGGGCATTCTCAGGTGAAGCCCATTTGCATGCAAACTTGGGAGCCAATGGGTGCACATGTCTATCTTACATGCTTTTTATTTAAAAAATATTTAGAGAGTTTGAGCTTATTTTTGGCTTATGGAAGACACTGATCTAATTTCTGTGTTCATAGGCTTGCCTATTTTTAACATTTCACTCCAATGAAATTTTAGACAGTACAATCAGCAATCTATACTTATGGGTTCCACATCTGTGAACCCAATTAATTGCAGCTAGAAAATACTAAAATAAAAATTGTATCTCTACTCAACTTGTAGAGACTTTTTAGAAAATCACTATTACCTAACAATACAATAAAATGACTATGTAACATTTTTGCATGTTAGGTACTGTAAGTTTCCTATATGTGATTTTAACTATTCAGGAGAATGTGCATAATTTACAGACAAATGTTGTATCACTTTATGTGTAAACATTACATACAAACACTATATCCTCTATGAATCCAGTGGCAGTGGAGGCAGAAGAGGATGTCAATATTCTATAACTGGAGCTTCAGGTAGTTTTGAGCCACCATGTGCATGCTAGGAATTGAACCCAGATTCTCTGCAAGAGCAGCAAGTTCTCTGAGCTGCTGAATCATCTCTCTAGACCCTGTAAGTCTGGAGATAAGTGGGCCTAGCTTGTTATTGTCAACAGCAACTGAAGCAAGTTAAGTCATTGTGTTTTACCCCTGTGACTGAACTACTTTTTTGCCAAATAGTCTGATCTAAGATCCCTGCCTACACCCTTGCATCTGGTGTTTGGGGAGCCAGTCTTTGCCCATGCAGAGCTTTCTGTGGCTGAGGTGCAGAGGCCTCCTGCTTGCATTAAACTTTGCTGCTAAGAGGTCACTTACTTATGTCCTTCAGGATATTGTCAAGTTCTGCAGCATACTTCTCATAATCCTGATACTTCAGTCATGTAATACTGTGGATTGTATTGCCTTTTCTGGAAAATACCTCCTGGACACCCTTTGAGAATAGCTTTAATTTTTTTATGCCACATTTTTCCTTATGTACCACAGGCTACTCTGCTCTACCTCTCTGTACACAGGGCATACAGTCTGTCTTATGGTTACTATCAAGAAGCAAGCTGTGGAGGAAAGTATGTATTTGGTTTGTACTTCCATACCCATGGTTCATCACTGGAGGAAATCAGGGCAGGATCACAAACGGCAGAAACCTGGAGGCAGGAGCTGATGCAGGGGCCATGGAGGAGTACTGCTTACTGGCTTGTTCTCAATGGCTTACTCAGCTTGATTTCTTATAGAGCCCAGAACCACCATTGTGGCTCCATCTTACAATGGATTTGGCCTTCCCACATCAATCACTAACGAGAAAATTATACTGCAGCCTGGTATTAGGGAGGCATTTCCTCAGTCGAGGTTCCCATCTCTCAAATGGCTTAAGCATGTGTCAAGTTGACATAAAGAGCCAGCACAGTCTCTGCTTGCATCTCTGCAACCTGGACAGTCTGCTTTTCTCTCTTATGGCGTCTGTAAGATCAGTCTCTTGCAACTACAGTTGACCTTAGACTAAAGTGAACAGATGATGTAGCTGGACTCAGCTTATACAGAAATTTCCAATTAGGCTTTTTTAAAAAAATTCATTTACTTCTTTATTTTTGTAGGAAAAGAATCTATTTTTTATCCTAATTCTTTTTCACTTGGTCACACAGATGTAGCTTCTAATTCTCTATTTTGCTTGGAAGTCTCAAAATAAAATATATCATATTTGTTTATCCATTCATCACTTGGTGGATATTCAGGTAGTTTCCATTTTGTGGCAGTTATGAATTATGTTGCTCTACATATTAATGTCCAAGACACGGTGTAGTTGTATGGCTTCATTTTTCTTAGTTGGATAAATATTTAGAAGTAGAATTTCTGGGTCATGTGATAGTTCTACATTAACATGTTGAGGAACTGCCAAACAGTCAACATCATTGTACAGTCTACTTTCCCAAGAGGTGCATAGTTTCCAATTCTGTACATTCTTGTCAATACTTGTTAGTGTCTTTTTAAATTAGAGACTGTGGAGTGTTATCTCATGGCATTCCTTCCATGGCTGCTGATGAGGTAAATGTCATATGTGCTCACTGAGTAATGTCTGATATTTTGCCTATTTTAAAGCTGGCTGCCTTTTGCTTTCTTTGTGGGCTTCCTTACTTGCTTTTTTCCTTTATATGGCGTGTATGACATGTAGCCTAGGCTGTCCTCAAACTTGCAAGCTTCCTGCCTCTGCCTTGTGACTATTGCAGTTACAGACATGTGACACTGCTCCTGGACGCCTATCTTTTTGTTATTAAGCCATGAGTTGTTTTTAGTCTGGTGAAAGTTCTTTTTCATATTATATACTTGCCAATATCTGCTTTCATTTGATGGATTGTTGTTTTACTTTCACAACAGAATCTTTAGTGGTTCAAGAAATATGCTTTTAGTAAAGTTCAACTGCAGTGTGCATTATATTAATAAATTATCATGTGTTTTTTGAGCTCACTGCAGAGCTGGCTTTGAAAGTGGGGTTGTCCCCAGTGTAATTTCAGATCTCAGCATGTTTGTCTCAAATTTTCCTCCAAGGCCCTTTATCGGGGGATGGGCTGGGCCCCTACATTTGTGACAGGGGAAAAAAGAAGGAACAGCAAACCAGCCGAAGAGTAAAGACATCATATCCTTGAGAACAGGTAGAAGGTCAACACTATTCAAGAGTATTATCTTTTATCCCATTATATAAAAGCACCTGTAGTGGGAGAGAGAAGCTGGAAATTCCACCATGGGAAGCTCAGCTGTGGTGTGGAAACCTAACAAGTAATTCTACATGGCAATCTCAACTTCTGTAGTTGGTTTCTGGAGGATGTTCATAAGCCCTTGGTTTGATGATATTCCATACTGTTGTCACTTGTTCTTTTAGTTGGAAACCACATCCAAGGGGACACTGCTTGATCAGGGACTAGATCCTTAATTGTGTGCCCAGTCTGCTTTTGCTGAATATTTCACTACCTAAGTTAATGATGTTTTGTTCTTTTTTTTCTCTTCCTCTCTATCTTTCTCTCCTTTTTCAGATTTCTTTTGATGGGGATTTCCTGCTTTCTGCAGTTCCTATTGAGCACTGGGCACAATGCATTCCAGGGATCTGCTGTCAAGACTTTGTAATCACGACCCCTTTTCTATTGCAGCCCCCAGACTGCTCTTCGACTTTGATGTGATTGACCCCCTGGTGACATGTCTGTAGCTGTGCGGGAGTAGGGAAGTGTGAAATCTTGATGTAAAGAGAGACCCTCCAGCAACAGAGAGAAATGAGCATGTCTGTAAAGAAAATATCAAATGAATACATATTAAGAACATCTGGCAAACCTTCTTTGAAGTAGCAGGAAGATGTAAAAATTAGCACATGAATCAAGATGCTCCAGTGATAGATCAAAACGATCCCCCCCCCCCACACACACACAAAGGCTGGACTTCCCAGCACAAAAGAAGAACAGTGTAGAGGGGAAATAAAATTGCTTTCAGGGTAGGGTGGGGTAAGGAAGGGTGGGAGGTTTGTTTTTTCTACAGAAAAAAAAACACTGTGTTTCAGTGATTTGAGTCTCAGCAGACCCTTGCAAAAGTGCTTCAGAATCTGAAGTATACTTTTCTTTTTTTATTGGATCTTCTTAGTAGAATCTAGTCTGAATGTCTTTGGGCTCCTCAGGGGATAGAAGAACAGAAGCTCACCTAGTCAGGGCTTTCCTTTGGTGTTTGTAACATGCAGAGGAGTCATTTTCACTTCAATCAGAATACAGAAGACATGCTTACTACATGCCAAACTGTTCTACACTTGCTTGGTTTCTCTAATGTGACATTTCATTATCAGACTCTTTAGACACCACTACCCTCCTGACTCCAAGGTGGCTGCTGTGTTCCCTATATCAGAGGACTAGAAGGTGAGCAATCTGTGCAGTTGCTGGCAGTACCCTTCTTTGAGTCATTCTATAGGCACCTGTTCTCTGCAGTGTACTCCCAAGAGCTCAATAGGTCAGAAGCACTGTAGGAGGGCCCTAGAACAGCTTTCAGACATGGGGTTGTAAGGATGGACATCCCAATTACCTCACCTCTGAGGGTGAAAAGAACTCCAAGGCATGTTCTACAGACTTCCAGAATATTCTAGGGTGTTAGCATCCAATAATCCATGGTGTTACCCATGTGTTGGTTTACTCCCTTGAATAACACTCTCTTCTGTGTCATGCCCACAGTCCCCAATAATAGTGATACACTCACCTTCTCACTGTCAGTCTCACTGTCTTCTGGGAGCATAATCTACCAAGGACGGTAACTTAAAGGATGAGGATGATGTTGTTGTTCTTGACGATGATGATGTTCATGATGATAGGTTGTATCATCTTGAGTTCTAAGTCAGTTCTTTTGGTATGCATCTGATGGGATTGTTTGCTTGCCCCAGAGTCCCAGGGTGGTGCTTCCCTCACAGAAAACTGAAATCACCAAGCCTGCAGGTGATGTCTACAAAAGTGAGCGTAATGCCACAGAGTAGTGCAACACTTTAATGAGTGTGCTTTGACACTCTCATTTGTCTTCTCAATTTTCTGGAGTGAACAACGCCAAAAACCTTATGCAGATGAGCTTCAAGGTTGGCTCCAGAAAACAGAAGTGATAACTGAATTCTGTGAAATTTGAAGAAAGTTCTGATGAGGATCTGGCAGTTTTCTGAGTTGAGCCTCTGGTACATCATTCTGCAGCCTCTACTCAGGATATGACACACACAGAAAGAGGAAGAGAGGGAACATGGAGGGAGAGTTTGGGGTTATAGTCATTTCTCTTTAAGATTTTTGGAGTTCAGATTTTGTTGCTGTTCCCAAATGAAAGGATGCTTCTTCCATCAAAATAAAAATGTGTTACAAAGGTTATTTAAGGTTTAGTATTGTTTAATATTATGATTTTTAATTATTATGTTTATCTTTTGTGTATGACTATTTGTCTGCATGTGTCATGTAGGCACAGTACCAGTGGAAGCCAGTTGAGGCTGTCAGATCCCCTGGGACTAGAGTTAAAGACATTTGTGAGCCATCATGTTAATGCTTGCAATCAAACCTTAGTCCTCTGTAAGAACTTCCAGTCCTTAACCTCTGAGCCATCTCTCAGATGTAATATCATGTGTTTTCTAAAATTTTATTTTCTTTTATCTATTTTACATTCCAAGGGTGCCCACTCCCTGCTCTCTTCCAAGTCCTCCCTTTCCCCCTTCTCCTCTGTCTTTCCCCCTGAGAAAGAGAGCTCCCTTCTTCCTGTATCAATCTTCCCAGCACATAAATTCACATCAGGACTGAGTATATCTTCATCCCCTGAGGCCAGGCAAGGCAGCCCTGCAAGGGGGAAGTTACCCAAAAGCAGGCAATAACATCCATGTTAGAAACAGAGGCCCCACTCCACTCGAAAGGCAACCTATATAAAGACAAAGCAGTCCATCGGCTACATGTGTGCAAACGGCCTAGGTCCAGGTCATGCATGCTCCTTAGTTGATGTCTCAGTATCTGAAAGCCCCCATGGGCCTGGGTTAGTTGTCCTTGTTGGTCTTCTTGAGAGTTGCTGTCCCCTCCAAGTCCTTTCATCTTTTCCCCAACACTTCCATAGGACTCCCAGGGGTTTAGCATCATACTTAGCTGTAAGTCCCAGCAACTGTGCCCATTTTCTGCAGGCTGGAGCCTCCCAGATAGTCAAGTTAGGCTCCTGTCAGCAAGCATAGAGGAGTATCATTATTAGTGTCAAGGGCTGGATCTAGACCATTGGGTGGGTCTTAGGTTGGGCCAATTATTGGCTGGACATTCTCTCAATCTTTGTTCTCTTTATCTCTGCACTTCTTGTAGGCAGGGTAATTTCTGGTTTAAAGGTTTTGTCGGTTGTTGTCCCCCTCCTTCCACTAGTCCTGCCTGGCTAGGAGGTGGTCATTTAAGTCTTCATGACCCTCACTTGTCAGGAGTCTCAGCTAGAATCATAGCCATATCCTCCCAGTAACCTAACCTGTTGCAGGCCTCTAGCTTGACAAAGAGATGTCCCCCTCAGCTTCCCTTCTTGTTCCCAGCCCTCTCACCCCCACACGTCTGATCCCCACCTTTATATTCTTCCCCATCCAGCTCCTGTCCAGTTCCCGCTCTTCATCCACTTCTGTCTATTCTATTTCCCCTTTTGAGTGACATTCCAGCAACCTCCCTTGAGCCCTCCTTGTTACTTAGCTTCTTTTGGTCTATGGATTGAAGTATGGTTATCCTGTACTATAGGTCTAATATCTGCTTATAAGTAAGTACATACCATATGCATCTTTGTGGGTCTGAGTTACCTCACTTAGAATTATCTTTTCTAGTTCCATCAATTTGCCTGCAAATTGCTCATGCTTTCATTGTTAAATTTTAATAGCTGAATAGTATTCCATTGTGTAAATGTACCATAATTTCTGTATTCATTTTTTGGTTGAGGGACATCTATGTTGTTTCCAGTTTCTGGCTATTATGAATAAAGCCACTATGAACACAGTTGAGAAGATATCCTTGTTGTATGGTGGAGCATCTTTTGGGTATATGTCCAGGAGTGGTATAGCTGGATCTCGAGATAGAACTATCCCCAATTTTCTGAGAAGTTACCAGATTGATTTCCAGAGAGGCTGTACAAGTTTGCACTCCCACCAGCAATGGGGAAGTGTTCCCCTTTCTCTACATCCTCATTAGCATGTGCTGTCACTTGAGTTTTTTATCTTAGCCATTCTGACTGGTGTAAGATGGAATCTTAAGGTCATTTTAACTTGCATTTTTTTGATGGCCAAGGACACTGAGCATTTCTTTAAGTGCTTCTCTGCCATTCAAGATTCCTTTGTTGTGAATTCTCAGTTTAGCGCTGTACTGCATTTTTAATTGGATCACTTGATGTTTAATTTCTTTTGTTCTTTGTATATTTTAGATGTTAGCCTTCTCTCTGAGGTATGGTTGGTGAAGATCTTTTCCCAATCTGTGGGATGCCGTTTTATTCTATTGATAGTGTCTTTGACTTACAGAAGTTTCTCAGTTGCGTGAGATCCCATTTATTAGCTGTTGATCTCAGAGCCTGTGATCTTGGGGTTCTGTTCAGGAAGTCTCCAATGCCAGTGAGTTCCAGACTTTTCCCAGCTTTGTCTTGTAATAGGTTTGGAGTCTCTAATTTTATGTCAAGGTCTTTGATCCACTTTGACTTGAGTTTTGCACAAGATGATAAATATGGGTCTATTTGCATTTTTGTACATGCAGGCATCCAGTTATACCAGCACCATTTGTTGAAGATGCTTTCTTTTTTCCATTGTATGGTCTTTTATTTGTTTTTGAAAAGCAAGTGACTGTAGGAGTGTGGGCTTATTTGTGGATCTTCAGTTCTGTTCCAGTGATCAACCTGTCTGTTTCTATGCCAGTACCATGCAGTTTTTATTACTATTGCTTTCTAGTATAGCTTGAAATACGGGATGTTGATACCACAATAAATTCTTTTGTTGTATAGAATATTTTGGCTATCCCAGGTCTTTTATCTTTCTATATGAAGTTAATGGTTGTTCTTTCTAGGTCTATAAAGAATTTTGTTGAAATTTTGATGGGAATTGCATTGAATCTGTAGATGGCTTTTGGCAGGATGGCCATTTTTACTATGTTAATCCTACACACCCACAATCATGGGAGATTTTAATATCTTCTAAAATATTCAAGTTCTTAATTCAAAGACTTGAAGTTCTTGTCATACAGGTCTTTCACTTGCTTGGTAAGAGTTACACCAAGATATTTTATATTATTTGTTGCTACTGTGAAGGATGTGGTTTCCCTAATTTCTTTCTCAGCCTTTTTATCACTTTTATAAAAAAGAGCAACTCACTTTTTAAAGTTAAATTTGTATCCAGACACATTGCTGAAGCTATTTATCAATGTAGGAGTTCTCTGGTAGAATATTGGGGGTCACTTATGTATACTGTCATATCATCTGAGAAGAGTGATACTTTGACTTTTTCTCCTCCATTTCTTTTATCACCTTGATCTTCTTTATTTGTCCTATTGCTCTAGATAGAACTTCAAATACTATATTGAAGAAATATGGTAAGAGTGTGCAGCCTTGTCTTTTTCCTGATTTTAGTGGGGATGCTTTAAGTTTCTCTCTATTTAACTTGATGTTGGCTATTGGCTTGCTATATATTGCCTTTATTGTGTTTAGGTATGTGTCTTGAATCCCTGATCTCTACAAGACTTTAAACATGAGGGGTGTTGGATTTTTTAAAGGTCTTTTCAGCATCTAATGAGATAATTGTGGTTTTTTTTCTTTCAGTTTGTGTATATAGTGGATTATGTTAATGGATTTTCACATGTTGAACCATCTCTGCATTCCAGGGATGAAGCCTACTTGATCATGGTGGATGACATTTTTGATATGTTCCTGGATTTGGTTTGCAAGTATTTTATTGAGTATTTTTGCATCAATGTTCACAAGGGAGATTGGTCTGAAATTCTTTCTTTGTTGCATTTTTGTGTAATTTAGGTATGACTGTGGTCTCATAGAATGAGTTTGGCAATGTTCCTTCTGTTTCTATTTTGTGGAAAAGTTTGAAGAGTATTGGTTTTAGTTCTTCTTTGAAAGTCTGGTAGAAGTCTGTGCTAAAACCATCTGGCCCAGGGCTCTTTTTGGTTGGGAAGCTTTTGATGACTGCTTCTATTTCCTTAGCGGTTATATTTTATTTTAATTTTTAACCTGATCTTGATTTAACTTTGGTAAGTGGTATCTATCAAGAAAACTGGAAAACCTAAATGAAATGAATGATTTTCTTGATAGATACACTTGTCTGTCTTGTTGATTTTCTCAAAAAACCAGCTCTTGGTTTTGTTAATTCTCTATATTGTTCTCTTTGTGTCTAGGTTATTGATTTCAGCCCTTAGTTGGCTTATTTCCTGCTGTCTACTCCTTTTGTACTTGTTTGCTTCTTTTTGTTCTAGAGGTTTCAAGTGTGTTGTTGTTAGTATGAGCACTCTCTACTTTCTTTATGAAGGCACTCAGTACTATGAACTTCCTCTCAGCACCTCTCTCATTGTGTGCCATAGTTTTGGGTATGTTGTGCCTTCATTTTCATTGAATTCCAGAGAGCCTTGAATTTCTTTCTTTCTTTCCTCCCTGACCCAGTGGTCATTAAATAGAGAGTTGTTCAGTTTCCATGAGTTTGTAGATATTGTGTTGTTTCTGTTGTTGTTGAAGTCCAGCTTTAATCTGTGGTGGTCTGACAGAATATAAGGTGTTAGTATAATTGAGGCTTGCTTTGTGTCCAAGTATGTGGTCAATTTTGGACAAGGTTCCATGAAGTGTTGAGAAGAAGGTACATTCTTTTGTGTTTGTATTCAATCTTCTGTAAATATCAGTTATGTCCCATTCACTCATAACGTTGATTATTTTTGTTATTTCTCTGTTTAATTTCTGTCTCAGTGATCTACCCATTAGTGAGCAAAGTGTGATGAAGTCTCCTACTATTAATGTGTGGGGTTCACTGTAATTTAAGCTTTAGTAATGTTTCTTTTACAAACGTGGTTGCCCTTGCATTTGGGACATATATGTTCAGAACTGAGAAGTCATATTTGTCGATTTTTCCTTTGATGAGTATGAAATTCCCTTCCACATACTTTTTGATTAATTTTTTTGAAAGTCTATTTTATTAGATATTAGCATAGCTGCTCCAGCTTGTTTCTTGTGTCTGTTTCCTTGGAAAACCTTTTTCTTGTCCTTTATTCTTAGGTAATGTCTATCATTATTGCTGATGTGTATTTCTTGTATGCAACAGAGTGATGGGTCCTGTTTACACATACATTCTGTTAGCTTGTGTCCTTTTATTGGGGAGTTGAGGCCATTGATGTTGAGAGATATTAATGACCAGTTGTTGTTACTTCCTGTTATTTTGATGTTGGTGGTGGTAGTGTGTATGTGTGTGCTTCCTTTCTTTTGGTTTTGCAGCTGTGGGGTTATTTGTTTCCTGTGGTTTTCTTTGGTTTCCTTGCATTGGAGGGGTTTTGTTTGTTTGTTTGTTTTTGTGTTTTTTGTTTGTTTGTTTCTTCTAGTATCTTCTGTAGGGCTGGGTTTGTGTTTATGTACTTTTTAAACTTGGTTTTGTCATGGAATATCTTGTCTCAATCTATGGTGATTGAAAGTTTTGCTGAGCATAGTAATCTGCGTTGACTTTTGTGCTCTTTTAGTATCTGCATGATATCTGCCCCAGGCCCTACTGGCTTTCAGTCTCTGTTGAAAAGTCTGGTGTGATTTTGATAGGTCTACCTTTTTATGTAACTTGGCTTTTTTCCTTGTGACTTTTAATATTCTTTCTTTGTTCTATACATTTAGTGTTTTGATTATCATGTGACAGGATTTTCTCTTCTGGTCCAATCCATTTGGTGTTCTGTAGGCTTCTCTTATGTTTATAGGCATTTCTTTTTTTAGGTTGGGGAAGTTTTCTTCTATGATTTTGTTGAAAATATTTTCTGGGCATTTGAATTTGGAGTTTTCTTCTATTCCTATTACTCTTAGGTTTGGTCTTCTCATATTTTCCTATATTTCTTGTATATTTTGTGTCAGGAACTTTTTAGATTTACATTTTCTTTGACTGATGTATCTATTTCTTCAATCATATCTTCTACATCTGAGCTTCTCTCTTCCATCTCTTGTATTGATGACTGTATTTGTAGTTCCTGGTCTGTTTCCTAGGTTTTCCACCTTTAGGATTGCCCTGGATTTTGTGTGTGTGTGTGTGTGTGTGTGTGTGTGTGTGTGTGTTTATGCTTTTATTTTCATTTTTAGGTCCTAGAAAGTTTTATCAATTTCCATCTCTTTTTTCGTTATATTTTCTTGTATTTCTTTAAGGGAATTACTCATTTCCTTCACTTGTTTGATTTTTGTGTTTCTTTAAGGGATTTATTCAGTTCCTTCATCTTTTTAGTTGTATTTTTCTGCAGTTCTTTAAGGTATTTATTTTCTTCTTTTAAGTTCTCTATCATTTTAATGACTTCAGCTTTAAGATTGTTTTCTTGTGCTAACTGAGTGATAGCATCCTCAGGGCTTGCTGTGGTAGGATAGCTAGGATGTGGTGGTGTCATATGGTTTCTTTCATTGACATCTAACCATTTGGTTGACTCTTTTATTAGGCCTTAGTCTCTGATGGTAATAACTCGCTGGGGTTGTAGGTAGAGCTCATGATCCCTCATGTCCTCAGTTCTCTGTATTCCCTTCAGTTCTCTGATCTCTGCTGGTCTCTAATGCCTCAGACATGCTCCTCCCTGATCCATTCTGGTCTAGGGGGCTGCAGATTGTGGTGGGTCTCAGGAAATGGCACAGGGCAGGGAACTGCTACTTCCTGATCTGTGCTGGTCTCAGGGACCACAGATCAGTGTGGTTCTTGGAGAATGGCACAGGCCAGGGAATTGGGGTGTAAGGCATGCAGTGGTAGTGGAGCATAGAGGGCCCTGGGCAGACCTGGCCACTGTTGCTGGCAGGCTGTGGTAGGCCAGTAGATGGGGAAGGGAGGGTGAGGATTGGGCTCTTATCTGCTGCTACCTGATTTGTGCTGGTCTCAGGTAACATAGATCAGGATGGGTCTCAGGAAATCAATATCATGGTTTTTTAAAAGGAAGTTGGACATTTTTATTTAATACCTCTCTACTGCTGGCTCATTTTCTAGCTTTCACCTTCCCCTCCTTCCTCCTTCCTTGTTTCTTCTCTTATTCTCTTTACTCCTTTCTTTCCTGCTTGTCTTCCTTTCTTCCTTTCCTCCAACATTGTCCAGGCCAAAACATTTTTTTTTCTTATTTCATTTTGTTTAAAAAAATGTTGTGGGTGGGCTGGTTCAACATTTGGGTAACTACTGGCTTGTGACCTCTTACTATTTAGTAGATGCTGAAGAAGAAAAACAAAAGTCGGACTTCTGTGTAGTGATCAGGCAAAGTCCATCTGTTTACAGTTGCCATCTCTCCATCACTAGCTCGGGCTCTGGAAGTGACAATTTATCTCTACTGGCCTTTCATCTGGATGAAGCTATGGCCTACTCAGCAGGTGCTCAGTCTAAGCCATGGCAGTAAGGGGAGTTTATTGGGCAGAACAGGTGCAGCTATAGTTTCTGTGGAATATATATGCTGATTCTTAGTCCAAATTCCCAGGAGAACAATTGATTGGTGCCAGCCTTTGTTCCTATGATTTGCATACAAATCTCTGCCCTCTGGGAGTGATTGGCTCCTAGCTGGCTGTGCTATCTTAGCAGGTTCTAGGCACTTTAGTGATTGGTGTCAAGCTAGAGGAAGTAAAATACTGGTGGTGAGTACTTGGAAATATATCCCTGGACAATTCCCATATCCTGGAACCATTCCTGTTTCTTTCTTAGATTCCTGGATTGAGTGAGTATGAGCCATTTAGTGAGTATGACCTCTTTGCTACATGTCCCTGCTGTCACAAACATCTTCCTAAATGTATGGCACTGACCACCAACTGACCACTCTCTGGGTCAAAATGATTCCTTTCTCTATGTGTTTTTTTTTTTCCTCAGGTATTTAATTAACAGCAAAGTAACTAATATAAGTGTTGGATCTCAGGGTCACACTATTTATGATCTCTAGGGATCTATTTATGGTGAAAGATTGGGTGCAAGTTTTCATGGAAACAGTAGTTCATGACATACAAGCAGAGAGACACCTTACTCATTTGGCAAAGCCTTCCAAGGACGTGTTAGGCAAGTGGCATAGCACTGGTCTGGCCTTTGTTAGGGACAGATAATAAAATACACAAGTCCTTATGTACCTCAGAGACATTGCATTCTCTTGAGAAGAGAAGGATGAAAAATAAATGCATAGAGCAGTTGGAGTGCCAGTGAGTATGGGGAAGGAAATGGCAGCCTGTGGTCAAGCAGGCGGTCACTGCTCTTGCAGAAGACACAGGTTCAGTTTTCAGCACTCACAAGGTGTTTTATAACCACCTATGACTCCAGTTCTAAGGTAATCCAATAAACTCTTCTATTCTCCACAGCTTCCTTCAGGTACATGACACACATAAACTCTTGCAGCCATACACAAGTGCCCACAAAAATAGTAAGTCACACCAGAGACTAACTTAAAGTGGAAGGATTTTCGTTGACTGACTGTTTCAAAGGGTTCAGGGCATAAATGGTTAACCACTTGAACAAAACCTCATGGAAGTAGGAGTCTGTGGCAAAGAAGTTCTTTGTGGCAGACAGAAAGGTACAGCAAGTGTCCTCAGAGGTATATAGCTGTTAGAAGAAAGTTCAGGGTATCAAAGAAAGAGATCCCTACTCCAACTGAAGTGTCTACAAAATGCAGACTTCACTCTTGCTCAAGACACTGTGTTCATGAATAGGGAACTCACCTAAACAGGAACTTGGGTTTCATTTTAAGGAAGGTGGTGAATGTCTTTTGATTTGAACTCTCTCTCTCTCTCTCTCTCTCTCTCTCTCTCTCTCTCTCTCTCTCTCT
>NW_026594733.1:0-4242 GCF_907164565.1 Psammomys obesus
ATTTGGCTTAGAGGTTGAGCCATGTCACAGACTGACAAATCACAGCAGGAGGAGCGTGTGGGAGCTTGCTACACTGCATCTATAGTCAGAGTGATGAGTGTTCATGATCACCTAGTTTTCTCCCTTTTATACAGTCTGGAACCCAAACCTAGGAAATAGTACCACTCCTTTCAGGGTGAGTCTTCCTGTCTCAACTTAAATCCCTTACAGACAAGCCCTGAGGCCCATTTCCCAAGTGATTCTAGATCTTCACAAGATAATAATATCTATCACAAATGTATCCTACACTACTCCAAACATGCAGTTTTACTGCTTATTTTAGGCAAGGGTAACTAATTGTTTTGGAAACTGAAAATATTTGCTGTAAATATATGAAAGGATAATGGTATAAAGGTTAATGCAACACTTACAAAGGCCCCATATTGTGATTGGAGTCCTCTAGAGTAGCTGTTGCTCTGGGTGTTAGTAAGTTTCTGTTTAGTGAATGGTAAGGACATTACTCCACACTAATATTACTACTATTAACTTTATAAAACTGTAGTCTTAGATTTTATTATCTATAAAATATTTACCTTAGAAAATTAGCTCAATACCTTTTCACTTTGCAAAATTAGAAATTTGGATGCTTTTCTACTATCCTAGACACTGATTGGTTTGCAAGTAAAAAAAAAATTGGTGTACCTTTAGATTAAATTGTGTTAGAAAGCTCGGTTCTAAAACTTACCAAAATGTACTTTAAAAAAAGATTCTTTAATAAATTTTAGTTTAGGATTATTTGATTTGGAATAATACAATAGTTTCTGAAATGGTCCTAAATTTATTTTATACTAATTTATGTGAAGGGCACTCAGCATTGATTCAATTCTAGAAAACATTGGTTCTCTATATTTTGCATTCTAAATTATTCAGGTAAGATGATGATGATGATGATTTTTGATTGTGTCGTCCTGACCTGGAACTTAGAATGTAGACCAGGCTGGCCTCTAATTCAGAGATTCACCTGCCTCTGCCTCTGCCTCTTGAGTGCTGGCATTAAAGGCGAGTGCCACGTTCAGGTAAAATTTAATACTTGATGTAAAAATAAGCATCTCATATCAGTGTGAAAATTTGCTTTCATCTTTAACAAATAGTAAAGTTGTTTACTAAAGAATTTTTAAAATAGATTTTTTAAAGAATGTTTTAAATTACAGTTATTTTGTGTCTGTGGGTTTGTATAAAGAGAAGCAATATAGCCAGAAGCTGATTCATGCAGTGTGAAGAGCTGCCAAATAAAATTTTGCTTGTGTCATGTTGATATCTGGAGAGTCTATTTTGTTCTGTTGGTACACCAGATTAAAGATTACGGTTAAGATTGGAGGAGTAGAAATTAGGTTTTAGGTAAGAGTTGGGAGTAGGGGGTTTCTGTTAAGGATTAGGGTAAATAGTTGTGGTAGGGCTAAAGGTTGGGTACTAGGATTAAGGGTTAAAGTTTTAGATTTGGGTTTTTCATTAAGGATTAATGTTTGGGATGTGGATAAGAGTAATGTTAAATGTGGTTGAATATGAGGTGCAGTGTTATCATTAGGGTTTGTGTTGTGATTAGAGGGTGTTAGTTGACTTTGGAGTAGTAATAATGTTAGCACTGGGGGTTACATTAGGATTAAAATTTAGTAGGTAAGGTTAGGATTAGTGTTAGGATTGTCAGTAGAGTTATCATTAGAATAAGAGATTGAGATTAAGTTAGGATTGAAGCTTAGTGTAATCAGTAACACATTCTGCCTTCCAAACAGGCCTCTGTCTTTAAGGTTTTACTGCTGTGAAGAGGCGCGATGACTGTAACAACTCTTATAAGGAAAACAATCGGGGATGGTTGATGGTTCACAGGTTTAAGTCCATTGTTGCCATATTGGGAAGGATGGTGGCCTGAGGGCAGACATGGTAATGGAGAGGTCGCTGAGAGTTCTACATCGGGATCTGCAGGCAGAAGGGAAGAGCCTGAGAGACACTAGGCCTGGCCATTCCCAGTGACACATTTCTTCCAGCAGAGCATGTAGGCCAACAAGGCCATATCTCCAAATAGTTCTAGTCCCTGTGAGCCTCTGAGACCATTTTTATTCCAACTATTACACCTTCCTTATGTTAAGAAACTTCTATATTAAAAGAAGTGTTAAAGAGATTGGAAGACAACTCGGAAGACTCAAAACGCTATTTTGTTTTTTTAGTACTCTAGACATTTCCAATGAGTCTTGTCTCTAATAGAGGTATGTTTTCCTTAGGGCTTCTTAGGTTGATAACCACAGTGGGATGAGACCTGTATTAGGTCTAGATTGGGAGCATTTAAGAGGCCTATGACTGACTGCTTCTGCTCAGTGAGAGGAATAAGTGTGAGGTGAATCTGACTAGTGGCAGCAACACATTCTGTCTTCTAAGCACATTACATAGAGATTAGAAAACACTAGCCTCTGCCTGGAACAGTGATCCTTTGTCCCAGTACCCCACTTTTCTACACAGTGATCCATTGTCCCATAACATTCCTTCTCTGTCCCACTACAGTGCTCCTCTTCCATTCCAGTGTTCCTTTGTGCTCCATTATAATATCTGTTGTCACAGTTTTCTGCCTTAAAGTTCTGATTCACAGGATGAAACACATATGCCTATGCTCAGTTCTGCTATCCTTTGTTTTATTGCAGTGCTTTATAGTCCAATCTTAGCATTCTTCTATCCACCACAGTGATCAGTTTATATACTAGTGTACCAGTCAAAATACTCAGTTCTATCAGGGGTCCACTGTTTCAGCACAGTGTTCCCTGCCTCATTACCAGGTTTCACTGTTTTCTATCCTGTCGCAAGGCTCTTCTGGTTTATCCTGAAACTCCATTACTCCCAAATAGTACATAATTTCCCTATAACAGTGTTATATTGTGGCATCATAATGCCCATTCTTTTAATCATTGTGCTCTTCTGTACCATCGTAAAGTGCTACTGTGATAACAGACTACTCAGTATTCCATCACACTCTTCATTGTTCTGTAATATGCTTGTTCATGAGTAATACTGTTTCCATGCTTAAATTTCTTATTACAGTGCACCATAATACCCATGACAGTATCTCATTTTGTTTTTGCCTTTGGAATGTTACTGATCTGTAGTTCTGTCTTCTCTGCAGTTTGATATATAGACCACACTGGTCTCGAACTCCTACTGCCTCCTTAGTGCTAAGATTAAAGATGTGTTCCATGTCTGTCAGTTCTTTTTATCACATTATAACGCTTTGCTGTTGCATCAGCATGTGGCATTGTCCCATCAGAGTGTTTGACTGTCCAAGCAACCATAGTTTTTTTTTTCTTTTTTCATACGTTTAGAGGTCTTGTCGCAATGCTCTTCTACCCTAATGCTCTGTCATATCACAGCTGCACTGTTAATTGTACAGTCCTCTGTTGGTCTCTCAATGCTTTACTGTTCAATCACTTTCCCTTTCTTAATAAATGCCCACTTACCTACCTCGGTTCCAGCTCTCCTCACATTCTGTTCTAATGCATATCTCGGCTGTCAAATCATGACAATGTAGAAGCCTCACTACTGAAGCTCAAGAAAATAAACAAGCTCCTTTCCTATTAGTGACAGGGCCTGTAAACGAACTTACTAAGTCTGGGGTGAACTCTGCAGGGAAGCAGGCAGAAGCACTGAGAACTGACAACTCTCCATGCACTTTTGGATTGGTGCCACAATGTCTAAGTCAAACCCTGGGACAACAGTAGAAACTGCATGGGAGATGCTGCTCTGCATACATAGGACCTGCGACATTGGAAGAGGTCAAAATCATGTTCTGGGGTGGCCGGGGGCGGGGAGGACTACCAGAAAAGGACTTCTCAAGCACATGGGAGAACTGCTTGGAACACAGGCTACAGGTCCCAATGACTCATTAACTCCTGTCCCACAGCACTATGTGGAGCTTCCTAGTGGTATCTGAGAACCACTTTTTAGCTCAGTGAAGCTGTGTCAGATGTTTCATCCTATAGTTTTTAAATTTTCTTATTGTGCAACCTCTATTGTATATGGTGCTTTAGTTTATACATTGCTTTGTTGGGTTCTAGGATTGTCACGTGTATCTTTTCACACAGGGACTACTATTCCACTTTTCACCTACATCTCATCCCCCCCATTTGTATGACTTTTACTGTCTCCTACTTATTCCCTGTCTTCTTTGTTGTCATCATCTTCTTCTTCTTCTTCTTCTTCTTCTTCTTCTTCTTCTTCTTCTTC
>NW_026594734.1:0-3550 GCF_907164565.1 Psammomys obesus
CACACACACACACACACACACACACACACACACACACACACACACACGTGACACTGTAAGGTAAGTATTGCTACCCTGGAAAACCAAAGATAATAATTTCATTATAATGTTTAAGTGTGGTGCTAAAGAGAAAGATGGCTCAGTGTATAAGAGCACTGTTTGCTCTTCTAAGTTCTAGGTTCTGAGTTCAATTCTCAGCAAGCACATGGTAGCTCACAACCATCTATACTGGGATCTGATGCCCTTTTCTGGCAGGCAGGTCTACCTGTAGATAGAGCATTCATAGGTAAAATAAATAAATAAATCTTAAAAAAAAAATGTTCAAGGGATGATGGTGCAACACCTTTAATCCTAGCACCAGGGAGGCAGAGGCATATGGATCTCTGTGAGTCTGAGGCCAGCCTGTAATGAGTTCCAGGTTAGCCAAGGGTACACAGTGAGACCATGTCTTCAAACAAACAAATAAACAAAAGACCAAAAAAAAAAAAAATACCCAAAACAAAACAACAACCAAAAATTCAAAAATTCAAAGTCTACATTCTAGGTACTCTTTTACTGCACAATTATTAGTCTTACAATTTTGAGCTTTCTGATTAGTTCTGTTAGATGATAAGGTGAAGGTTTTGTTTTGTTTTTGTTTTTTAACTCTAACCCTATCAAAGAGGGACTGGGGATAGAGCTCAGTGATACAGTGCATGTCTACAATGCACTAAGTCGTGAGTTTGATCACAGGGCAAAAATAGTCTAAGTGCTTAGTTCATCAACCATACTTACAAATTACAAGTAAACTGACTGATGGCGTCATCTACAGATAGTCACCATACACTCTAAATTAATAACCAACTTAACCTCCCAATCTTGGTATAGCTGTTTAAATCTAACGTGCATTAGTAAAAATGCTTTTGGCAAAATTTGTTGTGTTTTGGAACATTCACATTAATTCAGAGCAATTCAACTTCATTAAAACCAAACCAAACCAAAACAAAAAACAGTACCTTGAATACTCTATGGCAAATATTTTTAGACAGGCTGTATGAAACTATACAGTAATAAACCACAGACAGATATTCTTTCTTACCACCCCATCTTCTCCTAAAATAAAATAATTTAGCACTACATTGTTATCATCTTATTACAATTAACTTATGAAGACTGAAAAACTTTAGCACAGTCATATAATATAAACATGGCACTTCAATCCTTTGATGGCTTAAATAATGAAATAATTATAAGTGAAAATTAAATATTAAATAATTATGACTGAAAATTAAATATGAAATTGAGCACTAAAATAGGGTCTTGGAGAACACCAGACTTAAATACAGCATTCCTAGTCTCTGCTTGTTATTATCAGTTAATAATCAGTTTAGATTAAAAGAGCTACCTTAGGACTTTTCTAAGAAACAGTAAAATATTTTTAAAGACCTCATGGTGCTGGCTTACAAGAACTAAATAAATTTAATTTAGAGAAATTATGGATATTACACACATCACTTGACTGCACTATACCTAACTCAGGCCTGGCCTATATAATGGCCATTCTAAGTGCATGGCATCTAAACTGTACTGTATGTGCATCTTTGAAGGAAAAAGTTTGTGTCTCTCACAAGCTCATTTCCATCTAGATACCTTTTTTGGTAAGGCATGCATATAATTCTTTTGCTCATGTTTTTAAAATTATGTTTATTTCCTATTAAAAAGTATAGAATTCAAACAACTCCTTCGTTGACTTTTGAATATTTTAACCCAAAGTATAGTTTGTATTTTCACTCAACAGTGGTCTTAAAAAAAGAATTTTTACTTTTATTTATATGCTCTTATCAGCTGAGCTACCCCTCCAGTGTCAAGAATTACTTTAAGAACAATTTACTATTACTATGCATGTGTCTATAATGTGTGTGTCTGTGCATGCATGACATGGCTTGAGTGTGGAGGTCAAAGAACAACTCAGGAGTTGGTTCCCTCCTTCCATTTTCACATGGGTTCTGCGGATAAAAATCAGGTTGCCAGGCCTGTATAGCAAGCACTTTTATCTACTGAGCCATCTTACCAGGAAAGAGTGTTTTTCAAAAATTACAAAAATTATTTTGATGACAGCACATTTGAAGAACACCATAATTTTGGTGGCATATCTAAAACATCTTATCTACCTCTCAAAATTGTAATGAATCACCCCTCTTATATTTACCTCTGTAAGGATTACAAGTTCATTTTAAAATCCATGATCCATTCTGAATTAATTTTCACGTATGGTATGGAACGTGGTTTCAAGTCCACTTGGGATGTGCATGGACAGCACGTTTTTCTAATACCATTTGTAAAAAGGTTACCTTTCCTGTATGGTATTAACTTGGTACCTGTGAAAAGTCAACAGACCATGTGCATGTCTACCTCTGGATCATACTGGAATAAGCTCCTTGCTTGTCTACATATGTCTTGATTATCTTATCTTTTAAGATTGAAAGGAGGTGATTCAAGTCCTCCTTGTTCTTTACTTGCTTTGTCTAAACTAAACTATGTCCTAGCCACTTGCATTTTAATTAATATCAAATTGACCGATAAAAGAATATAGATCTTCTATATCCTAAGCTATTTCCTTGTCAAATAATTTAAATGTTGAAACTGACAAGTACAGGCTTAAAGAGATCATCATCTGTTTGACCTGTCCTCTCTGTTGTTTGTTCTTCTTTCCCTTTTTCATCCTTCTTTTTCATTTTTCAAAATTTCTCATATTTAAAATGTTTACTATGCACTGTAAAGTTAATGATAAAAACATAATTAACTTAAATGATACCCATAGTAATCATGTTAGGTAAATATTTAATGTCTTTTACATAGTACAAGCTTAGTAAAGCTACCATGTGATAACTAAATATTTATATTCATAAGTCACATAGTGCATCAAACTCAATGATAGACTTCATATATGGATGACAGCAGAGTAGAATTGCTGAATTTGCATGAGTATATTTTACAATGATGAATTTCACAGTGGTGAAATCACTTCATGATTGCTACTATTCTCAGAAAGCGTCCTAATACTGATTCACAATTAACTGTATTACATTTAAATCTTACCAAACATGTGAGGATAGCCGAGGAAGTAAACCCCTATGTCCTTTAGAGAACTTACATTTTTACTAAAATGATCACAGGAGATTTTACGAACCAAAGGAACAACCTTCATTTAAAATAAAAGCCTCTGGGGATGAGGATGCAGCTATGTCATAGGGTATCTGCTTAGCATATGTAAGGTCCCTGGTTCCAACCTCTAGCACAACAAAAGTAAACGAATAAACAAAGATAAAAATGATAGCTTTGTGCTTTCTTCATAATAAATTCTCTGGCATTTACTGTGCAAGGTCAAGATTCAAACAGACTTATAGAGCAGTAAGCTGTCACATTCCAAAATGAGAGAAAATAATAAAACTAAGCCATCATTTCTTTGTATTTAAATTTTTATCAAAAGAATAATTGGTTCTTATTCAGAGGACCAAATAGATACACACACACACACACACACACACACACACACACACACACACACACA
>NW_026594735.1:0-1972 GCF_907164565.1 Psammomys obesus
CTTTCTCTCCTTCCAAGGTTATTTGTCCACTCATTCTGTCATACAACATTAAGTGATGCTTTTCAAGTTTTCTTCATGCAAATACTGTCATATCTGTCTTATTTTTTTTAATTCCTCTAAAATAGATCTTTAAACTAGATATATCTGATGACTCTTTAAAGAAAGAAACAAGTGGACACAGAGAGACCTAATAAATAAACAAGGTGATATGGCTTAGCACATGCTGCCTGTAGGGATGGGAAGGTTAAAGTGTAGTAAGACACAAAGCACATGGTAACCAGTTATGTAAAAATTTCAGACAGTTGATGCAACAGAATAATGGGGTTAAGGGAGGTATAAGAACAGGATACATTAACCATCACAGAATGTGATGTAAACCCTCTATGACATATCTATGCATATTCTGTTAGCTCTTACTCTCTGGAAAACTCTAATACACACTCTTTTACTTGAGGACTGATGATTCCAGAGAAAGTATAACAGAGACATAAAAAAAAAAAACAACACAAAAAGAAAACTATTTGCACTCCCTTTCATCTTGGTGGATCTCCAAGTAGATTAGGCTTTTGTCAGAGTATACTCACAGAATGTCCACATATTTTGCACTTTATTCAGGACTTTTCTCTCTGTAGATGACTTATCCAAATGTCTTTCTTAACAGAGTATACATACAGACACATGCATTTAGCAGAGACATACTTCTTTCTGTATGTATATTAATCTTGGAATCTGGGTTTGATTAAGCAAGAACACATTTCTTTAATTCATAGCTCACTCACATGCTAAATGACAGCTTCTATAAATACTCAGAGTAATACCATGATGAATCTGTCATGGGCATGTCTATGAGGATTTAAAATATAATAAATGGATGTTAATGTGCATATGTGGAAATGGTGTTGTTTCTGAGTAGCAGGGGGCATGCTTGGCCTGAGTGAGACTATGGTTCTGAGTCCTTTCACCACAAATGAAAAATATAGCTGTGATTAGACTACTTTATTTTTGATGTCTCATATAAT
Source organism: Psammomys obesus (assembly GCF_907164565.1). NCBI lineage: Eukaryota > Metazoa > Chordata > Mammalia > Rodentia > Muridae > Psammomys > Psammomys obesus. The sequence goes on from NW_026594735.1 coordinate 1,020, forward strand.
CTCTTTCACTTATGATTCTAGTGACCCTATTGCCCAGAAACTACTCAGAAACAACACCATTTCCACATATGCACATTAACATCCATTTATTATATTTTAAATCCTCATAGACATGCCCATGACAGATTCATCATGGTATTACTCTGAGTATTTATAGAAGCTGTCATTTAGCATGTGAGTGAGCTATGAATTAAAGAAATGTGTTCTTGCTTAATCAAACCCAGATTCCAAGATTAATATACATACAGAAAGAAGTATGTCTCTGCTAAATGCATGTGTCTGTATGTATACTCTGTTAAGAAAGACATTTGGATAAGTCATCTACAGAGAGAAAAGTCCTGAATAAAGTGCAAAATATGTGGACATTCTGTGAGTATACTCTGACAAAAGCCTAATCTACTTGGAGATCCACCAAGATGAAAGGGAGTGCAAATAGTTTTCTTTTTGTGTTGTTTTTTTTTTTTATGTCTCTGTTATACTTTCTCTGGAATCATCAGTCCTCAAGTAAAAGAGTGTGTATTAGAGTTTTCCAGAGAGTAAGAGCTAACAGAATATGCATAGATATGTCATAGAGGGTTTACATCACATTCTGTGATGGTTAATGTATCCTGTTCTTATACCTCCCTTAACCCCATTATTCTGTTGCATCAACTGTCTGAAATTTTTACATAACTGGTTACCATGTGCTTTGTGTCTTACTACACTTTAACCTTCCCATCCCTACAGGCAGCATGTGCTAAGCCATATCACCTTGTTTATTTATTAGGTCTCTCTGTGTCCACTTGTTTCTTTCTTTAAAGAGTCATCAGATATATCTAGTTTAAAGATCTATTTTAGAGGAATTAAAAAAAATAAGACAGATATGACAGTATTTGCATGAAGAAAACTTGAAAAGCATCACTTAATGTTGTATGACAGAATGAGTGGACAAATAACCTTGGAAGGAGAGAAAG
>NW_026594736.1:0-1531 GCF_907164565.1 Psammomys obesus
TGTGTGTGTGTGTGTGTGTGTGTGTGTGTGTGTGTGTGTGTGTGTTTATTCGAACATATTTTGCAGAAAACTACTTTCAAACTTCCAAATGACTGTAAATATGTAAGTTCTGTTATTGAACAGTCTGTGCAAGAGGTCGTTAGCACATCCATTCTTCCTGTTCCTCCTCACTCCTCACCTGAAGGATTTTATCCAACTTATCGGGCTCTTTCACTAACAACCCTGATATTTTCTGATGCTACAATTTTTTTATAGAACCATGCCATCCCTATTGATCCTACTTTATTTTTTTTTTCTCATTTATTTTATTTGCTTTACATCATTGTGATTCTTTCCTCCTCCCTTCCAGGTCTCACACTCTCTCCCTTCCCCCTCCCCCTTTTCCTCAGAAAAGGGGAGCTCCCTTTCCCATCCACCCCAGCTCATCAAGTTGCATCAGGACTGAGCCTGTCCTCTTACTCTGTGACCTGGCAAGGCAGTCCTGCCAGAAGAAAGTGATCTAAAAGCTAGCAAGTGAATCTGTGTCCTATGCAGTCCCTACTTCCCTTACTAGAGGATCCACTTGAAGCCTAAGCTGCCCATCTGCTACATCTTTGTAGTGGACCTAGGTCCAGTTCATGCCTGGTCCTTGGTTGATGCTTCAGTCTCAGGAAACACCTCTGAGCCCTGATTGGTTGGTTATGTTGGACTTCCTGTGGAGCTCCTGTCACTTGCGGGTCCTTTTCTCTTTCCTCCCACTATTTCCCAAGACTGTGAGTCTCAGCATTTGTTTTGAGGCACTGCTGGATAGAGCCCCTCAGAGGACAACTCTTATTCACAGCATTTGCGAATGTATTTAATTATCATTTAACTTCCAAATTAGAACACTAATATCATTAAAAAACAAACAATCAAAAAAAAAAAAAAACAACTGTTTTCACTTCCCTCTCTCCCTGTTGAATTTTCAGTGCTGAGAACATTGCATTGCATAGAGACCACCTTCGATTCTATTACATGGCACAGGACACAATCCTCTATGTATAAATGTAGCATTATAATGAGGAAACTTCACTCCAGCAAGGATCATGTATGGATATGACCTAGAACCTCTGCTCGGATGAAGCCTGTGGTAGCTCAGTAACCAATTGGTTTCCCATAGTAAGAGGAACAGGGACTATTTCTGACAGGAACTCAATGGCAGGCTCTGTGACCTCCCCACCCCCTACCAAGGGAGGAACAGTCCTACTAGGCCACAGAGGAGGACTTTGCAGCTGGTCCTGAAGATACCTGATAAAACAGGGTCAGATGAAAGGGAGGAGGTCTTTCTCAAGCAGTGGAGTTGGAAAGGGGCAGGGAGGAGAAAAGGAAGAGAGGGAGGGTTTGGGAAGGAATGAGGGAGCAGGATACAGAGTTAATAAAGTGTAACTAATAATAAAAAAATATTAAAAAATGAGGAAACTTCACTCTAGGCCATTTAAAGGAGTCAGAGTGAAGCAGGGACTGTGGTGTGTGTGTGTGTGTGTGTGTGTGTGTGTGTGTGTGTGTGTGTGTG
>NW_026594737.1:0-5987 GCF_907164565.1 Psammomys obesus
CCCTGCCCCTGAGGGTCAGCGTGCTCCTGGGGGTCAGCATGCTCCTGCATTCACAAGTTCGCTGCTGAGGGGAAGCTTTCTAACCGCAGATCGAATCACAAGATCTGTGGGTTACATTTTTAAACCTGTCGATTTTGTTCAAACGGCAGAAGTCTGCCGGATGTCAGATGTGCCCCCATCACCTCTGCAGGCCTCTTTACTCAGCCCAGCGATGGTCAGTGTGCAAGTGTTTGTCTTCATGCCTCCAATACTGTCTCCATCAGCCACCGAGAACTGGGTAAGGACAGACATGCCTTCTAGCGGTGGCCGCCTCATATGGCACAAGTAAGGCAGTGCGGGTTTTGGGCCCAGGAGGCCCAGGAGGTCCGGCCTGCCATTAGCGCACCGTTACCACATCTGTGACACCAGGAAACCTTCAGTATAATCGGGCAAGGATGCCCACAGTGACTACTACATATTCTTTTCATTTTCAGAATAAGGAAAATGTTTGCGGAGCTGGGCCTAGGACCGGAAGAGCCTTCATGCCAGCCTGAGGCTCTTTCTCTAACGCTGTTCTGTCAGTTGAGAACTTTCCACATGCTGACTGGAAGCCAGAGACACCTTAATTCTCACAGTTACACTTAATCAAAGCAATCTGCACTTTGAGATTTAAGTCTCCGTGCTGAAAATATCCTCGGCTTGTCGCTGGCTGGCTGGCTGGCTGGCTGCAGAAGGCAGATATTTTAAGTTGCAGATGGGTTTATCTCGGAGTGGGAAGACAGTGAGCCACTGCGCCGTGGTGCAGGGCTTCTGATTGCATTAGACGGAGGGCAAGCAGACGAATTAAAAGCGCCCTCGTGCTCATCACCGCTGATTGTGCTTAAGCCGCTGCTGAAGGCGAAAGTGTGGCACTGTCTAATGTACCGCAAACCCAGGTGCAGATTTTACTCTTCTATCTGAGCAGGGTCCGGCCAGGCCTGCTCACACGGCGAGTGACCAGTTACGGTGGATTGTAAATAGGTCCGCAGGCAGACTGTAAAGGTTTCCAAAACTAATTTTTCCAGACACTCACGCGATCAGATGTCATGATACATGTTCCGGGGCACTAAGACAATGCATCCTCAGACCCCTAGGCCGGCTGGCAGCTGCCCCTGTCACACAAAGGGTCCCGCGCTTCAGCAAGGGGCTCCTGCCCATTCTCCCCACCCCCACATGGCAGTCGTGAGCCAGCTGCTTTGGGCAAGGGCACCCCACTTCCTTGTTAGAAAAAACTTGGCCTACGGGACCTCCACTAAGAAGACAGGAGGCAGGGGAGAGGAAAGAGATTAAAACTGATGAGCAGAAGATTCTGAGATAGACCTTTCAGTTCCCAGGACATATGGAGGATTTGGTGGATGGAATTTAAAATTGCATAATCTAAACTAACAGCAAGGAAAAAGACCTTTAAAATTAATGGAATTCAGGACAGGAATTATAAACCCGAGGTAGAAAGGAGGAAATTGATGAAGATTCTGAGCGTGAAAAGCCTCCCTAGGTCAAGCAGTAAAATGGCAACACCAGGAAAAGCAGAGCTCCAATGGGGAATCTAAATTTTTACTGGGGACGGGGCACAGGCACACAAAGGCACACACGTGCCAGTCGGAGGCACCATGGTGCACACGTGACGGCCAGGGACTAGTCTGTGGTGTCTCCACCTTTGCGTGGGCCGCCGGTGTGGAACTCGGGGCAGCCGGCCTGCAGGCATCGCGCCCAGGGAGCCCTCTCTCACCGGAAGGCCTCTCACGACAGCAACCATGCGGCGCTCATTTCTGTGATGCTATGTGTGTCTGCAGACTTTGTTTCCTCCATGGGAATTATTGGTGAGCAAGTTCACACTTTCTAGTTTGTGACACACCTTACGTCTCCTTATGCTGGCTTTTGTTCTTCCAAATGTATGCTCTCTTTACCTTCCTTCCTTCCTCATAGACCTCTTCCCAGGCTAGGGGAATCTAGGCTACATGCCTACAGCCACCGAGAACTCTACACAAGGATGAGTGTGCCTCTGATCGCCATCAGTGCGGGTGCAGTAGTAGATACAAGGCACGCGGTACTGAAAAGCCATGTGCTGTCGCTGTTCTCACTGGGTTCAGTCTAAAATTGGGGGCTAGATATGACGTCAACAGCCCACTCTAGCCCCCAGGTTTTAAGCTGAGTATTCTTCTTCTTCTCACCTTTGTGGCTCTCGCTTCACCTTTTTGGTTTCCATGACTAATTACCTCTAACACACAAAATAATCCCCGCCGTGGGTGACAGTCGCTCATCGTTACCTTAGCTGAGATCACCGCGGACACGGCCTCTGAGCGTGTTCGTGAAGGTGTCTCCAGAGAGGTCTGGTTGAGGGGGGAGAGCCACTCCATGCGTGAACAGCACCAACCCATGGACTGAGTTTCCAGCCCAGATAAAAAGGAGAGAGGGAGGTACCATCTATGTCATATTTATACATCACATAAAAAGTTTAATACTCTAATTTTGTTTTCGCAGGGTCTCAACGTATAGCCCAGGCTGGCGTCACACTCACAGTTCTCCTATTCCAGTCTCTAGTCCAGGGAACCCAGGCATCACCTCACAGTCAGCTCAGAAAACATGTCTGCTAACAGACAGATACAGTCAAGCTGGTTCGGACTGTAAAAAGGAAGATGCAATGGTGGGAGTCTACAAAAAATCAGGGCCTCAAAGGCCAGAAAGTGTCCAGCTACTTCAGGTGGACAAGAAACACGGCAAAGGCTATTAAAAAGCAGGCCTGGGAGGAGAGGAGGCATAGCAGGCTTTCCACCTCAAAAGGTGGATCCTGATCCCATCCAAGTCCGGCCACTGGGTCATTCAATCCTGATTGCTTAATGAAAGTGTGCGAATCAGCAGACATTATGCTGGAGCGTTCCAAATGTCCCTAATTATGGCCAAGTAGATGTAGGCCTTAAAATTATACTACACCCTATTTGAAAGGGTGTCTGGCACATCATTAATTAAAGCACCTCAGCTCCCCTCTGCATTAGAAGCATGGTAATTATCTTCATACAAAATTTGCTTTATAACACTTGAAATGCTTCAAATCCTAGGGTGACAATGGAATATAAAGAAAAAGTCCAGGAATTAAGGCTGCAGTCCAATAGCACACTGCTGCGGATCAAAGCTAAGAGCGCCCCCTTGGGGAATAAGGAGCAGCAGCAGGCCAGGGAGAGAAGCGCAATCACCACCAGGATGGCAATTGCCGCACTCCTGGCAACATCTGAGCCTGCTGGGGCCACACACCGGGCCAACTGCCTTCTTACACTAGTTCACACTCTGTCACTTACAGAAGGTTACCTGGCTCTAAACCAACAGGGCAGAGGACCGACTCCAGGTCCATCGGGGTCCAAAACCTATCCCTCCTCAGTGCAGCGGCACCAGGGAGCTTTAGTTACAGGAGGGCAGGGACAGGAGAGATTGCCCATGCAGCACCTTCCCAGAGCACAGTGAGCAAAATCAAAAGCAGAAAACCACACAAGATGGATGCTGACCTGCGAGTGAAATCCAAACAGATAAAAAGTAGCTCCCCGCTCAGCTGTGCCACCTGGAGGATGAGGAACTGCGAGGGAAGGGCGATGCGCCAATGATGCTCCCGCTGGAAGTGCACACTTCTGTCGACTGGTTCATACCACAAGCACTGCGCGCCTCCTGTGTCCAGCCCAGAGCGTGCTGGGAAGCGCCACAGAACCAGGAAGCTCGGCAGAACCCAGAGTGAGTCCGCGGCAGAGGCCTGCGGGGCCACCAGAACGTGTGCCCACGTGCACACCTGCCGGCGGACACAGCCCAGCTAGAGAACGCCCCTCCTGACCCCAATTCTGCTGCCATGTAGCAAGAACATATCCACTCCCAAAGCCCCGAGTAAGACCACTTCTTTTCAACAGAGAACCTGAACTCTTTCTGAGAAGGCTTTTCATGGGGATGAGAAAATGAAACAGCACCCCAGTAGGCCACCACCGCCAAAGGCGCCAAGACTGTAGGGCCCACCCCCAAGAGCAGAAAGATCTGGTGCCCTCAGGATGCTTCGACCCAGCCCTGCTGTACCCGTGTTTAAAATACATTATAATCTAGCGAAGTCTAATAAATCTGCCCTAAAATTCCAGCTCTGCTCCCTACTAAGTCTGTAGCTTTAGGCAAAGTACTTAACCTTTTGTGGCCCCAATTTCTGCTGTTTCAAACTGGAGATAACAATGTCTACCTTATGGCACCTTGTGGGCATGACACTTTGCCCTTCGCCAGGGCCACACAAGGGCACTGGTAATATTTCTAGCCACAACTTGGGGTCAGCCTTAAGCAGTGATTTTCTGCACTAAAACAGTGCATGATCTTTCTCTCTCACACCCTCTGACACCCTCACACACCACCACCACCACCACCACCACCAGTAACAATGACAACAACCTGCTAGCCAAATGAAACAGAAGCAGAGAAAAGCATGATGGGAACTTGATCCAAAGCAACTCTAAATTGGTCACCAATCTGCAATCTGCTTGACTATCGGATGATGACCCATTAGCTTGGCCATTCCTAGTTCAAGTCTCACTGATAGAGTGACCTGGTGGCAGGCACTGAAGCAGGTAAGCCCAACAGAGAGGGCAGCTCAGGGAGCAGCTGGGTACAGTGAGGAAGGGCAGCTGTGCCTAGAGGACTTGTCCAGCTCCACCAGCCTTTGATTCCAGCCTCTGGGTGTCCAGCCCCCTCACCCCTCGCCCTTCCTGGAGCCTGCTGTTGCCTTTGCCTGGCATCTTATAATAAGCTTTCTGCTATCCGGGTCACAGAATGCTCTCTGTTCTCTGTGACCCCAGACAAGGTAGCCGGGAGCCTCCACATGCCGGGAAAGAGGCTATGAGGGGGCAGGGCAGTAGTCACAAAGAGTCTTTGTTAACCCTCACTGGATGGGCTGGGAGGGCCAGGCTGGTTCCTTCAGCTGAAAAGGGCTAAAGATGCCTCCCACAGACACCCACAGAGAGTCTGCCACAGAGACTCCCACAGAGACTCCCCCACAGAGAGAGACCCCCGACAGAAGCACATGGGGAGTGCAAACCATCCCTCATGAGTGAAGGGCATCCTAGTTCCATGAAGGGCTGGAGGTGCCCCCTGGCAGACTGCTTGACTAATAGGCGCAACCTGACGTTTGATCCCCAAAACCACATGAGCTAGGTGGTGGTTGTGACCCTGTAATCCCACCTCTTACAAAGTCGAGGCAGGAGGAGCTGAAGTTCAAGGTCTTCCTCGGCCACCGAGCGAGTCTGAGGCCAGACTAAGTACATGAGACTATGTCCAAAATGTTTCTTAAAGTAATAAAAAGTTCCACAACATACAATACCAAAGTCCAGAAGTGCTCGCATTTTTACCAGCTTTTCCAGCTTCCTGTGGGAAAAACACAGGAGTATTTTCTGGGATGGAAACAAAACCAAACTATTGCTGTAAATAAAATTGGTGTTGGACTAAATAAAGTTTATCAGCCCTATGATTGTCACGGTGGTATTATCTAACCCGCTGTCACAATTAATAAGACGCCTGTCAGATTTATAATTGCCTTATGTACCTTGGGCCGGGCAGATATTTCCACCTATGCTGTCTCCATAGCCTCCCGGCCTGAATCCCATGGCACCTGCCTTAACCATTTCTACTGGGCTCCCTTTCATCCATAACTCTGTAAATACTGGCTTATATTTTCATCTTGGTGTTTTCGCCATCACACCATCCTTGGAGTGCTTTCTCCTGGCCCACGTGGTTCCTCCTCCATCATGGCATTCTCCTTCCTCCTCTCTTCCCATCCATCTGTCTGTGTCCTGTGAGTCTCCTGTTACCAAAGCTCAGGAACCTTAGCTACACCTATCCTTGTTGTGTAAGCCTGCCTAAGACATTAATCCTGATTGGTCGATTAAAGGCCTAAAACCTGGGCAGGGCAGAATGGGATAGGTGTATCCAAGCAGTAACCAGATCCAGCAGTTAGCTTCAAA
>NW_026594738.1:0-2787 GCF_907164565.1 Psammomys obesus
CCCGCCTCAAAAGGAAAGAAAAGAAAAAGAGGGAGGGGAAAGGGGGGGGAGGAGAGGGAAAAGAGAAAATCTGATTTAAAAAAAAGTATGGAGTAAGCAAAATTCCTGACTGGAGGGTCAGCTTTCTGCACTGGGACCACACACCGGAGAGGATCAGCTCACAGGTAGGAAAGGTTTGTCCTGCCGCATGGCGCAGAGGTTTCATCCACGCCACAGCACCACACCGCCACCGGGAGACCTGGGTGGAGAGCCTCAGTCACTTCTTGGCAGCCAGGAAACAGACACAAAGGAGGAGATCTGCCTACAAGAGTTTGCCAGCAATGGCCTAACTCTCTTCGAGGCCCCACTTCTCAGGCGCCACCACCACAAGCAGGGCTGAGGGTCAACCTTCAATGCACGCCTTGGAAAACACCCAGGTCTGAGCTACACAGGGTGATAAAGAATTCTCAGACCTCTTCATGCTGTTTCAGCTGGAGAAAGCTGAATAAAGAGCATGAGGGATTTCTTTGCATAGTCCTTACTTGTGGACCTATGACTGCCTCAGTAACATCCCAACAGAAAAAGAAAAGGCCATGTTCTCAAGTGTATTAGTGATGATACACTGCATGCTTTCACTAGGAATATAGGCTGCCCTTCCCAGAAGCAGGTAAGCAATGCTATCAAAAGCGAATACACACACACACACACACACACACACACCCCTTTGCCAGCAGCACTACTTTCAATCCTAAATGTAATTAACTGTAATTGTATCTAGAAATTGTAATTAATAGCCCATCATGTGACAAGTATTTTGTGATAAGACATTTATTTTAGCAGTGGTCATTACAGATGTAAAAAGGGGGGGGGGGTGAGGCTGGTCTGTCCACACTGCCAGGCACTAGCCAGTCACCAAAGCAACCAAGGGGCTAAACAGCTGGCTTGCAATGATGGCGCATACACCCAGCTGTTTCACAAATACTGACTCAGTTCCTAGTGTGTCAGCACTGTTCTACGCTAGGATTTTATTTTTAAACACAGGGTCCCTGGTTGGCCTGGAACTCACTATGTAGACCAGGCTCAAATTCACGGGACTCTGCCTGCCTCTGCATCCCAAGATCTGGGATTACAGGCGTGAGTCACTGTGCCCGGCTCTACTCTAGGACCTTAACATGTCAAATAAAGCTAGAATTTACAGTCTGCAGTCTGCTCTTGCTCATTCTCTGCTAGATATAAAATGGTGCTGTGTGGGAGGGGGAAAGCAGTTTTTCAATATATTGAACTTTTGTATGGAATTTTTGTAATAAGTGATCAAGGTTACAATTTTTTTTTTTTAAATAGAAAAGAGAAGAAAATTTTGTAAGAAGGCAATATTAACCTAGTCATCATGTAAGCAGTCTGGATGGAGGTTTCTCAGAGCTGCTGTATGGTCAGCCACTTCTCTTAGATTCTTGACTTATGAGGGGAATGGGGGAGTGGGGCTAGGGTGGGGGAGGGGCTTCTCTTCAAATGCACTATTTGTGTTTTTTAAGATAGTGTAACATGCTTAAATTTCTTATGCGACATTAACAAATAAAAAGCTGTTTTACTATTGAAAAAAAAAGAATTTACAGTCTGGCCAACTGCTGGAAAAAGAATAAAACGAATAAGCCGACATCTATATATCTCTGTGACTAATTATAAATGCACATGTACATATGGATACACACAGATACATACACACACAACACACATGTATGTACAGTGCAGATAATCTAAATTCTGTAAGATACAACCCAAAATGCCAACAGTGGCCACTTCTGGAGAGAGATGATGTGTGTGCCTTACATATTTGTATTAGTTTTGCTCATTTATGTATCTACAAATGCCATTGGTATTGCACGTTTTTTATCAGTGGAAAAGCAGAAGCTGGTGAGCATGGGATGCCTTCCCTCCGTGACACCTCCCACGCTAAGCAGTTACAATACCATCAACTATACACAGCCAGCCACGCTGACAGTGCAGGACTCAGTGTGCTTCCAGGTTTTCTGTGTCAAAGTCAGTATGCAAAGGACATTCTTCCGAGTCGATACCTAAGCATAGTCATGATTCTGCCTTTCAGTTTAGAAGAACAAAGTTCCCAGAAGATAGAGACAGGTAAGGCTTCTGGGCTCCCAGGAGCTGCAGCAGCACTGTAGCAGCTAGCGATGCAGCACCCGCTCAGGCTGCCAACCAACAGAGGGTCAGCATGCCCCTGCTCCTGAGGGTCAGCGTGCCCCCGAGGGTCAGCATGCCCCTGCCCCTGAGGGTCAGCGTGCCCCCGAGGGTCAGCGTGCTCCCGAGGGTCAGCGTGCCCCTGCTCCTGAGGGTCAGCGTGCCCCCGAGGGTCAGCGTGCTCCTGCTCCTGAGGGTCAGCATGCCCCTGCTCCTGAGGGTCAGCATGCCCCCGAGGGTCAGCGTGCTCCTGAGGGTCAGTGTGCCCCTGCCCCGGAGGGTCAGCGTGCTCCTGCTCCTGAGGGTCAGCGTGCCCCTGCCCCTGAGGGTCAGCGTGCCCCTGCTCCTGGGAGTCAGCGTGCCCCTGCCCCTGAGGGTCAGCGTGCCCCTGCTCCTGGGAGTCAGCGTGCCCCTGCCCCTGAGGGTCAGCGTGCCCCTGCTCCTGGGAGTCAGCGTGCCCCTGCCCCTGAGGGTCAGCGTGCCCCTGCTCCTGGGAGTCAGCGTGCCCCTGCCCCTGAGGGTCAGCGTGCCCCTGCTCCTGAGAGTCAGCGTGCCCCTGCTGCTGGGAGTCAGCGTGCCCCTGAGGGTCAGCGTGCCCCTGCTCCTGAGGGTCAG
>NW_026594739.1:0-8202 GCF_907164565.1 Psammomys obesus
ACACACACACACACACACACACACACACACACACACACACACACACAAACACACACCTGTGTATATGTGTTGGAGGGGTGAGGTGCCATGGCCTGTGTGTGCAGGTCAGAGGGCAATTTCTGAGAGTTGTTTCTCTCCTTCTATTTATGTGAGCCTATGGCCACCTCTGCCGGGGGCACTCATGTTCAGCTGAGCAGAGGCCTCCACAGACAGCCCAGCCAGTGGGTCAGAAGCTCCTGGCTGCTGCCACTCTGGCCTCTGCTTTCCTGACCTGCCAAGTCAGCCCATCTTGTAGAGAACTCAAAAGCTCCAAACAGCAGGAATTTGCACTGATTCAATTAAGCAATTAGCCTCAGAGCAGCGGGAGATGCCTGGAGTGACTCCCTCTCCACACAGGGTAAGGCTGTGGCCTTATGGTCCTGATTTTGGCTCTTCCACTGGCAGCCGTGACCTCACCCACTGCCATGGCCACCTCCTTGTGACAGCACGTGGCACAGAGCCCCGACAGAGCAGTCAGTGGGCACAGAGAGCCCTGAGAAGAACACACTCCCCATTGAAATGGGGAGAACTCAGAACACAGACTTTCATGTAGATGGGCACTGGCCTCTTCCTGGGGAATACGCTGGCTAACATTCAGGAAACTAACTTCTCTGTGCTCCCTTGTTCTGACAGAAACCGAAGCAGTGAAATGTGGGACTCCACTAAGAAAGTCTCAGCAGAGCAGGGTCCAGGGCTTAGAGTCAAAAGCCTCTTCTATTTCCTACCCTTCCCCATGCATCCTTCCAAGAAGATGATCTCTAATGCTTCACCAAAGCACTCTTAGACAGATGCAGGGCCTTGTCCTGATGCAACGTGAGGTCAAGAAAGGTTCCCTGGGAACTCACTGTTGTTCTAGAGACTGAGGTGCCCTCTGCTGTTCCCCTTACCCAGGTCACGTGGCACACATAGTCCTGTCCCAAGTCCCAGCATCATCCCATAGGCTGGGCCCCCTTGATGGCAAGGACAGGAAGGCAGGCTCTGAACCCTTTCCTCAGAGGTCACCTGAGAATCTGGAGCAGATGAGAGGTAAACAGATGTCTGAGATCCGTGCTTACCTCGGTCACCTTTTGGTTGTGGACACGGACTGGGCTGGGAAAAAAGAGACCATATGTGAAAGCATACACAGGTCTTCTCTCTCTGGATCGGACGAGAGAGGTGAAAAGATACATGTCTCTCAGGAGGGCACCAGTGGGGTCTCTGCTTCTTGAAATTGCCCAGTTTTGGGCTCCCAAACTTCTTCCGGGTCCCTGCTGGGAGCAGGGGTCCTGCAAGCTGCATCAGGGACAAGACACTGAAGCATCAAGCAATGCTATTGTGGCAGAGATGATCAGGAGAAGGCAACTCGTCTGCTAAGCACCGAGGTACTTTGCAGCTCGCAGGCTGACTCAGCCCAGCAAGCGTTGATTAAGCAGCCGCTGCCTGCCCAGCACTGTGGTTTGTAGAGTGGTGGGGAGAAGGCAAGAGGAAGTGCCAGCACATTTCTATGAGGGAGAACCGAACTCGGCAGTGACAGAAATGGCGAAAGCAGAGTCTTCTTGACCCATAAAGGCAGAGCTGCTGGTCATTAGCACTCAAAGCAGCCAGCATGGTCCAGGTCATGGAATCCTGACTTCAACTTAGTAGATGGACCTAGGCCCTTCTGCCCAGTTGCTAAGGTCAGTCCTGCCAGGAGGCAGAGAACTGTGGGAAATGACTTTGGGGTCCTTCTACTGTGAAGATGTCTGTGTAACACAAGTCCCACTGGACCTCCTCCTTGCCGCTGGTCCCTTCATCTTCCGTGGACAAGCCCTTGGAAGAATCTGGGGCTCACTTCTTAGATAGCTGAAAATAATATGAAGAGCGTTTCTATTTTAGATGGTAACACTTACATAAGGTGGAACCTTTTAAAATGTTCAATTGGATCCTATTTAAGGAAATATCAAAGAACCCCACAGACACAGCTGGGAGGAGGCTGTTCTGTCCTCCTGGCCTCTGTGGGCTGGCATGATCTGGGCAGCTGCCCTCCATCTGCTTAGATGGTTATCTCATTGTGACTGGCCATAGTGGCCCTGGCTGGCTGAGTCAGGATGCCCCACTGGCACCTTGCCCGGGTGCACCAAAGTTACTGCAGGCACAGCCAGGAGGACTAGAGCCTCCAGGCAATGTGTTGGGGCTTTGGTTCAGGTTGTCCAGCAAGCAGATTCTTTGGGCTTAATCTTCGCACCGTAGTGGCTTGGGAACAGTTGAGTGTGTATGTTGACAAGTGTGGAGGGATACTTCAGACTGTTAAGTACCTGCTTACTTCCATTTGCCAGATCTAACTTTAAAATTCCAGAAGGAAAAGAAGGAGTGAAGAAAAAAAAATGTCACATTTCATCTTTCTCACACTCACCAGAAGCAGGGTTTTAAAAAAATGTTCTCTACTCTCCTTTGAGGGAATAGGCCTTGGTCTCATTGAGTGTGACTCTGACTTCCTCAACTCTGAGAACCAGAGAAACCTGACAAGGGACAGCCTTCATCTCCAGCTTGGTGGGAATATCTGGAGAAACCCTGGTCCTTCTTCACAAGGGGACTTCGACATAATCAACCTTTCCCCACCAGAGCTTCTGGGACATCACCCAACCAGGAAAGCCAAAACCACACAGAAGACTCTGGCAGTCACTTGTCTTCTTAGAGTACCATGGTTGGTAAGTTTTAGAATGGTCCTAGTACCTGGAAGGATATTTGAGTCTCCCTTCTTGACCCCGACATGAGCAGATTCCGCAAAGGCTAAAGAAGTGGTATCTTCAAATGGTATCTTCTGAGCGATTCATATATATATTCCCGCTCTGGCTTTTGAGACAGGGTTTCTCTGTGTAGCCTTGGCTGTCCTGGCACTCGCTCTATAGAGCAGGCTGGCCTTGAACTCAGAGATGCACCCGCCTTTGCCTCCTTGGTTCTGGGACTAAGGGTGTGTACCACCACTGCCTGGTGCAATTCTTATATTCTGTTCTTAATGCATTTTGGATGAGGACACCCAAGGATCCGTGCTCTGCGTGCCATCCCTGCAATTGTTTAATAGCTGTGGGGAATACTCGGGAAGTGTTCGGCACACTTACTTTGCACTTGGAAATTTGAACACACTTAGGGATATTTCATTCCTTTATTATCTCGACCGATGTCTTAGAATGGGGCATCTGATGCTCCAAGAGGGTACCCTGTTCTAGCCATTGCACACTGAGTATCTTCTACTTCATTACTGAAAAGACTCAGTTCGAAGATGAAAATAAATTTTCCGCACAGCTGAGGAGGTAAGAATTCTACACACAGTGATGACCCATGCACAGGGACATGGGAGCCACTTGGGATGCCAGTTGTCTGGGGCCAAGGAGTAAGCACAGTGGCAGGGGTTGCCAGGATCATAAGGGCACACGGTGCAGGGTCTTGTAAGCCACCCCAAGGAGTCCAGACTATCTTGGCATGAGTGGAAGCTTTTATAGTGTTTAAAGGGGAAGATGAAAACTTAGTTGGCAGACTACACTCGCAGTTTGCACGAAGGCCTCAATTCAGTCCCCAGCACCACATAAACCTGGGTGATATAACAGCACTCAAGAGATAGAGACAGGAGGATCTCCAGATCAAGGTCATCCTCGGCTATGTTAAGAATCTGCAGTTAGCCTGAGATACATGAGATCCAGTCTCAAAAAGAAAAAAAAAAGGGGTGGAGGTGGGGATGAGATCTGAGATGGACATTTCACATGTTAGGGCATAACTACAACAGAACTCTTGCTCCAAGCTCATATTGTTTTCTGTTTCAGCTATGACTGTCTGCTGGCCAAGGATATCTCGATGGCAACAGTCTGCGCCCCAGCCTGGGCCCCTGAAGCAGAGGCTGCAGACATAAGGTCCTACTTGAACCCTTAGTGGCTGTTGCCCTGTACGCACACACCATCTTGGTAAAGGGCTACCTAAGGGTAACCCAAGATAAAAGCAGAACCCAGAGGAGAAGGAGCTGGACCCGTTCGCTCTTGAGCCATAGAGCTGACTATGGCATGGAGTTAGGCTGAGTTTTGACGTGGCCAGTTAGACAGCAAACACGGGGAGACAAGAAGGCGAAAAGTGACCCTCGACACTAGTGAAGGGGTTTAAGGGTCAGATTCCTATCTTGCCCCAGCCCCACCTCAGTCTGTGGCAACACCCTGGGGGCCTTCCTTAGACGGATTGTCTGTCAAAGCTCCAGTAGGCAGCCTTGCATTGCCAGAGGAATCACCCACATTAGCCCATAGTCCACACAACTGCTGCCATGTGTCATTCCAGAGCTTCAGCTGGCATCAGTTCAGGCTTTTTGGGGCCCAGCACTGAGGGGTCACGGACAAGGCTTCTGGTATAAGTTGGCTGAACAACTAAATAGGGACAACTCTTTTCTTCTGTGCCTGAGCACTGGGTTCCTAAAACCCCCTTGGGCCACAGGACATGGTTGAACACTCTCTGTGCCTGGAAATCTTTATACCTTCTTGTTACCTTGCTTAGGAGCTACTTATGACCCCTTCCTCAGCCACCCCACCTCCCGCAATGATGCCCACACTCTTGCCTTGTTTTCTTCCCCCTTTCCACTTCCAGAACCTTCCTGTGTCTCACCAGAAGGAAGCTCATCTGGTTCCTTCTACCACTTCCCTTTCATCTGAGACACTGGACTCTGAACAAACTTAAGATCTAGCCAAGTCAAGTCCACGCCTGTGCACTTAGGCTTTGTCCTGGGAGGACTAAGACTCTATAAACTCTGTAGCCCCAGGCTCCTCCAAGGCTTGGAAACCACTGAGGTGGGTCATTATCCCACCTAATCCGGAAGCTTGGGTTTACATCTTTCCTTCCCCACTCCAGGACTAAGGCCTGGTGTCCCTGACATTAGCAACTGAACCAACAAGACTGCTCTGCCTTCAAGCCAGGCTGGCTGCATCGGAAGCAGACAGCACAGGACATCTGAGTGGCAGAGCTTTCAAGATCAAAGCTGCTCCTGTCATTTGGAGGGAGAAGAGGGAGATCACATTTCAAAAGAATTCAGAGGGGAAGGAATTAATCCATTTGCTGACATCAGGCCTTTTATTCTGGTCCAGAGATGCTGCCCTGTCTGTCCTTCCTGGTGAGGCTGACTCCCTTGCATAAAGAAAACTTAATTTCCTTAATTAAACCCTACAGGGGTCTAGTCAAACCTTCAGTGAGATGAGACAATGTATGGAAACAGTTACTCCACACCCTCTCCATGGCCACTGGTCAATTACCCATCAGTAATGCTATGACCACTGGCTTCCTCTCCCAAGTAGAGTCATGCCTGGATTCCCCTGTTACCTGGGGAAGAACTCAGGATCAAATTCTCACCCTAATATAATCTCTGGGAGCCAAGAGTCAGCTGTTGATTCACTCAGAGGGTGCTGTGGTCATGGTGTCTGGGACGGTACAAGGAAAACAACAGACAGAGGAAAAGCTACAGTAAGGCTACTAAGAGGACAGAATGTATGGAAAGAAGAGCCTTCTGCATAGGGTACATTTGCTGGCTCTGCCAGGTAAGGAACTCTGTGGCCTTGGGAAGATGTCTTCACTTCTCTAAGTCAATTTGTTATCACCTTTATATCCATATAGTTCATTCAATGAGTCTGAACAGTATGTCAAGTCCCTTTGTCGTGCCATTTAGCCCTTTTAATAACTTGGTTGATTAAACATTATTTCTATTTTATGCATTAAAAAAAAAACAAACTAAAGTTTGGGGAGATTACCAAACTTTCCAAAGGCCAGCTGGCAAGTAATGGGGACAAGATTTCATTGGGGCTTCACATGATTCCAAAGATGGTGGGTATGTGGTGGGCTGTGCTGCAGCCCTCAAGAAGACACATTCCAGGGGATCAAAGCAGATGCAGAGACTCAAGGCCAAACTTTGGACAGAGCGCGGGGAGTCTTATGGAAGAAGGGACATATAAAAAGACCCAGAGGGGACAGGAGCCACACAAGGAGACCAACAAAGCCAAGAAGAGCAGGGCCCAGGAAGGACTGCAGAGACTGACGCATCAACCAAAGACCATTTGCAGAGAGGACTAGGTCCACTGCTCAGATGCATCGCATAGACATCTCAGTCTCCATGTGGGTCCCCTACTAAGAGGAGAAGACACAGTCTCTAACTCCTTGATCACTTCTCAGGTGGGATGACCTAGCCAGCCCACAGAGGAAGAGGATCCAGGCAGTCCTGATGGGACCTGATAAGCTAGGCTCAGACAGTAGGGGAGGAGGACTTCTCCAATCAGTGGACTAGGGAAGAGGGACAGGGAAGGAAGAGGGAGGGACGGTGAGACTGAGAAGAGATGAGGGAGGGGGCTACAACTGGAATACAAATTGAATAAATTGTAAATAATAATCATAAATAATAATAAAAGACATGTTCCATGTTCTAAGTCCCACACCCTCTGAAAATGCCCTTACCTAGCAAAATAGAACTTGTGCATGCTGTTATGGTTCTTGAGATGAGATCACACAGGGTCATCCACACCACGGATGGAGACAGAGGGAGAGAGCCAGGAGAAATGAAGTTATGTGAAGAGAGAAACCCAACACCTTGATTTTCACTTCTGGCCTCCAGAGCTGTGAGAAGATGAATAAGTATGCTGTGTTGGCCACTCTGTTTGCAGGCATTTGTGGAGGGGTAATGGATTCAGCTGCACAGCAATGCTGGGCTTTGGTCCTAGGAGACTTACACACTGGGGCAACAGGGGTGGAAAAAGGATGTAACGATAATTAGATCCTCCCAGGCTGGATCATACTGTTCAACTCTGGTCCTGGTTAGCACATCCAAGTGGCCTTGAGCCACCTCCCTTGGGAAGCCACTCTGAAAGGACAATGTGAGATTCCCATAGACTAGGGATGGGGTGGGGAAGAATCTGCCTCGGCTGGAGCAAAAAGCTCCCTCCCTTCTTCTGGCAGCTGCCCCTGCCACACATTTATGCAATGCATGGTGCCACTTGGATTCCCCACCTGCTCCCGTCCCGGGCCATCTGGGCCAAAGGAGCTGCTACAAAGAACCTTTGGTGAATGACCAGGGGTGGAAAGTCAGTACCAGGCCTCTATAAGTGGAGCAGGCCATTTACCCTGACTGGGCTGGGCCTTGAGTGGACCTTTTGCAAACTGAATGCAGTCTGCTTTACTGGGGCCTTGAGAAGTGCTGTGAGGATGATAATAAGGCACGGTCACTGTCCCTGCTTATGTCTACCCTGCGTGCACCCCTTGAAGGTGCACTTTCCTGAGGGACAAACGGACAAATGGATGCTGTTGGGCTCCTGATCAACAACTCCTCAGGGTTTCCTGTTAGGCTCCTGAATACAAATTTCTGGGAAGGATGCAGCATCTGTGACATTCTTTCTCAAAGCCTTCTGGATATAATGGAATAGTACAAGAGCTGGGCCATGTCCAACACCAAGAAAAAAAAATAACCAAGAAACTTGGAAACTAAGGAGGAAGCAAGTATGGGGACAGCTAAGGGGCTAACAGGAGGGGAAGGGAAGGGATATACTGCGTGACTTCAGAAGAAGGGCTCATGGGATTGTGGCCATGGCAATCACAGTGTGGGTCCCAATGTAAGCTGTAGACAGCGTATGTGTTTATCTGGGCATTTGGGACTTGGTTCTAGGAAGGAGCCTGTTTCATACTGGGTAGACAGTGAGCTCTGAGGACTCTGGACCAGGATGCACAAGAGCAGACTGGTGCTGTTCTGGCTATAGATATTGTAGACACCAAAGTCTCTGTAAAGCCAGGATGGTTTTGTTGTTGTTTTGTTTTGTTTTGTTTTGTTTTAATGTAGTTTTTGTACTGCTTGTGTGCCAGGAAGAGACAGGAGCTGTCACAGACTCCTAAGAGATACTCATTTGGCCAGGGCAGGAGCCAGGCAGGAGAGCAGGATGGTCAGCAATAGTTTCTGACAATTTTAGCCTCATGGGGAGGAGGCTATTGTCTTTTTTAAAATGAGCCCCCCACCCAGGGAGGCTCCCTTCAGGGACAGGAAGGCCAGCAGAGGTGGAGAACTCAGGGGACAGCAGCCTCTGGTCCTCTCTGTCAGGAAGAAGCAGCCCCAGGTCCAAACAGCAGGAAGACAATCCAACTGTATCCCCAAGGAAGCCCGAAAGAACATTTTCTGATGGGGAAGGGACAGAGGACAGATCATAGGAA
>NW_026594740.1:0-1427 GCF_907164565.1 Psammomys obesus
AGGGAGTGGGGATGCTATGGCCCAACTCTGTGAGGGAAAATGAACTGACACAAGAGTGGTCAAAGATTCCAGGATGTGGCCAGCCTTTTGACCTATGACCATGGAGTCCTTCTGTTCTGCATTCTACAAATATGATAACAACACACATCCATTTTCCCTGGGGAAAAAAATGGGAAATATTCACACACACACAAACACACACACACACACGCACACACACACACACACACACGATTTATTTATTCATAGTCTGTGGTCTGCATGTATGTGTGTGCGTCGTGTGCATGCAGTGCCCAACGAGACCAGAAGAGGGCAGTAGAGCCTCTGGAAGTAAGAGTTATAAACAGTTGTGAGCTTCCTTAGGGGTGAACTGAACCTATCCCCCTCCTGGCTTTTTGTTTAATTAAAATACAATTAATTGTATTTTACTTTATTTTATTTATTTGTGTGATTTTTGGTGGTGGTGGGCTCAAAGAACAATTTACAAAAATCACACAAATAAATAAAATAAAGTAAAATACAATTAATTGTATTTTAATTAAACAAAAAGCCAGGAGGGGGATAGGTTCAGTTCACCCCTAAGGAAGCTCACAACTGTTTATAACTCTTACTTCCAGAGGCTCTACTGCCCTCTTCTGGTCTCGTTGGGCACTGCATGCACACGACGCACACACATACATGCAGACCACAGACTATGAATAAATAAATCGTGTGTGTGTGTGTGTGTGCGTGTGTGTGTGTGTGTTTGTGTGTGTGTGAATATTTCCCATTTTTTTCCCCAGGGAAAATGGATGTGTGTTGTTATCATATTTGTAGAATGCAGAACAGAAGGACTCCATGGTCATAGGTCAAAAGGCTGGCCACATCCTGGAATCTTTGACCACTCTTGTGTCAGTTCATTTTCCCTCACAGAGTTGGGCCATAGCATCCCCACTCCCTTCAGCCTCTCCTTGGTCTTCATTATCACTTCAGGGAGTGGGGATGCTATGGCCCAACTCTGTGAGGGAAAATGAACTGACACAAGAGTGGTCAAAGATTCCAGGATGTGGCCAGCCTTTTGACCTATGACCATGGAGTCCTTCTGTTCTGCATTCTACAAATATGATAACAACACACATCCATTTTCCCTGGGGAAAAAAATGGGAAATATTCACACACACACAAACACACACACACACACGCACACACACACACACACACACGATTTATTTATTCATAGTCTGTGGTCTGCATGTATGTGTGTGCGTCGTGTGCATGCAGTGCCCAACGAGACCAGAAGAGGGCAGTAGAGCCTCTGGAAGTAAGAGTTATAAACAGTTGTGAGCTTCCTTAGGGGTGAACTGAACCTATCCCCCTCCTGGCTTTTTGTTTAATTAAAATACAATTAATTGTATTTTACTTTATTTTATTTATTTGTGTGATTTTTG
>NW_026594741.1:0-25038 GCF_907164565.1 Psammomys obesus
ACACACACACACACACACACACACACACACACACACACACACACACATATATTTCAGCATCTCCACAATGTTCTTTAAATATTGAATGCTGGTTCCCATTTGGTAAAAGAAAAAAGTGCAGCAATCCAATCTAGGCTTCTCCCTCTCATTCCTCTCTCTTCCCTCCCTCCCTCTGCTGCACTTGATGGTTTTACCAATTCTCAGTCCTCTCCCTTGAGGCCATCTGAAAGGTTGGTTAGGAAAGGACTATGATGATTACCTGACAGATTTACTTAAGCTGCTCCCTGCAGGAG
Source organism: Psammomys obesus (assembly GCF_907164565.1). Lineage (NCBI taxonomy): Eukaryota > Metazoa > Chordata > Mammalia > Rodentia > Muridae > Psammomys > Psammomys obesus. The sequence continues at coordinate 294 of NW_026594741.1, forward strand.
CCTTAATGAACCCAGGGTCATGGGTTGAGCTCTGCTCTCACACCCTCCAGGCCCCAGGCTCCCTCTTGCTCAGAGGCTTCCCCACCCTTCCTGCTTGAGCAAGAAGGAGGGGAGAAATATAGCATCATTTAAACCGCGAGCACTCCACAGGCACTAAGCGCGCTAGCACCATGCTAACCCAAAATGCTTATACTAACCTGTACATATCCAAAATTGTAAGAGCCCTAAGAGAATCAGTAAATTCAAAAAAACATTCCAGAAACAGCACAATTTTTCTTAAATTGGTAAAGGACAGGGGGAAAATGAAATAATTTTTAAATGATTTGAAGGAAACTTAACAATCCATAACATCAATGATAACTTTTATCTTAGTAAAGTAAGAATATTTTATTGTCCTCCCATGTACTAGGTGACATAAAAAGTGTTAGTAATTAGGATACAGTGACATTCTCTGAAGAGGTTCATGTTGGTCCTATTTATTAAAAGTCTATGCTGTAATCCTTGAGTTTCAAAACTTAAATATCCTTTAAAGAATAGCTAGGAGAATAACTTGAAAATTGCCTGACTGAATCTTTGTGCATAGTGACCATCCATCAGGAGAGATTACCATTGACCAGTCAGTGGTTAGAAACAGCACAATTTAGTGATCTGGTTAGTGGATTCTTTGGATAATGTCTGGTGCATTACTTTTTCCATTAATTTTATAGCCGAAATTGATTTATACAGTTCAGTTTGTAAAGACAAATACACCCTTTAAAAAGAGGCTCAGTCCCCCCCCCCCCCCAGTGAGTGTGACTTAGCTGCTTGCTTCTCTGTCATTTTTCTCAAAAGACCTGCTTCAGCTGACTTGCAGCGCCATTCTCTCTTTGAAATGTAAGTCTCTTTAAAGGATAGATGGGCTTTTCTCAACTCAATTGTTGTCAAGTTTATCACCAGGAATGTCTTTCCCGAGGCCTTGGGAGCTGTTTCTTTGATATATGAATGTGGAGGAAATAGCATTCAGACTCTCAAGTCTGATTGAGAACAGATGTCTAAGTTTCACGGACACTCGGACTGTGGGTTACAAAACGGCCTGTTCTCATAAAGAGCTGAGGTGTTTGCTGCTGCTCTGGACAAAACTAACCGGCTCATACATATGACCACCCAGCCCGGCAAAGGAAAGACCCACTGTGCGACAAGGGAGTGGAGTTCACGCGCGTGAAAGACAGTTATTGTTATTTGCAGAGACGTTCGGGGCTTGAGAGATAACTCAGTTATCTGAAAAGTGCTGGCTTGTGCAAACCTGAAGAGCTGAGTTTGCTCCCCAGAACCCACATTTAAAACAGAGACCAAGTACGGCCAAATCAGGGAGCTTCAGGTAAATCAAAAGACCCTGTCTTAAGTAAACCTGGTGTGTAATGCAAATAACAAAACCTGAGGTTGCCCTCTGGCAGTCCCAGGAATGCGTGCGCACATGTGTGCACACAGGCAAACACACTCAACAACAAAACTAGGCTATTAGCTAGCAATAAACTAGACTATTTGGCTAGCTATGAGATTAGGTTTCTCTATGTAACCAGGGCACGGCATTCTGTGTTAATTCACATTCAACATTGGAAGTATTCGCCATTGCTTTTAAGTTAAGGAGAAAAGTCTTAAGAGTAAAGAGTAGACTTCATCTTTGTTATATTTTCTCAACAATTGCCAGTTGAACCAGTTTTGTCTCCCAAGCTTTCATTTTGTGGCTGAGATTTAAATGTTTGTGTCCATGTAAAATTCATAGATGTTCTCTGGCACGCACAGCAAGAGCAGGAGTTAGGCGGGCAGTGAAACTGCATATACCTGAATATATATAATAAGTTCACATTTCTGGCAATTTGAGCTTCATATAAAGAAAATACATCATAGTCCATTATTCTGGCCTCTTTCATTTGTCCTCAATTTTTCTGTTTTATTTGGTAAACATTGGACACTTGTTAAATATAAGCCTATATATTTTATGGGGAATTTCTATCATAAAATTAAACTTGCGTGTCAATTTCCTTATGCTATGTGCAACAACTAATTTTCATATGTAAATGGGGAGTTAGTACTAGTTTACCTGTAAGTTAATAGTCAGGCTTTTCTTATTCTTCTCCCATCATATCTTCATTAACTTCCTTAGAATTTTCCTTGGATAATGGGACATTATTCCAACATCACTCTGAGTGAATTAGGTATTTATTTTTCTTTTCTTTTCTTAAATTTTCACATAAAATACTTTGATCATATTCTTTCATCTCCACAGTTCCTCCCAGATCCATCCCATTCTATACTCTCACTCCCTTTCTCTTTCTCTCTCTAAAAAAAGCACACAAAACTTAAGAAACAAAGCGTAAACAGAAGTAAAACATGGGTCTACTTTGTGTTGGCCAACTATTCCCGAGCGTGGGGTATAGTTTATATACTCAGTATCACTCTATTGAAAAAAAATTCCCTGTCATGGCAGCTATCAGGTGAAAATAGCTATTTTAAAAATCTTTATTCACGTGGTTTTCGTTCTGTTTCTTTGCACTTACAGGGCACAATGCCATATGCAGTGGTTTACTTAAATGTGTCTGGGGCTGTGGCTTCAAGCTTGGCTGCGGGCATTCTCCTGTGGGCTCCCGCTGGGACACAGCGGTGCCCACTACACCAGGAGCAAGCACTAGGAGCTCAATAGTGTGGCACATGGAGACAGGATGTAGGCCAGGTAGGAAGTCAACCCAGAAGACCAGAGAAGAGATGTCACAGTCAGACAGCCACACAGACTGTTTATTTTCCAACAAATAAGTGATCTCCTTAAAATTAACTCAGTTTTAGCCATTTTTTTCATAAAAACCATACTTTTATACACATAGAGGCATTTATTTATCTATTTATCTATCTATCTATTTGTTTGTTTTTTAAGTCTGTTATCCAGAGTGGAAACCATAAATGCCCTAAGCCATGGCATTACATTTTTTATGTCTTTGGATACAGATCATTGGTAGTCCTTTTCTAGCAAGTACAAAGTTTTGGATTCCATCCTTAGCACTGTAAAACTTAAGTAATAATGAGTAAATTAATTAAAAGATTTAACTGGTTAGGCTCTGTATTATGATGTCCTAAAAGTGTTTCATAATCTCAGCCATGCCAGATAAAAATCCAAGTGATAAATTTTGGTGTTTCATTTAATAAACAAACAAAACCACAGAAAATTACCAGCCAAGAAACACTGGCAGGTTCTTACACAAAGTTTAACTAAGTAGAGTGACTTGGTATGATACTGTAAACAGCTTTATGGATTTTAAAAATATATTACACACCACTTTATACAAACTTGCATAGACAGACTGCATCAAGGGAGTTTTCTATCAGTATGTACTCAGTTTTTGCCAATGAAAACTGATTTACTTTCTATTCTACAAGGACCACAATTCATCCACTAGAAGAATACAGTCATTGATCAAATGATGGCAAGTAAGTTGGAACTTATAAACATAGAGAAGCAGCTGTGTGGTAGCTTGATTGAGAATAGTCCCGTAGAATCAGATGCTTGAACACCTGGTCCTCAGTTGGTGGAACTGTTTGGGAAGGGTTTCGAAGCGTGGCCTTATTGGAGGAGTGTGTCCCTGGGGGATAGGCTTTGAGGTTTCACACCCCATGCTATTTCCAGTTGGCTCATTCTCTGCTTCTACCCTGTGGATCAAGATTGTAGCTCAGCTCTCACTCTATTCCAGCGCCATGCATGCTTGCCTGCCTGCCGCCATGCTCCCCCCCCAGGGGGGGCATGAACTCACCTTCTAGAACGCTCAACCCCAGTTAACTGGACTGTAAGTTGCCCTCGTCATGTTGTCACAGCGATAGAAAAATAGCCAAGACAATCCAGCCACAGGAAGACAAGTAGGGACCAAAATCAACGACTTCTGAGAAGCCAGGACTCTCTGCCTGGAAACAGCAGAACATACTGTGCTACCTAGACCGAAACAGATTTAGGATCGTCAGTGGGTGAAAGCTGGCAAGCTTCCCGTACTGGCATCTTGCTAACAGCATAGCTGATCTCATTATCTTGAAGTAAAATCCTTGAAACTTTCCAAAGCAATAAATAAATAAATAAATAAATAAATACTTGTGACATTTCACCTAAAACAATTACCACGGCCCTAACAGTCACTTCACTCTGACACGTGGATAATGAAGTTGCATAACCTCTCATGTGGTGTCACCATTTGTCTTTCCTTTAACTATAAATACAGAAATTAGATAGCCTAGTTTTGATTTTTTTTTTTACTTTCCATTTAAAATTGACTCATGGAAAGAAACAGATAAATTATGTGTTCCAATATGTCCTGGCTCTACAGCATTTACCATATTGCTGAGACATACTTATTGGGCACAGGCACTCTAGAATGTTCTAGGCTTCCGTGTTTGACGTCTGAGCCCCTGGTCCTGAAGTTAAAAGCACACAGCCTGCTGTGATTGCCTCTCACGTGAGCACCACTACTACTTGTGAAGACTACTACTTGTGTGAGCGTGTGTATGTCTCCGTATGTATGTGCAGGTGTATATGGGTTCGAGTATACATATAGATATGTTTACACACACCCTGAGGTCAGAGACCAACCTCAGGTGGTGTTGCTAGGGAACTGCTACCTTAATTTTTGAGACAGACCCTTTTCACTGGAGCCTGGGACCCATCAGTTAGGCGAGGCTGGCCATTCAGCAAGCTGAGCCTCTGATGCCCCATGCGGGAGCTGCTGGCTAACAGACCACCTCTGGCTTCTGACATCAATGCTGAGGCTCGAACTTGGATTTTCATGCTTGCACAGGAAGCATTTTACCAGCTGAGCCATCTCCCAGCTGTTTCCATTCTTTAGAGGTAAAGCGGTAGGCAGCCTCCTAAGAGCCCTGCTGCCAGGGGGTCCCCCGAGATCTCTCCTGCCAAACACTTGTGACCTGTGTGAACTCATCCACTTGGGACCTAGGGGGCTTGCTTATCCACTTATTTCTAAGGAGATGAAAAAGGGAGAAGTTATGTCACTTCCAGAATTAGGTTATAAAAACCGATTAAGGCTTGTAATTTTTGGCATGAATTCTTTCTCTTTCTATCTCTCCTTCCTGCCCCCCCACCCTCACTTTCTTTCTCTGTGGATTCTTGACTTCCAGAACTTATGATATAATGAAATACAAGTTTCCACCTTTGGGGATGATTTGGCCGCACTAGTAGACAATATACACTATTTCTAACACATGTTTGTAATTCCACGGTGATGAAAATAGTTCACACGTGCACTAGAATTAAAATAAATAAGTCTTCGCTCCAAAAATGGCGTGACAGGCATTAAATCTTATCTTTTATTTTCCAGGATGGAGAAATGAAGTAGGAAGAGAAGCACAGCACAATGGATTGAGCTGAGTATATAAATAGTGGATTTATTCAAATCCGATGAGTGGGGACTCAGAGGCAGGGGATTGCCTTCACAGGCAGGATAGATAAGCTGCAGTGTGCATTCGCTGAGAAGATTTAGTTTCTTCTGAGGAACTTGGAGTTCTTTCTAATTTTGGTTTGTAGATTTCCCCAATTCCTTTACATGCACTTTTTTCAGTTACATACCAACTCAACTTGAAACAAAGGCATATAATTCCCAGATTTTTCTAGAATTTTGAAGGTATTTTCAAATTGTACGTGCTTGTGAAGATGCTTTATCAAGAAGACACTGGGCATGTGTTTGTCACGTGGGACGTTGTGGAAAACCAGGCAGCTCTCAGCATAGGGAACAGGACTCTGGCCATGTCCCTGTGGAGCCAATCCTGAGGTGGGTGGAGAAGGCCTGTGAGGACCCCTCAGAGGAGGGGTTGGAAAGAACACAGAAGCAGGGTCTGGGGGGCCTGCTGTCAACAGCGTCTTCTGGACACGATCACACAACAGGGCCGCTACACCCATGAACTCACAGCAGCCCTGGTTACTTGCACAGACTGGACCTGTCACTGTTTCGTTACCCATGAGGGAGAGCTCACTGTGGCCCACCCCTCCCTGAGGAACTATGGGTAGTTAGTGGCTCTAGAGGAGAAAAGTCACTCTCTAGTGGTTACAGCCACTGAGGGGTATCCCACATTCCAGTAAAGAATGTCAACACACATACACACATACACACACACACAAACACACACACTCATACTGCTAACTGTAATTAAACTTTTAGTAGATAAAAAATGGCACCAAAGAAAAAAGCTTTTGTCAGTGGCCAGGAGAGGATGAATAGGGTAATGAGGGATAAATTCAGTGAATAGGTGTTTGAAATTACCACAGCAAACTAAGCAAAACTTGAAATGAAAATACATTATATGTGAGGTTAGGATGATCAAATACATTATAGACATATATGAAAATGCCGTGGTGAAATTAACTAGATGTGACAAATTTAAAACAAGTTTAGAAATGAAGGAGTAGTCTGAGGAACAGTGGGATGGCTGCACTAGGAGACAATACACACGATTTCCAACACATGTTTGTAATACCACAGTGATGAAATAGTTTACACGTGCACTGGAATTAAAATAAATAAGTTTTCGCTCCAAAAATTGCACGACAGGCATTAAATCTTATCTTTTATGGGGCAGAGGGGAAGGGCCGAAAAGATAGAGGGGAGGAGCCAAGGGGCCAGAGGTGAGGCTGCTGGGGACCCAAAGAGGCAGAAGCCATCATGTCTTTGGGCTTGGTATTCACTTTCAGCTTTAACAGTTTTCACGCAAATAACATGATTAAATGTTTTGATGATTTTAATTCATTATCTTAGACCCGCCCAGTTTTTTATTTTTTGCTTCACAGTGATAATCACATCTCTGTATTATTCCATCAAGCAAAAGGAGGTAACATGTTAACTGTTCTGGAAATAGCCAATCACATTGGCAGAGGAATGATCAAATTGTGAAAGTATTTCTCTAAAACCAAAAGCCTTAGCTTCTACGAGCGCGGTCGCTCTTTCATCAGTTATGAGTTTGCCATGGAGGCTTGGCACACAGACTTACTCACACACTAATACATCTATTTCTTGGGAGAATTGGATTCAATTATACTGGAAAAACATTTAGAAGAAGAAGAAGAAGTAGAGAAACAGGGTTGTCTCTGAGTTCAAATTCTGGAAAGGCATTTGAGCTTTTACTTTAGATTTTATTCCAAGTAAATATTAAGACCCTAGAGTTAAAGTTCAACTTGACCGTTCCCAAAGAAATTAAAAGATGAATACTAAAAGGAATGCCATTAATATTTGCTATGGATTTCTTGCACATGTTTATAATGAGCAACGGCAATAAAGTATTTTCAATTGCAGAAGAGTAAATGAATATTATCATGTTTCTTCCATTTGTTTAGATGGTTCCTCAAAATGTATTTTCAAATACATTCGAATATATATGTATGTTTGTAACTTAACTCTATAAAAGGTACATTTCTTTATGCCCCAAGGAGAATAAGTTAATGAAGACAGACGTAATTATGCTACTTATATAAGGCATAAAACAGTAACCAGTTTTTGTCATGAAGTCAGATATTGCCTCTAGCAGAAGTGAATTCTGTTGAAGCTGTGCATCTTGGATGGTATTCCTAGACATTACAGCTGTCAAACGAGATCAGGGTGACTGCCACCAAGAAGATGACAATTGCACTTAGGCCTCCGTCTGGAGATGACAGCGTCTCTTTAGGGTTTCTCATAGGATCTGCTCAACACTGTCAAAGCTAGGCCGTTTTCCCCTCACCCACAGTCCTTTCTTGGTGTTGCCCTCTCACTGCGCAATAATGGCAATCTGAGAGTAGTGGGCTGGTAGCTCACCAAACGTGCCTCTTCTTTTAAGTACGGACAAAAATACACCTTCCAAGACAAACAGACCTGAAAGAAATGTGTAAGTCTGAGGCTTTGATGTATAATTTAAGTACAGGAAGCAGGAGGCTCAATTCGGGAGATCTGTCTCTAGAAGCTGAGGACAGAGAGGTGCCACTGATACCTCAGGACCCCAGCAGGAGCACATGGCAGATGATGGAATTTAATACCTTCCTGAATCCTCTGGGGTGAGGAAAATCCTGCTGAATTCTACTTGCTAACTTACTGAAGCTGATTTTGGCCTTTGACCTGTAGAACTGAGAAGTCACAATATCTGGTGATTTGTTACAGCAGCCGCAGAAAGGCTAGCACAGGGTTGCTCCCCTGAGCTGGGTCAGGTTTAGTCATGTCCAGGATTTGACTACATGGATCTCTGCTTTGGGAAGTTGGAATGGACTGAGACACCCTTTTTCAAACATTTTCCACTTCCCTGTGTGTGTGTGGGGGGAACCATGCTCCAAAGCAGGTCTCTCTCACCGCCCGAAGCTGCTCCTTCAATGTGATCAAACCCACTTGCTCCCTTGAAAACAGTTTTCTTCTGGATTTTTCTCTGATGATGGGGAGGAGAATCACCAGAGAGAGGGGTTGTGCATAAATGAATCCTGCATTAAGCTTTGTCCAAGTACCTCAGCATTGTTGTTTTTTACTTTAAATCTACAATATTCCCATATTAAATCTTTTCAGAAAAATAAATCTTGGAATCCTAATAGCATTTTGAGCTTTGAAATTACTCTGGAATAACAGCAAATTATCACTCTGGGTTTATTTAAGACACATGTATAATCCTGTATATCTGCCAAAGTTTTAGAGCAATTTTATATGCTGGATATAAATCTTCAAATTATTTCCCTGCAAGATGTTTTCTGGCAAAGCGGATTGTGCTGTGTGCTTAAGATGGTCTCTTAACATCTCCAGAACCGTAACCTTCCCTTGCCGCCTGCTCTGCAGCTCAGGTCTGTTCATGTTCTCAGCATGGCCACATCCAGGCCGCCGTCTTTAGATCAGTTCTGCGGAGACTGGTCTTTCTGCGTATCAGGGACCGCTTGCTGAGTTCAGCCTGTGCCTAACCTGATGTCAGCTGTGCTTCTCCATTGTGGGTTTTCACTTTCTCCTTTGTAACTAATAGATACCTCACGAGAAGATGTTGTGAGACCACGAAGACATCTTGTTCTTCACACAGCGAGATATATGCAGTTTGGCGTCCGGGAATGCCAACTCTCGGAAACACTTATGATGGGGCTGCTCCTAAGTGGTGCTTTCCCACTTGCATCCTTCCCCTGTTTGTTAGCTGCTGTTGTATTGTAGGGATAGATAACATTGCTGCCCCGTGGTCACTAGAGCTGATGGACAGGGTGAGGAGTATACTGGCATTTTTACTTCTAATACAGAATCCAGATCTGGAGCTCCTACATGGGTATAAGTCATCAGCACACAGTGTGGGAAGAGAAGAAGAAATCAGATGAAGACAATAGGAAGGAAGGAAGGAAGGAAGGAAGGAAGGAAGGAAGGAAGGAAGGAAGGAAGGGAGGGAGGGAGGGAGGGAGGGAGGAAGGGAGGGAGGGAGGAAGGGAGGAAGGGCAGGGGGGAAGAAAAGAAAAGGAAAGGAGGAGGAAGAAAAGGAGGAAAGAAATAGAACCCACTGGGAAAGAGGGCAGACTATCTCCCTGTCTGAGAACACTGCTAACTTCAAACAAAAGCTAAGTAGCTACTTCAGCATTTATCACCAGCAGCTCCTGTGAACAGAGCCCCCATCCATTCTCTTTATCTGCATTCTCTCCATCCATCCCTCTTCTTCCTATCAATCTACTGTGATGGCTTCTCAGTACAGAGGATACAAAATGATAGATCACGTGGGTTGTTATGCATCCCCAGCTTCAGGTAACTAGAAGGATTTTTAAAGGGGAAGACGCCATTGAAACGGAAACTGCCTATTTCCATCTTATGAGGCATTCCCTAAAATGTGCTAGGAGCCGTATCTACTTAAACTCAATAGGCTGAGGCCCTGACAGCACTGAAATTCCAGGCTTTATTTTAAAAAAGCGTTTAGATAAGCATTTGTTAATGTTTTTAATAATGGTCCCTGGTTCCTCTCAGGACAGTTATGTTTACACACTGTGTATTCTAAGCTGCCAGACTCAGTTCAGCCAACGTCAGCCCCTTCTGGCTTTCACTCTGTATCAGGGCCGGGGCTGGAAACACTGTCAGAACCTAACTCTTGCAGCTAACCCACTGACCATTTAACAAGGACTAAGTGCTTTGCTGGTTCTTGACTACTATGCCATGCCTTTAAGTATTTTCAGTCTGGATTATTCAGATCTTTTTAAAGAAAAAGAAGTACAAAATAGTCAAAATATCTTAAGTGGGTGTTATGCTTTCTTGCCAACTATCAAATAAAATTCCCAAACAGAGCATCAATCCGGAAAGTTGTCAAAGGGAATCCAGGGGTGTCCCTGCTGCTGCCTAGACCATTGGTGGGCAATGGTAGGCGTGCGCACATACACTGTGGGGTCCTTCCCTGCTCACAGAATACACACACTGGAGTCGGCAAAATAAATCGAGTCAAAAGAGGGAAGAGTTCATAGTGGAAGACGTGGAGGTCCATCCTGCCATTTGTTAATATCAAGGACTCCAGAGAACTTGAAACAGAGCAGAGACAGTTGAGCGAAGGTTTTACCAAACACGTTTTGTAGAGTTTAGTGAGCACAGTGAAGAGCTGGAACGGTGCTTCCATTACCCTACAGCCAGCACCTGGGAAGACTCATAAGCAGGAACCATCAGATGTCAGACTGCAGCGGGGTGACAGCGTTTCCAGTTTCAGAAGGATTGCCAACGTGGTGCAAAGAAAACAGGAGACCAAAATCTCCTACGGTAAAGCCACCTCCTCCAGCTTAGTTCCTCAGTCTTTGCAATGTGTTTGGGTAAGGCAGCTCTTATTCTCCGTGTGTCGGTGAGAAAACTGGGGCCTTAGAATATTAAATGGCTTATTTGAGGTCTCTACCTGGCTAGGGAAGCAGGTAGCTTTCTCTATGCAGTAATCAATGCTTTTCTTAAAAATTTTGGAACTCAAGTCGCTAAACTGTGTTTCAAAGATCTACCTGGATGTGCTAGTTGAGAGCAGAGTGGAGGCCACGGGATTGCATCTGGATTCAAAGCTCCAAGCACCCACCTTGCTGGATGCAGAGGTTCCAAGGCTGGAACTGAAAAGGCCGAGGCCATTCAGAACAACACTTTATTGTGACAAAATTGCACAAGGAGGGGAGGAGGGAAGGCCTCAAGGAAGGACTGCTCATGCTGCTACGTAGGATCAGGAGAGCACTGTCTTCCATAGCTTCCTGTCTGTCGTCTGTCTGTCTGTCTGTCTCTCCCTGATATCTTATACAGAGAGACAGAACCTGTATATATGGTTTGGATCTTTGGATTGGCTGGTTTGTGCAGCCCTTACTGAGAGAAGTAGGACTGACTGGGTACAGCACGGAACCAGAGCCAGTTGGCAGGTACACGATCCAGTACTAGCAGCAGCAGTGAGGGGCACATTGCCCGTGCCTGCCATCACAGACTTCATCAGCTGCCTCCTGACGAGGCAGGTGCAGCACATGCCATCAGCTGCACAAAGACATCTGGACCCCAATTCCTATTGGACCACAAGGGGCTGCTTTCTCCTCCATGTGCTCCATGTGAGAGCTGGCTCCCGTCAGAGCTCCAGGAAGGCCTGTCATAATTAGACGGACTTCAGACAGAAGCAATGGCTGCTTGGAAGGATGGACACTATCATTACAGAGGCCCGATGACCCATAAACTCTCCTGGCCCGGGTATAGTGTGGGTTCATGTTATCTGTCTTAAAATTCTGGCTTGACTGCTGTGTGTCCATGAATGATCTGTATAACATCTCTGTGTTTTCACCTTTGTATAGGGGAATTGGGAATGACACCCTATTCCATAGGATTATCAAGAGGATTCAACAAGTTAATACACAGTGTTTATTGAGTTATTCTTTTTCTTAAACTTTATTAGGTTTATGTATTTGTGTGCGTGTGTGTGTGTGCCTGTGCAAATCAAAAGAGAACCTTCTTTTGTTCTCTCCTTCCGCCATGTGGTCCCAAGGTATCCAACTCAGCTTTTACACTTGGCAGCAAGCTCCTTCACCCACTGAGCCATCTTACCAGTCCTTGTTATTCTTAATATTAATATTTTTATTAAAGATTCATAACTGGCACCCTCTGTCCTGCCCAAACTGAGCCAATAGAGGATTTGGCTCTATGTGCATCTGGGAAGCCTGAGGGCTCAGAACATTGGCCCTCATACAATTTCAGCAGATACACCCTGACCCTGTTGCCCTGACTGTTTCCTAACAGAGCTTCATAGTCTCTCACTAAGAAAATTCTCAGATCTTCCAAATGTCTTTCCCTCCAGTTTCTGTTATAAAAGAAAGAAAATCCCAATTATTTGATTTTACCAATGAAGACTCACTTGGGAGCCAGATGCTGGGGTGAAAGGCTGTTAGCTCAGAGAGGCAGAGAAAGCACCCAGCTGACCTTCCTCCTCAGCAGACATCCAGAAAAGGGGGAAAAAACCCTTCTCTTTCTCCACATAATCTTAAAAATCCCTCAACTCAATGCCCCTCCTTCTGGTGTTTTCTATATTCACTCCCTGTCAACTGCTTGCTTGCTCCATCTCTTGACCTATAGTTACCTTTATTTAATCCTGTTTACAGGAAGCTCTTGGGTTAATGGTGTGTGCTAGGGCCGAGCTACACCACAACTAGAAACAGGTTTTACAAGAGTAAAACCTTGGGGTTCACAGTGTGAGCAAATACCCTGCAACAAGTTTCTGTGTATAGAAATACGTGAGTTTGTCAAATTCACGTCCGCCCACGCTGCTGAATGAGAATCCCCAGGAAGAATTTGATTGTTCCAGTCGCTGGATGACGAGACATCAAGCAAAGATAACACTGTTTCCCCGTCTGTGTAAAAGAGATCGTGTCCAGTGTTCCTGGGGAATCAAGGGTGCTGGGGCCACCATTTAGGTGTCTTAGTAAGTCACTGCTCATCATCACTTCTGAGTCCTACCTCCATAATGGGAAAATGGCAAGAGAAACAGCAAAACCACTACTGTGATGGACACGACCCAAACAACAGAGACTCCTGATGCAGGCTGAGGCTTTACAATTCCTTGACAACATTTTTTTATACGTGACCAGGAATACACGCTGAATCAATAATGTATAAACAGATGAAAGAGCTGCACTTGTGTGTGGTGTCTTTACCCTGATTTGTATCAGTTAATTTTTCTGTTGCTGCCATCAAACACTTGACAACAGCAACTGAAATGAGGACGCATTTGTTTGATTGACAGTTCAGGGTACAGCAACCCATCTGGGGCTGGCTGTGGCAGTGCAATCAGATTAGTGCAAGGCCCGAAGAAGGAAGCAGAGACTACCTGGCTTTCTCCATTTTGGCTGCTTCAGTTTGGACCTGGCTGGTGGGAGAGTGCCACCCACATCAAGCTGAGCCTTTCCTCCTCAGTTAATCCTCTCAGACCTGGATAGAACCCTGTGTCCTACATGGTTCTAGCCCTGTCAAGTTGGCAGTGAAGGCTGACTGTCATTCTGCCATAAAGCTCATGTGCCCAAGGTAGACAAAGGATGTATGATGTAGGATATAAGATGTATGATGACCCAGGTCATTTCTGCTAAGGGAAGTCCCCGAGCCGGGGGGTGGGGGGGGCAGAGTCATCAACTCATCATGTTTTATTTAGCTTTCTAAATTACATGTGTATGAAAGTTAGAACAAATTTTACTTTTAGTGTCTGCTTCCAAATGAGCACTATTCTTGAGCTTCTATTTCTTCTCTTGGAAACATACCACATAAATATTTCTTTGGGACTATTTAAAATTTAAGACTTTCAGTCCTAATTTGTAGCAACATTTTTTAACTCTTAAATTGTGTCATTTAATATTTATTTTTCTAAAAATTCTATACTTTCTCACCATATGTGCCATTTGTTAACATGGTAAGCTCAATTATTGGGTGAGCAAAACTAAAGTTTTAATTAAAAACTACTTCAAGATAGACAGTGGGCCAGTGAGGTGGCTCAGCAGATAAAGGTACTTGTATCTAAACCTGAGGACCTGAGTTTGACCTTCTGAACTCTGAGGTGGGAAAAGATAATCAGCTCCTGTACCTGACCCCCACAAATGCACTATGGCACACCCTTGACCCCCAGTTGATAAAAAATTAAAAACAAATATATTATGGGCACCCAAGTTTTCTGATAGTGAGGAAGCATAACATATAAGGAGTGTCACGGGGTTTGTGAACACAGCTCACTGTGTGAAGCTTGCTGTGTATATGGGACTATCCGGGTTATATCCCTGGCACCCACTTAAACATGGTGGCGAGTGCTTGCAACCCCAGCACTGTCAGAGAGAGGCGCATCATTCGGGCTCACTTGTTCACCAGCTTGGCCTACCTAGCAGACCCCAGGTTCTGGAGGACAACTCATCTCAAATATCTAACTGGACAACACAGAGGGAATGCCACCCAAACCTGACCTCTGAACCCCACCAATGGGCAGAGGACACACACACTGTGCATCAACAAGGTCACACAGAAGGCAATGCCATAAGCAATTTTCATTGCAAGGTTTTTACTATTTTAGGAGAAATATTAAGGATATTCACGATTTAACAAACTAGGATGAGATCTGGTACAGTGGTTTGAATGAGAGTGGTCACAGAGGCTCCTCTATGTGAATGCTTAGTCACCAGGAAGTGGAACTGTAAGCAAGCATCACAAGGATTAGCAGGTGTGCTCTTGTTGGAGGAAGTGTGCCACCGGGTGGGTTTTGAGATGTGTATTCTGTGTCGTTGTATGTTAGAAGTATGGCATCTGCTTTTTGAGGTTGGATTTACAGGAGTTTACGGTTAAGATATGGCCATGAGTCTCGGAACAGACAGTGTTGAGGCTGTGATACACTAAGAGGACCTCTGAAGTTAGACTTCATTCTGCACTGTGATATGGCCACAAGCCTATGCGGACCAGGGAGGGGAATGTGCTGGCTGAATGAGAGCAGCCCCACACACTCATTTGTGTGAATGCTTGGTCACCAGGGAGCTGAACACTTTTCAAAGGGTAAGAGGGATTAGGAGGCGTGGTCCTGTGGTCTAACTCACTGGAGGTGGCCTTGGGAAGTCAAAAGCTGATGCCAACATTCTCTCTCTCCCTTTCTCTCTCTCTCTCACACACAGTTAACAATAACAATAAAAATGAACTTTATAAAAAGATATGAAAACTAGATTTTATAATGGTATATATAAGCAAAAGAGTAAAACAATGAAGTTTAAAATAAATTTTACTATATACAGATAATAATTTATATAAAAGAGATAGCATTTCTGATGGTTTGAAGATTTACGGTAAATTTGCTTTAGAAAAAAAAATGTTAAAATGTAATTAGGTAAATCACAGCCAAAATTTAAATGTGAATACCTTTAAGTGGAAGAAAAAAGACTTATAGGTAAGTCAACATATAAAAAAATCTTTTTAATTAAATTCTTTTTTATGTGCAATTATGTTCAGCTACTGGTAAAAGTTTGGGGTTTGGGTGCACAAAACCTTGTCTCTGAGACTATTCTTGGTATATTTGTGATTAAACACAAGCAGTTCATAGGAGGTACTCAGAAACCAGGTTCTAAACAAACATTTGTAATAGGTTTGCATCGTGAAATTCATGAGTGTCCTGGAAAGGATTTGGATAGTGATATTTAATTCGGCTGCCAGTGTGCTTATGTAATGTGCTTAACATAATTTGAGAAATTCTTCTGGTAATACATTTAAATTTGCAGGTTCCAATTTTATTAGTGACATGAGGCTTATTCATATTAGCCACTGCCAATGAATTCTTTACAGTTTTCATTTTCTGTAATTATATTCTTCCAGCTCTTCTTGCAAATGACTTAATACTTTGACATATCCCAGATTTAAAATTGAGGTGATTATAAAACTGAGATATTCTTCATCCATGGAAAAAACACCAAACTCTCCCAGTAAGAAAGAAAACAAAGGTTCAGTTTGTGGTGATTTTAAAAAGGACTTTTGTTTGATACCTTCTCTACTGAGCACTCGAACTTAGGGATATTATTTTATGCCATGACCTTTCAACAGGGTTCTGATTCTCTGGAAGCACAGCCATGCAGGAGGAGCAACCTCTGAGTGTTCTTATCACTCATGGGGCTTCAAGATGACTGACAGGTTGGAATTTGACATTTCTACTTCACAGACCTCAAAAGACTATATTGTAAGAGCCCCAGGATGGGAAACAGCGAGGGACCATGAACCAGGCGGCCAGTTCACCTTCATTTTCCTGGATCTGGACAGACCTAAATCCACAAATTAAGAGAGTGTTGGAAAAATAAAAACTGTTAATAAGCAAAGAAGAGCAAACAGAACTGTGAGCCTAAGAACACCGTGACCAATTAGCAGTGTTTAGCAGCCCTGGCTGTGCTGGCAGAGGTGAGGGCTGCATGGACCGTCCTGCAGTACCCCTGTGAGGTTCTCCTCCCTCAGGGTCCTGTCCTTAATTCTAAGGACTGAAGACTTCACTATGAATACTGTCCTATCATTTTTGTTACAATGACTTCCAAATAAGTGAAAAAACAATATTAGAAAAAAAAAACCCCTACCACTTAATTCACTTATGCTTTATTTTTAACTCCACTTTTTATCACTGTAGTTTATAAACATTAGCCATGTTACCTCATGTTCTTAATTTGAATTAGCATGTTATATCCTTAATGAATGTTTGAGTATTTGTATACATTTCTGATTATAAGATAATATATATTATATATAAACTACACACACACACACACTCAAACACTCACATACATACACATCAATGGAGAAAACAGAACAGATGGAACAGTAAAGAGTCTGAAACCTCATCTTCATGAAATAGCCTGTACACGGGTTGATACATTTCTTCTTATTAAGTTGAAATGACCCTACATGTATTTCTTTGTCTACTGCTTTTAAAAAAAACCCTCTCATTTAATCTTCATCCTTATTATCCTACACCATGATTTTATAAGGCAGCATAGACTTCAGTATATTATATTCAATATATTCTATACTCAATGTATATGAGATTCAATATAGTGTACTGAAATAATTTTCTTCATCTCACCACCACCAGTACAATGATGCTCACTTCATATACTCAGTCAATGTTCTGTTGCTATGAAGGGACCATAGCAACTTTTACATGGGAAACCATTTAATCGGGGTATGCTTAAGCTCTAGGGGTCCAGTCCATTAGCATCATGGCAGGAAGCATGGCGGCAAACATGGCACTGGAGCAGTCAATGAGAATTCTACATCCAGATCCATGGGCAAAGGAAGAGGAAGAGAGACACACTGGCCCTGGCTTGGTCTCCTGAAACTGCAAAGACCACCAGCCATGGTACAGGACCTCCAGCAAGGCCACACCTCCTAATTCCTCCCAAATGACCAAGTATTCAAATATAGGAACCTGTGGGATCCATTCCTATTCAAACCGCCACATACACCCCCATCTGAGAAGTAGTCTTTACATATTTATTTATTCCCTAATGCTAATTTTCTGGAAATGCTATTGTTTTCTCGATGGTCATCATTTTTCTTAATATTTCCTTTACTTTTAACGATGTGCCTGTGTGTGCATGAGGTGTGTGTGCACGTGAGTGCAGTGCTCAAGGAGGCTGGGAGAGTTGGACCCGGCAGCCTTGAGTGAGTTCCCTGATGTGAGCGCAGGGAGTCAACCCGGGGCCCTCTTGCTCCTCTGAAGCAAGCACTCTTACCCTCTGAGCCATTGTTCCATCCCCCAAGGATGGCATCGTAAGAGAGTGTCTATTCCCCAGTAACACTGGCCTTTTGCTTCTTTGTTTTGGTTATCCCCATGTAGCAATGAGAACTAAAATCTGTTTCAGAGGCTGAATAAAATCCATGACAAATCCTCATCACCTACTTTGTTTTGCAAGCTTACCACTGTCCACGGAAAGAACGAAAACACACTGCTAAATAATTATACGGTCAGATAGTGGCACAGAAGCACATCTCTAGACATATCTGAATAATCACATGGTGAGTGCACTGGCTGGTTTTGCATCTCAACCTGACACAGGCAAGAGTCATCAGAAAGGAATGAGTCTCAGTTTGAGAAAATGCCTTCAAGGGACCCAGCTGTAAGGCATTTTCTCAATTGATGATCAGTGAGGGAGGACCTGGTCCATTGTGGGTGGTGCCATCCTGGGCTGTGGTTCTGGGTTCCATAAGAAAGCAGCTGAGCAAGCCATGAGGAACAAGCCAGTAAGCAGCACCCTCCATGGCCTCTGCACCAGCTCCTGCCTCCAGGCTCCTGACTTTTGGTGATGAACAGCAATGTGGAAGTGTAAGCTGAATAAACCCTTTTCTTCCCAGTTTTGTTCTTGGCCATGGTGCTTTGTTGCAGCAATAGAAACGTTAAGATGGTGAGTATTAAGCCAATAGCTAAAATTAAAAAAAAAATTACAGTAAAAATTGTGGGTGGGGTTCCATCCCTGCATGCTTGGCACTCAGTATGCTTGACTCACAGTAGATGTGAAACACGCATTTGTCTTATTTAGATGCATGGACTCAGCTGTTGCTTTGTGAGTGAACATTCTTATTCCCTGTCTCTAGTTTCATGAGTTGCTTAAGGCAACAAGGGACCGTAGTTAAAAGTAAAAGTAAGAACGATTTGTTTTCCAAGTTTACTCATCAATTTGCAATTCCCCTTTAAGATTTGGACTCTCTGCTGGCTGCCTGGGCTGTCTTGGTCCTCCTGCTTCAGAGAAGCCTTGATCCGGTCCATGTTTAGGGTAATTCCCTAGCTCTCCTCCCCACTGAAACAGTCTCCATCACTACGGAACACTCACTGGCAGTGACTGCTAGACTCCACCAGAATCATTTGGCAGGGGCACTGCCATCAGTATGAGAGCCAGCTTTTACCGGACAGCAACAATTTGCAAAGTGCCATTTATAGTTCGCTTCCTTTGCTCTGGCTCCCCCAGAGTGCTGTCAGAAGCATGTCTGTTTCACAGGGAGGTAGCAGAGACGGACAGAAGAAAAAAATGTACCTACCCAAGTACCAGCACTACATTGTAATTTACCCTGTTCAACACAAGGTTCAGTCAAATCTACAAGCCTGCCATTGAAGCCAGACAGCCAGGACCCACGCTCGGTCATGAGGGTGTTCCCCAGCATGTTCATCAGAGCTAATCATCTCATCTTGCTGAGACAGCATGGGCTTCATAGCCGCTCCTTAGCAGTGTGCAAGCCTCTGCCTCTAGGGACGTTCAGCAGACTGCTTAGCTGGTGCTTCTTTCTATGTGTATGTGGTCTATTCATTTAATTACACAGTCATGCTGCCCTTGAACCTGTGCCTTATGCTCACCCCTGGAAGCTCCTCTGGCTTGAGTTTGTGCCTTTCCTTACTCATGTGATGGGTTCTTAGCCCTGCCACCATCCTCGGTCAGGGGTCTACTTTTGCTTGAGTTCTTCATTTGGCTTGCCTCTTTGCCCCACACTGAGTAGCACACAATTCTGTCCTTAGCTCTTGGCTGGGGACTGACTTCAGATGGTCTCTGATTAACTCTGTGCCAATGACAAGAGCTAATCTGAAAGGAAGGAAGGAAGGAAGGAAGGAAGGAAGGAAGGAAGGAAGGAAGGAAGGAAGGAAGGAAGACTTAGAGGGAATAGAGGAAAAGTAAAGGATGAAGAGGAGGAAGAAGGGAGGAAGAGAAGGAGAGACAGACAGGAGAAGAGGAAGAGGAAGGAAGGAAAAAGAAAGGAAGAGAAGGGAAAGCAAAGAAAGGGAAGGGAAGATAGGAAAGGAAGGAAAGGAAAGGGGAAAAGGAAGGGAAGGAAAAGTGAAGGGAGATGAAGGGAAAAGTAGATTGAAAGAAGGCAGAAAAAGTAGGAAGGGGTGGAAGGAAGAAGAAAGGATAGGAAAAAAGAAAATGAGAAGTCTGGAAGGGAGAAGGAGGAATCGAGAGAAAAATAAGAGAATATACAATATAATATGTTAAAGAGAATGTGAATTTTATTCATGGCTGTTTCTAATCCTTTAAAACATATAGGTGTCAGGCATTTTCCCTAAATACAGTAGAAGTGAAAAGTGCTGTTGGGGGGGGGGTTGTCACACTGATGACTTTGAACAATTTCATTGTGCTATAGGGACGAAGATTAACCTTGTCCCTGGGAGTAGGAAGAGGACAGTGTCTGTGCCAGATAATGCCTAAAAAAGTTCTGTCTGCTTTGTAATACATGTGTATTTTGTATACTAGATGCCTTTTCTTGTGTTTATTTAGCCATGTAGCCATTTTCCCAAATGGTGCACACAACCATTTGAGGGACAGAATTATCACCTGCTTACTGCCTACCTGTGAGGAGCAGTCTTAGGTGCGAGGGGCTCTCTTGGGTGACAGAGGACTTAGGAATGCAGAGTGGATGCATCTCTGCTCGTGGAGGAGCCCTGCGACTTCTCTGAGGGCTCATTGTCTGTAGATAGCACAGTAAACTGAATGTGTGTCAGCGCCCCCCAGAAACCTGTCATCACCTTGTTCTTAACACGAGGCAGGCCTCAGGCTTTCCTGCCTCGTGTTAAGAACAAGCTTATGACGGGTGTGCAGTGCCTTGGAAAACCTGGAAAGACATACATTCAGTTTACTGTGAAATTTACAGACACAGAACCTTCCAAAGAAATTGCACAGGGATGCATCTGCGCTGCATTCACACAATTCTTGATGAAGATAACCGTTACTTTGAGTCTCTTGTGACAGTCTTGCTACTTGAGACATTTTGCCTTTGAGAGAATATGGTGATAGAAATGTAGGCCAAGGAGCAAAGCTGAACTGAATAATGGTGATCACCATTCACCCAGCATGTAATCTACGTTAGACAATACTCTTAGTCCCTGAAATACAGTAAGGCTTTGCACTCTCCTGATAAGCACAGGAGACAGGGCTTGTTAACTCTCTAAGCATGGACAGCCGGAACAGAGATACCCAGAATCTGGATCCGCCTTGGTCATGAGGAAGGGGTGTCAGTGCCCCGTGGGCATGCCCGCAGACACCATGGTGCATCAGTCAAGGCTGATGGCAATGGTTTTCTTCAAAGGAGGTGGGGTTGGCAGGTGACAAATAGGAATAAGACTGCCTGGACGATGAGAGTGGTGGCAAGCCTTCCATAGAGTGCACCAGCAGGAAAGCATGGCCAGCGCTTCCATCAGGTCGTGCTCTTTGCAGAGAAAGGCCAGAGCTGACGCTCACTGCGGAACAACACAGGGAAGGAGACGCAGTGAGGTGTAGGATTTAAAAATCTGAACACTGCAAGCAGTGGGGAAGGCAAGACAAACAGGGAAGATGATGGAGATCTAATCATCAGACTAAGAAGAAACACACATGCACACACACACACACACACACACACACACACACACACGCACGCACGCGCGCGCGCGCATATGGCCCATCAGGGAACCGTAGGGACTGAGAGTAAGCACAGGTGTGAAGGGAAGGTAGAGGAAACCACAGCAGTGTCTGGGAAGACAGATGGAGATGGACGTAGAGCAGGCTGAGGGCGGACAGGCTGACAGATCTCTCCTGCTGCAGGGTATGGGAAGGACAGGTGTAAGGACAGCGGAAGTTCTGAATCGGTGGACGAAGTTGTTGTGTGTGTGTCTATGAGGCAGGAAATGGAGAGTGTGAGAAGCCCTTGCCTGGGCCGCCTTAGGGACACCTGAGGTGAATTCTGAAGCCTCCAGGGCCTGAACTGGCTTAACATGGAGAAATGATTGGAGCTGGGAGTTGGAGAGGAAGTCTGTTTATTGCCAGCCTCATTAGCACCACTAATCATTATAAACAGATAATTTGCAAGGAGATGAAAGAATCCAAATTTATGTTGCCAATACTAAATATTTAACTAATGAAAAGTATAGGTTCTGAATTGGCCATGTGTATCTCAAATGATGAGTTAAATTTTAAATACTCTGTGTCCTGGGGATGATATTTCAACTCCTGATTTGCCAGATGGGCTATGAGTCACAGCGCAGGAAATGACACTGGATTTCAAATGATTTGGTTTACATGAAAGACAAGGACCTTCTCAAGCCAATCGTCCTGTGGAGGCATGGAAAACAAGGGAGGCAAATACTCATCAAAGCAGAGCCAGAAGGAGGAAGGAGGTTGGGTCAGAACTCCTGCAAAAAGCCCGGGACCAGGATCATCCCAGAATGCCTGAAAGCAGGCTGCTGCTGCAGGTGAGCAGAGGCCACCAGTGTGGTTAGTGGAGCCTGTGCAAGGGCTCCCCAGCAGAGTGGGACAGCAATCTGTGGGGTCCCTCGGAGGTTCCTGCCCCCACCCCATTTAACAGCCCACTTCTGAAGCATGTACATGAGGTTGGACAAGTGCACAGCTTTAACCAGTAATGCTGTGACCAGTCCTTTGGGGGTTAGAACACTCGCAACAAACACTTAGTAACTCCCCAGTGGCATCTGAAATTGAAAGCGGGAGATGTGA
Organism: Psammomys obesus; assembly: GCF_907164565.1. Taxonomy (NCBI): domain Eukaryota; kingdom Metazoa; phylum Chordata; class Mammalia; order Rodentia; family Muridae; genus Psammomys; species Psammomys obesus. The sequence continues at coordinate 22,723 of NW_026594741.1, forward strand.
GCACTGGCTTTGCTTCTTCTCCCGGCGTTTTTATGCGCCAAAAATGTATGATGCTCGACACACAGGCATTCCTCTGCTTTCTGCCTCCCAGCGATCTCCAGGGCATTTACTGTCTCTACCAGTTTTTTATCTCCAGCAGTATCACATTCACAACTCTACAGCACATGGACTTTAGGGATCAGTCTTTCCTTTAGGAATACACACTAACGGCTCCCCCATGTCTTTTCATACTTTGATGGCTCATTTCTTCTTACAATAAATAATTCCTCTGTCTGTAGGGACCACAGTTTTCTTACCCATTTTCCTACAGAAAAAGATTTTGGATATTTCCAAGTTTTAACAACTAAGAAAAACACGTGTATCAACACTGGTTTACAGATTTGGGTAAGGGTGCGAATTTTCCACATGAGTGTGCGCTGAGAGAGGCTGTGGGAGCAGAGGCACCATCAGCACAGCAAACAAAGCTGTAGAACTGCTTCTCTCACTGGATGTTACACTTAATGCATAGCTCAAGTATTAGGCCTTTTCGGCTCAAGGGTGGCTGTCACAATCACCTTGGAGAATTGTCTGTCACTCAGACTTGGCCATGATAGTCATCATTTATACACAGTATTTGAGGTTTTTTTTTTTTTAAAAAAATGCAAATAATCTCCTTTATCACAATTTAAGAAGTTATAACTAAGGGTTAGCAGGAGTCATACAAATTAGTTTCACCATGTCCCAGTGCAGTTGCCTGGTCCTGTGTCATTTTACCATATGCTTCATAGAGAAAACAGTCCCATCATTTTTGGTGGCTCCTTAACCTTCCTCTAAGTCTGAAACTTCTTATCAGGTTGTTCAGAGAACATCATAGACAACTTTGTGGAAAAACTTTGAAATACACAGGAAGTCTAGTCATTGGATGATGTCTCACAAAAATGACATTAAAATCATGATCAGATGAAAGGGGAGGAGATCCTCCCCTATCAGTAGACTTGGAAAGGGACACGCAGGAGGTGAGGGAGGGAGGGTGGGATTGGGAGGGAATGAGGGAGCGGGATACAGCTGGGATACAGAGTTAATAAAATGTAACTAATAATAAAAATTAAAAAAAGAGATTTTTCAGGATTGAGAGCTGAAACTGTTAGTATCAGACCATACTTCACAAAGTAGGTTCATTGCAGAATGAAGTTTATCCCAAGAAGCCAAATTTTTTAATGTTTATGGGTGCTGTTGTTAAGAAAAGTTCAGAGTCCAGAAGAAAATCAACAAACCCAAAAAATCTTGACCCAGGGGGACCTGCAGAGACTGATGCATCAACCAAGGACCATGCACTGAGAGGACCTAGACCCCCTGCTCAGATGTAGCCCATTGACAGCTCAATCTTCATGTAGGAGCCCTAGTAATGTGAGCAGTGGTTGTCTCTGACATGAATGTGGTTGCCTGTTCTTTAATCACTTTCCTCTGGAAGGGTGACCTTGCCAACCCATAGAGAAATGGATCCAGGCAGTTCTCATGAGACGTGATAGGCTAGGGTCATATAGTAGGAGATGAGGATTCCATCATTCAGTGGACTAGGGGAGGTGGATAGTGGGGAAGAGGGAGAGAGGGTAAGACCGGAAGAGATGAGGAAAGGTGCTAAAATTGGGATATAAACTGTAAAACATAATGAAGGAAAATAAAATACACTTAAAGAGAAAAAAAAATCATGATAAGCTGCAGGAGAAGGGTGTGTCTCACTAAACATCTGAAAGTCAGTTTTTGCGCATCGTGCTCAGAGAGGTTGGGCAAATGGCCCTGACCTTGGTCATTAGCTTAGGAGTTTAAAAGATGTTCACTGCCATAGCATAAAGGGCACGAACAAGCAAAGAAGCTCGGGCTGTAGATAGACTCTTCCTGAGGAGTCTTTCATGACTCAGCTTTCCCACTGAAGTTGGATTATTCCTGTCTTTTTTTCTTACAAACTAAAGCATTTCATTTTTCCTCATAGTCAAATAACACTTTAAGTGCTCTTTCTTCATCCATTTTAAAATACAGGACTGAAACACTACACATACACACAAAATGCTATCTTCATTCCGGTCGTTTTTCTCATTCAGTATTTTAAAATATATTCTTCTTTTTATTACGTAGTGCTATTGGCTAGCATAGTCAGCACATTAGTAAAGTTACTATTTTTTTAACTTTATTTTTTTCACAATGTATTCATTATATAGCCCACAAGGAGACCAACAAGGCTAAAAATTCTGGCACCAACCAAAGACCATGTATGGAGAGGACCTAGACAGTCCCCCCCCACTCCCCCACCCCTCTCAGATGTAGCCGATTGGCAGCTCA